>NC_058133.1:53129696-53147867 GCF_016433145.1 Gracilinanus agilis
AGAGGTACAGAAATAGTTGTACTAACTTATTATATGAATAATAACCTCATGAAAGTAATCTCTTTTGTAATATCAAAATACTCAAATAAAAGTATGGTCTCACTATTTAGAAATTCATTCCCACAATGCTGATTCCAGCCTATTTGTGTCTCTCTATCCTAAGAGACTCCTGTCCATATTTTCTCTTGAGTTTGCTATTAAGTTTTACTACAAAGTTTGCTACTCAGCATGCTGGAGACCTTTCTTGATTTCTTATGATATTGCCAGTGTTACATTGGATCCATTATATAATTTCCCTGCTTCCTCTCAGACTCACCACTAAAGACTAAACCATAAGTTATATATTTTTCTGGCTTCCTTTATCTCTTTTCCCCTTTGAAATGTCTTGTTTATCATATATTGCCATGTGCTCTGTCATCACTTTCTATGGAATGTCCATTTTCAGTTCTTCAGAAAGCTATTTCCCATGTCTCATAACCATATGACAACAGCAATAGAATGTTAGCATTGAAAAGATGGGTCTTTAGTAAGTGAAGCTCTCTCTTGGTAGATGATTTGATAGTATACTTGGTGAACACCTAGAGAATCAACTAAAAATCTAATTGAAATATTTAACTACTTCAGCAAAGTTGCAAGACACAAAATAATTGCATGGAAACATTAGTACTTGTACCTACTACCAACAAAATCTAACAGCAAGAGATAGAAAGAGAAATTCCACTTAGAATAACTGAAGGCAATATAAAATGTCTGACCATCTACCTGCCAGGATAAATACAGGGATTATATGAAAACAATTGTGCAATACTGCACATAAATATAGATCTAAAAAAATTAAAGAAGTAATAATTGCTCATGGGTAAACTGAGGCAATGTGATAAAAATTACGCTACCTAACAATTTATTTTTTCAGTGCTATACCAATCCAAATCCCAAATAATCATTTTATAAAATTAGAAAAAATAGTAACAAAAATTCAGACAGTCATTTCTGACACAAGGTCAAGAATATAATTGGAAAAAAATGTTTAAAATGTGAAGGAAAGAGGCCTAGCAGTTCCAAATTTCAAACTATATTATGAAGCATAAATCACAAAAACAATCAGGTACTAGCTAAGAAATAATATAGTAGATCAGTGGAATGATTATATATGGTATATAGTACATAATAGTAAATAACCATAGTAATGTCATATTTGATAAACATTAAGGGTCCAAGTTTTAGAGTTTCAAAAATATTTTGTATTGATAGAAAAATAGGCATGTAGATTGGTGATCCTTGCAATTCAGTCTTCTTTCTGATGCATTAATACAATGTGAGATTTTTTTTCCAAGCCTTCAGTATCTTTCTCTCCTTTCAGAATTTTAGCAATAGAACCCTCGATGATAAAGAATTTTCATTATTTCAAATATAAAATTTCTCTAAATATATTTAGCTAAATCCAATTGGTTTTCCTTTTTTTGTTCTGTTTTGTACTCTTTCTCTCTTCTTTTTGTGTGCATGTACAGTTAGGATATTAAAATACAGTTGTAGTAGCACTACATAAGTGAACCTAAGAAAAAAGTTCTTAAAAATTCTTTGAAGATCTTTTCAATTTTTAAAATGTTTCTCCCTTTACATTTGAATCCTTAAATATCTTCAGGAAGACTTGGCTTAGCTTAGTCTTTATTAACCTTTATTTAATCTGGTTTGATCTATTACTTCTCTCAGAATTTATCACACCATCTCAAGCATTTTTCCCATTTAGATATTTTGTTTTATTCTGATTACATGTCAATAAAAAATTTTAATAATAATTTTCTGATATTTTACTATCCATGTTCTTTCCATCCCTGTGACCTCTCTCCCCCTCCCTAAGGTGTTAGGAAATATAATGTAGGTTATACATATGTTATCATACAACACATATTTTCATTTGTGAAACAAAACACATTACTTACACTACAGAAAAATTCATAGATAAAATAAAGTGAAGATTGGTATGCTTTCAATATGCATTTAGACTCCATCAGTTCCTTCCATGGCAGTAGATAGTCTTTTTTTCCCATGAGTCCCTTAGAGTTGTGTTGGATTCTTGAATTGAAGATAATAATTGTCATTCATAGTTGATCATCATACATTATTGCTATTACTGTGTACAGTGTTCTCCTGGTACTGCTTACTTCCCTTTGCATCACTTTATATAAATCTTTCCAGACTTTTTTTGTGATTGTCTGGTGCATTATTTTTTGTAGCACAATAGTATTCAATTACATTCATATACCACAATTTGTTCAACCATTCCTCAATTGATGGACATCCCTTCAGTTTCCAGTTCTTTTGCCAACATAAAAGAGCTGCTATAAACATTTTCGTACAAGTAGATCCTTTTTCCTTCACTTTGAATTTTTTTGGAATACAGACCTTGTAGTGGTATTGCTAGATCAAAGTGTATGCAGAGTTCATTTTGTCCCTTTGGGCATAATTGCAAATTGCTCTCCAGAATGATTATAACTGTTCACAACTCCACAAATATTGTATTAGTGTCCCAGGTTTCCCACATTGTCTCCAACATTTACCATTTTCTTTTTTTGCCACATAGTAAACATTTAACTTCATCAAAATGTTTGATACTGCTTATAATCTTTCATTATCCTTCTCCATAGAATTTTACAAATGAAGGTATATTCTGAACAGGTACTGGTTTTCATTTTTATATTTTTTATTGCACATATAACAATTGTTTGCTAAATAAAACAATTCATAAGTCCCTTTACTCTCCTTGTGCTGTTCACTTATTTAAAGCTCTTAATGAAATTAATTTAAACTCTGTCGATGTCCTTTATTCTGTCCATTTCCAATTTTAATTATTAATGACTTATTTGAATAGATTAGGACTCAGTTTTCTCAATTGAATTACACCATTTTCTCACTTTTATTATTTCTTCTAGCTCTGTACCAGTATTGATCTGCAATCTAACAAAGACTAAAAAAGATTTTTGATTGGCTATTCCCTCAGTAATAAGTTGTTGCCTTTCCATTAAAATGTGATCAATTGCATTTTTCTTGATGTTATTCAGTGCTCACTAAGCCCAGAGCCTACTGATTCTTTTCACAAAAAAATGTACTTATAATGTAGAAGTTATATTCTGAGAGAGTATTGCTTTTCCCATTCAGATTTCCTTTTCTTGTTGGCAAGTATAGTAAGTAGTTGCTGAATAAAACACAAACAAGAATTAATTAACAAGCCTTCAGGCTATTGTGGTGAGTCTATCTGGATTTCTCTAAGCTAGTCATGAGAAAGCAGCTCCATGTCTTAGGCCAAATTTGAAGCTTTTTTTTTAGCATAGTAGAACCTATTCAGTTTTATGGTCTTCTGGCACAACATTCAAGGACCCAGAGTTACCTCCGTGTCATGATGGATTATCAGAATTGTATTCTAATTGGATCAAAGTGTTGGAATAAAGACAAGAGTTATGATTTCACTGGTGTGTGTAACTTCCTGGTGTAGAAACTACCAAGCCTGATCAACAACATCTCAGCAATTTAATTACTTAGGGCATGGCCTAAAGAACTGAGATGAAAAGTGACAGCCAGAGTCACATAGCTAGTATGCAGCAGAGGGACTTGAATCTAAATTTTCTTAATTATCTATGACTTGCCCATTATCCATTATACCAGATCAACTTTGAATATATATATATATATATGTATGTAATTTTAAACAACATATGAAAAGAGAACATAACCATTGACACATTTTGACTTGATATAATTAACTAAAGAAGTATGAAAGTATTCTACAGATATAATTAACACAAAGGTTAGTTTTTTTGGTAATATAAACAATTTTTGTTTGGTGATTTTTTAAGAGCTTATCTAGGGCATAGATCCTTATAATTTTTGCATTACTAATTCATGGTAATTTGGTAAAATCTACAGATTCTTCCTCAGAATAATGTTTTTAAATGTTAAAATACATAGTACTATATAAATGAAAGCAACTATGTAGAAACAGTTTTCATTTTTTGAATTTCATTTATACCCCTTCATGTGAAGAACTCTTTATAGAAAGGTAATTGCTGATTAGCTATACTATTTATGTTTTTACGTAAATTTTATTAATATCTTCTATTATTACATCATTGAAGTTTATCCCACTGCTCCATTTCCCAAAGAGTCACATGCCAAATTGCATTATTAAAAATGAACAATATGGAAATATGTTTTGCATTATAATACATGTATAACCCAGATTGAATTGATTGTTGACTCTGTGGGGTAGGGGTGGGGAACAACTTGAGTCATATAACCTTGGAAAACTTATGTGAAAATTTGTTAGTTAAATTAAATAATGATAAAAGATTTTTAAAAATTATATTGTTAAAGAAAAAAAAGAAAGAAACCAAAAAAACCGCTCATTGTATCAACAAAGTCTGAAAATATATGTAGTGTTCCATTACTGTAAACCTTCCACTTCTACAAAGGACTGAAGAAAGTTAACATCTTTTTATTTGTTTTCTTTGAGGCCATGACTATTCTTTGTAATTGTGAAACATTCCAAGTATAACATATTATGTGCCTTCTTGAGAAGGGAGGGAAGGAAGGAAGGAAGGAAGGAAGGAAGGAAGGAAGGAAGGAAGGAAGGAAGGAAGGAAGGAAGGAAGGAAGGAAGGAAGGAAACATTAATTGTTAATTATCAGAAAAATATTAAAAATTTGATCAACATATTAAAAATTTAGTTTTTAAAAATATCCATGTATTTAAGCTAATTTAACCATTCTCCAATCAATGGCATCTATTGCATTTCTAGTTCTTTGCCACCACAAAAAGTGTTGCTATAAGTATTTTGGTTTACATTATAGTTTCCTCTTAGCAATGACCTCTTTTGTCTCATTGAACCAATTGCTATTTTTATTACATTATGGTCATTAAAAGATATTTTTATCATGTCTGTCTTTTTACATTTCTTTGTAATAACTAATCTAATATGTGATCATTTTTTGTAAAAGTTCCATTTGGTGCTGAGAAATATGGGTGTTCCCTCTCACTCCCATTTAGAAAACTTCATAACAATATTAACTTTATTTAGAATTAGGCATTAGGTTCCTTGAGAGAAGGAACTTTTTTCATTCTTTCTTTATATGGTCACCACTTCACATAGTGTAATTGTATGTACTTAGCACATAGTAGATGCACAATAAATTATTATTGCCTTGATATAAATTTCTCTAGCAATTTCTTCCATTCTATACATTTACTTTTGTTTATCTTTCTTCAAAACTGAGAAACATACATATATGCTATTATAACTATTTTTCATGTGTATGGCTTCTTGCAATTTAGTTAATTTTTCTTTTTTATATTTAGATACTTAGGCATTTGGAACATATAAGTTTCATATTGGTATTGGTTTTTAGTCTATGGTTCTTTTTCAGAATATGGTAATTTTTTCATTCATCCCTATTTAGAGTGGGAATTTCTATTTTTGTTTCTCTGATAGCATGATGACAATTCATGCTTTGGGGAATTCAATTGATGTACAGTAAATTTTGTTAAAGCCTATCATCTTTATTCTTTGTCTTTCTTTTATAGATCTGTTCTTTGTAAACAACAGATGCAGGAAGAGGTTCTTATGCAAACTTTTACTCTCATTTTATTGGATTTTATTCCACTTGCATTTAAAGTTATGTGTTAGGTTTATATTTTTCTCCATTTGTCTCTCATGTTGCTTTTTACCAAATTAGTATAATTTTTTTCTTATTCATCCTCTGTAAAGACAATGTTTTTTCTCTTCAGTTATTTGGCTTACTCTATTCATACCAATCTTGTTCCCACATGCTTCACTTTTAATCTCCCCTCCATTTGTCACCCCTTTCTCTAGTCTTGAAATTTTACTTAACTAATTAATTTCTTCTTACTTTTATCTATTTATCTTACTCTTCTTTTTCCTGTCAATTAAGGGGTTAACTAAAATCTCCATTCCCTTTTCTTCAATGTCTATATGTTTCTTTTTTTCATTTTCAGCATCTTTAAAAATATGACTTTTATATTTGAGTAATTAGACCTCTGTCAAAGTTTTTTTGTTATAAAGATTTTTTCCCAATTTGTTGTTTCCCTTCTGATTTTAGTTGCATTGTTTTGGTTTGTACAAAACCTTTTTAATTTAATGTAATCAAAATTATTTATTTTATATTTTGTAGTTTTTTTCTAACTCTTGCTTGGTTTTAAAATCTTTCCTTTCCCAGAGCTCTGACAAGTATACTATTCTGTGTTCGCCTAATTTTCTTATAGTTTCCTTCTTTATAGTCAAGTCATTCACCCTCTTTGAATTTATCTTGGTGTAGCTGTTGATCTAAACCTAATCTCTCCCATACTGTTTTCCAATTTTCCCAGTAGTTTTTGTCAAATAGTGGATTTTTGTCCCAAAGTTGGGCTGTTTGGATTTATCATACACTGTCTTGCTGACGTCATTTACCCCAAGTCTATTCTACTGATCCTCCCTTCTGTCTCTTAGCAAGTACCATATTGCTTTGATGAGCACTGCTATTATACAAAAAAAATCAAGCCATTCTCCAGTAAATAAATGGGCAAGGGACATGAATAGGCAATTTTCAGATAAAGAAATCAAAACTATCAATAAGCATATGAGAAAGTGTTCTAAATCTCTAACAATAAGAGAAATGCAAATCAAAACAACTCTGAGGTATCACCTCCCACCCAGCAGACTGGTCTAAAATGACAGCAGGGGAGAGTAACAAATATTGGAGGGGATGTGGCAAAATTGGGACATTAATGCACTGCTGGTGGTGTTGTGAAATGATCCAACCATTCTGGATGGCAATTTGGAACTGTGCCCAAAGAGCTCTAAAAGATTGCCTGCCCTTTGATCCAGTCATACCATTGCTGGGTTTATAATACCCCAAAGAGATCATAGGGGGAAGGGCATGTACAAAAATATTTATAGCTGGGCTCTTTGTGGTGGAAAAAACTGGAAAACAAGGGTATGCCCATCATTTGGGGAATGGCTGAACAAATTGTGGTATATGCTGGTGATGGAATACTATTGTACTCAAAGGAATAATAAATTGGAGGAATTCCATGTGAACTGGAAAGACCTCCAGGAATTGATGCAGAGTGAAAGGAGCAGAACCAGGAGAACATTGTATACAGAGATTGATACACTGTGGTAAAATCTAATGTAATGGACTTCTGTACTATTAGCAGTGCAATGACCCGGGACAATTCTGAGGGATTTATGGAAAAGAATGCTCTCCACATTCAGAGGGAGAACTACAGGAATGGAAACAAAGAAGAAAAACAACTGCTTGAACACATGGGTTGATGTAGACGTGATTTGGCATGTAGACTCTTAATGACCACCCTAGAACAATTATCAATAATATGGAAATAGGTCTTGATCGATAGCACATGAAGAAACCAATGGAAATGCATGTCGGTCATGGGAGGCACGGGGGGTGTGGGAGAGAGAATAAGAACATGAATCATGTAACCATGGAAAAATTTTTCTAAAAAATAAAGAAATTAAATTTAAAAATATGACTTTTATCTTATTCTCTTAGTCAATCTTCTTGCCTTTCTGTCTATTATAAACTTTTATTCTAATTCACAGCTATTGTACTTATTTATTCCATCTATAGTTATTGGACTTATTATGGATTTCAAGTTTCTAAGATATCTCTTTAGAGTTCCTTTTTCTAAATAATTTCCATGTTATTGCCTTGGGTAGGTCTTTCTTCCTCCACCTTTAGAAATACACTCTTAGAAATACAAATTCCTTCAGGAGATAAAAAAGATATTGCCCTTAGACATTTTCCTGTGTCCCTGATTATGCTGTCTATTTGTACTCCTTGACTTCCCCATGAGCATTTTCTTTCCCAATTATTATGAAGTTTCTTCTCTGGATTCATATCCTCCCTCCCATCTGGATCACAGTTACCTCCAATGGCTCTGATTCCCCTTCTTCTATCACAGAATACTCTCAATGGGATCACAACACTCTGTTAAGTGGCAGTAGTCTTGCTGAGTACCCAGCCTTTTTCAGATTATGCCTGGAGAAACGTTCTCTTCATTTCCCCATTATAGAATCCATCTAAGCCCTCCATGAGAGCTTTTTACAATTGTATACTCTCTCATCACTGAATTGACATTTCTCCCTTTTGTCGCCCTTTCTTAGTCTCTCCATTTACACCCTGAACCATCCTCTTCCTGAGAGATTAAAGAAGTTATTTTCCCTCCACTGTTTAATCATTGACTTGATTCAATTTCCTTATATTCTCCAGACAGCTCAGTGCCACTGTGGAGCTACCATGAGACTTAGAATCTGGAAGAACTGAATTCAAATGTGGCCTCACACACTTTCTTGTTGTGTGATGCAGGACAATTCACTTCACTTCTGTTTGACTCTCTTTCTTCATCTATAAAATAGAGTTGGGCAGCTAAGTGGTGCAGTGGATAGAGTGCTGGACATTGAGTCAGAAAAATTCATCTTCCTGAGTTCAAATTCTTGCCTCAAACACTTCCACATTTTGAAACCTTGGCATAATTACTTAATCCTGTTTGCCTCTGTTTTCTGATATGTAAAATGAGCTAGAAAGGGAAATGGCATACCACTCACACTGTTCTGCCAAGAAAACCCCAAACGGGGGCACACAGAGTCA
Organism: Gracilinanus agilis; assembly: GCF_016433145.1. Classification (NCBI taxonomy): domain Eukaryota; kingdom Metazoa; phylum Chordata; class Mammalia; order Didelphimorphia; family Didelphidae; genus Gracilinanus; species Gracilinanus agilis. The sequence continues at coordinate 53,138,357 of NC_058133.1, forward strand.
GAGAGGACTGAGAAACAACTGAACAATAAAAAAGTGGGGATGATAATAGTACCTGCCTTCCAGAGTTGCTATAAAAACCAAATGAGATAATCATTGTAAAGTACCTAACACTGTGCCTGACACATCTTAAGAACTACATATATATATATATATGCTCTTTTTATTATTACCTTCTCTCTCCTTACTTTTGTATAATTTCCATTCTGCAATTTACTCCCACATGCATTCATTTTGGGGGTAGAAGAGAAGAGAAAGGAACAAGCATTTATTAAGTACCTACTATGTGTGAGGCACGGTACAAAAATACTTTTAAAGTATTCACTCATCTAAGGAATTTCAGGCCTCTTTCTGTACCATCACTTTTTACTATGTAAGTTCTATCTTCATATTTCTTGCCTTCTATTCTTTTAGAATAAAAACTTTTAGTGGTCCCTTGTTATTTTGAACCTAATAGATGCCTTTCTCTTTCTTCTTTTTTCCTTTTAATAGTCTCCAGAGATGGGGTAATTTATTTAGTTACTTGTGCTTTGATTTTGGTAGCTGTGTTTATTTAACTTTCTTGTGTTTTTGTTGTCTGGCATGTTTGCAAAGCAAATAATCTGCTTGTGTCTGTTGATTTTTTTCCCCTAGATATGCTTCAGATGCCCCTCTTTTATTGAATGTTCATATTTTTTCATTAATGATTAGGTTCAGTTTTTCAGATGTCACTTTGGTTTACATCTTGAGCTCTTTTGTTTTTTGGAATATTTTATTCAATTCCCTTCTGCAGTTTCTAGTGAATGTTGGATAGTCCTATGTTATTTGAATTTCCTTTATATTATGAAGGGGTTTTTTTCTAGTTACTTGCAGAATTCATTGTTTGTCCTTGGACTTTTTTTTAACTACACTATATGATTTGGAGTTTGCAGCATAGTTTTGTTTTGTTTTGTTTTGTTTTTTCCTGGGGAAAATCTGATTATTTTTTCAATTAGCACTTTGTTTTCTATATTCAGGAGTTCTGGGATGTTTGCTAATATCCTGCATTCATGGTATTCAGATTTTTTTACTTGTATTCTTATAGGAGACCTGCGATTCTTAGGTTGTCTATATTTTAGCTATTTTCAAGATCACTGTGCTTTTATAGAGAGATCACATGTTCTTTTTAGTATTGTTGCATATTAAACATCTCTCCTATCTTCTATTCCTCCTCTTTATCTCTGAACCTCTCTCCCTCTCTTTCTTTGTCTGTTTCTCTCCCTCTCTGTATCTCTCTCTCTCTCTCCCTCTCTGTATCTCTCTCTCTCTCTCTCTCTCTCTCTCTCTCTCTCTCTCTCTCTCTCTCTCTCTCCCCTGACTTAAGTATGTTTTACAGTTGTTTCATTTCATTGGAGAGGCTTGCCACCATGTTTTTGAGTTCCTCTCTTTATCCTAATATTTCCATTGTATATAGTTCATTAATTCTGCTTTTATGATTCTTATTTCTGTCCTGAACTATTTAGGTATGTCTTACTGGGGTTTTATAATCTCTTCGGAATCAATAGAGTCTTCTGTCTCATCTTCTGGTTGATTTCCTCTGTCTTGCAATATTTATTTAGATATCAATAGATTGTTTTGAATCTTTAGGTGGCCAGCTCCTTTTGTGTTCCAATATCTCCTGCCTTGACTACTTACACTTGAGGTTTTCAAGTTCAGGAATGTTCTTTCTCCTGAGATCTTTGACAATTTCAGACTTTTCTCCTCCTTTATTTTTCTATTGCTCACTTTCTTATTCTTTTCCCTTTGATGAAAGCTTCTAGGACTGAACTTAAAAACTGCCTCAATTTGGGCAGCTACCAAGCCTGAAGTGGGGAGGACCTAGGTCCAAATCTGTCTTCAAACACTTCTTAGCTATGTTACTTTGGGCAAGTCAATTAACCCCAATTGCCTATTCTTTGTTTGTTTTCTGTATTAGAACTGATACTGACAGAAGGTAAGGATTATTAACAAAGAAAAAAACTCTCTGTTTCCTCTCACATTGAAGAATTCACTTTTTACCAGTCTCTGTCCCTTCCCTAAGTGTCTTCCCAGAAGACAGAATTTATTCCAATTGATTGCCTTTTCCATTTCCTTCTGGCCCTAGTGTAGACCCTCACAAATACTTGGGCTCTGTCCTCATTCCCTTTATTCTTTAGTTCTCTATCTTATCAGTGGTGTATTCCTGAACAGAGTAAGCTTCCACTTTCCCGTATACTTACTTCTTCCACAAGGAGCTAGACAGAATGAAGGACAAAGCTTGTTTACCTTGTTAAGATCATTGGTATTTTGGTCTACAGAGAAAATTGTAATTATTTCATCTCCTATAAATAAATCATATTTTAGGCAATTTGAGAATTGTGAGGGCTGGAGAAAATGTCTAGGCTTTCATCTTGCTCTTCATGTGACCTGTTTTTGTTTTTTAAATCTAGGCTTTCCAGGACTCATAAAAGACTGCTAAAATAGTCAATAAAATCATAATCTGCAATCAGCTAAGGATAACTCTTGAATTTTGCAGATGGAATTTCTGCCATCCTGTAGAAGTTGCTTTTTTTTAACAGTGTTTGCTTATTGGAAAAATCATATATAGCTATTTGAACATGTTGTTATATACTTTCAAATGAACATATATATCTGTATCCTTTATCAAGAGAAAAGAAAAATAAAATAATTATTTTGCAGTAAATAACTCACTCTAGAAACTTTCTGCTATTACTCTCTTCCTTAGAGGTAGATTTTAAAAAAAGTATTTGAAAAAAATGGCCAAGTCCATTTGTTTCCAAAGTTTTACTGTATTATCTAATAGGACTCATTCTTTATATCTTGACATATTTATTGTCAATTTTGGTGTGTCAAAAGGAAAACTGATATTATTTCTTTTAAATTTTTTATTAACTTTTAATATTTAGATAAAAAGTAGAGGAGTCTTTAAAAAGAATTTAAGATTAATAACTCTGAACTTTTATAGTGACACTTCTTCCTATTTAACATAGTTCAGTTGCCACTCAAAAGTACTTCATTTATAATTCAAATGTACTTCAGTATTTATTTAGTTGCATGGCCCTTGTTTATTTAGTGCAAAGGAAAATAATTCTATAACCACTATTGTACAGCCAGAATAAACAGCGTTAGTAGAGAATGTTAAATGGAAATGACTTCTGCAGACAAAGCAAATCTCCAGCTCTAGTCATAATCCATTAGAAAATTTTCCCTTAGGAGTTAAACTCAAGGGGAATAGAAGGGGTCACCATTATCACCACTGTGCTCAAGAATAATTTACTCTTACATCAAAATCTGATGGCATAAGAGAGTGACTGCTGCACCTAGGAGAGGACTTGGGTTCAAATCCCATCTGGCACTGCCTATAAGACATTGAACAAGTCATTTACCCCTTATAGGTTTTAATTTCCTCATCTAAAAATGAGGGAAGTAAACTAAATGGCCTCTAAGGTCCCTTCCCTTCTAAGATCACAAATTGCAAAGGAATTATTTGCAATCCTGCGCAGGTGGCAAGAATTTCTTCACTGGGAGTTCCTTATACTAGTTAAAGCACAGATGTAGACTAAAAATGAATAAACAAACAATATAGTACTAAAAGGTATGAAAATAATTTAATTGACGCCTTTTATTTTACACGTTAGGAAACTGAGGCCCAAAGAAGGAGATGCTTTATGCAAGGTTACACAAGTAATAAGAAATGGAAATAGAATCCAGTACCAGGCCTCTTAAGATCTAGGTCATTAATCTTTCTGGTAGACAGATTTAGAACACAATTTAGATATTTGCATAGATTGAAATATTGCTTTTCACATATGACCCAATAAGAACAAGAAAAATAAATGCTTATAAACTATATTTAAAAGCCCCAAATAAAGCATTTCAATAGCAATTTGTAGAATATCCCATCTTTTACATACTTCATGGGGTTTTTAACTATGACTTTCAACAAAATCCATGAAACAAAGAAAATACTTAATAAAATTTTTAATTATGAGATTTTTTTTCTTCATAAAAATTTTCTTGAATTTCAAATGACACCCAGGGTGAGATATAATTAAATAATCTCAAATATTTAGCATTAATTTTTTAGTTTCTTACATGGATAAATGAATCACATTCTACTTTTTTAATCAATGTGCTAATTAATTCTCCTTAATTTATGGGTACCATTATAAGTAGCCTTTTCCCCCCAAAACTCTATTCAAGTTACCTTTTCCCTCTTTCACTAGAGTTCATTTTTCATTAGGTTACATCATGCCATCAAATATGCAAGAGAGATGATCTGGCATCAATATTCCTTAAACACATTGTTTCAAAACATATTACCATCTTTGATGTCTTTCAGATAATTTGCAATAGTCAAGAAGAATGTATATCATTTATATGTTGCAGATTTTCACATGTTGCATATGGTGACTCTTGCAAATTTTCCTTCATCCTGTCACACATCTCTGAATGCAAAAAAAAATTAATTTAGAATGAAATGCAGATAGGGGGAAAGAGACCACAGATTAAGTAAAAGTGAAGCCAATTTACCATTTCTTCACCCCATAAGCTCCATTTACATAGAAAGTTCAGAATAACTTGCAGATTTTTGTGTTGCTGAGTGACAGCCAGTAGAACTGTATAACTGCCAAAGGGTATGCTTATTAGCATAAAGACTGAGAAGAGATTGTATTTTTAAATCACCAAAAAAAACAAATTCTTTGTGCAAGTTTGAAACTTCTCCCAGGCAGAGTCCTGTCTTAAATGAGTGAAAGAATCTGTTGTCTCGTTAGCTGAATTCCCTTTTACCTCAGAATGCCATGTAAGTATAAATCACAATTTTATTACACTCCATTTATTATCCAGCCTTACAGCTTTCATCAGAATGAGCCTTGTGATGATTACAGCTTTGTAGGATTTTACAACTTCTTCACCCATCAGAATGAATTGAAAAATATCCTAGTACCACAATAAACAAGCTGGCCTTCAAAAGCATTGGGGCATACTCCTCCTGTCGTTCTGTCAGGTGGCAGAACGAGCAAGTCAACTGTGGAATTTGAAGATGCCAGGAGACTCATGGGAATGGAAGATGGACTTTCTAAGAACTCAGTGCAAAAGGGAAACTTGGCAGAACCCATGTGGAAATTCATTTCATCTGTTTTCATATTGCACTGTCTGTTATGTAGTTTTGATCATCAAATGAAAAAGAAAAAAAATGAAATTCAACCATATGCATCTTATAAATTTCATTTTAGCTATCAGGTGTCCCACCTGCCATCATTCTCCTATTTGATGCATTCCCACCAATTGGTCCAATCATCTCTCTTTGTAACCTATATCATTCTAGGAAGCCTTACTTGGCTTTTGCAATAAATCCAATTTATTGCCCATTTAAGGAGGCCGCCCATGCCAACTATGTTAACAGTTCTGCTTCCGCCCTGCATGACACTGGGCAAATGTCTTCATCTTTCTAGGTGTTGGTTTCCCTATCTAGAAACACAGGATATTGGATTAGATGAACTCTAAACCCCTTTCCAGGTCCCTATCCAGGATCCCAGTGTCCTAGATGTGAAAAAAAATGTCATTTTATTCTTTTAGGCACATTATTGTCCCCTGACCATAATGTTTCCAAGTAGCCTTTTGAAATCTGTACAGCAAAAGCATTTATATACACAAATATGCTTATGGAAGTTTACAGAAAATCACAACCTGTTTTTCTGAATAGAAATCAAAGACTATTTTGCTTTAATGTGGGTTTTCTTTTTAACCCCCAGTGAAAATTCCCATATGTTTTCACTTAGCAAGGGTGGGGAGGTTACTCATAAAATAACTGAGCATTTGAGGGAATTTTAGGAAGGCTATACTTCTAACAAACCCAAATACTTCCCACATTCACTTACAAAGATTTTATTTCTTCAAAGCTTTGTAGGATTTTCTTCTATATTCATGTCCTAGGTATCCTTCCTTAATTTATTAAATAATTGTATATACACATATACACACACATTGCAGTGACATTTATACTCCAAATTTGGCTCATTGTTTCTCAAATCCACTTGTCATTTCATTCAGTCAGCTCTTGGGTTTTCTTTTCAACCCATTTCTGTGTATCAGAGCAAAAAGAAAGAAGGAGGAAGGGAATAGAAGAGGAACATGAGTGTTATAGGGCACAGCAAAATAGAGAAATTACTTTTTAGGACAAATACATAAAGATATATGCTGAGGATGGAAATGCTTCTTGTGAAACAATTTTTGTTTCTTTTTTTAATGTTGGCATTAAAATAGTTGTTCAGATTTGGCAACGCCAAGAGAAATAGTGTGATAGAATGAAAAGTAATGGAATTTGAGTTAGAAGACACTCAGTTTTGCACCCAAAGTCTGACACTTAATATGGTGGCCTTACGCAAGTGACAACTCTCTCTAAGCCTCAGATTTCCCACCTATAAAAAAGAATTATACTGCCTAAATTACAATGATGTGAAAACTAAAGTATTGTAGCAATTTGACTTATATATGTGGCTTCCTTTATAGTACCTTCCATTCACCTGATTCACAACTTTAATTACAGAAGCAAGCATTTATTAGCATTTATTTTTCTCTCCCTCTCATTTTTCCCTCTACAATGGGATGGGGAGGGGAGGGAAAGGAAGGGAAAGGAAGGGAAGAGAGAAGAGGGAAGAGGAGGGGAGGGGAGAGAAGGGGCACAAAACAAATTCCCTCAATAGCCATTTCTAAAAACATATTTAATTCTGCACTTTGAGCCCATCGCCTCTTTATCAGATGGTTGATAATGTGTTTCCACATTAATTCCCTTGAATTTATGCTTGGTCATTGAAAATTAAATAAAATTTTCTGCATAGCCTTTCCTGATTTTTCCAATTCCTAGTATATTTCCTCAAAATGCTGTTTAATGAGTTTCGTCTATGTTTTTATTTTATTTATTTTTATTTTTAACAAAGTTTTACATATTTAGTTCTAAATTCTCTCCTTTCCTCTTACCTCTCCCCCACTCATTGAGAAAGTAAGCAATATGATATCAATTTTACATGTGAAGTCATGCAAAATATATTTCTATATTAGCAATGTTGCAGAAAAAGACAAGAAAAATAAAATTGAAAAACCTTCAATCTGCACCCAGATTTCATTTGTTCTCCCTCTGGAGAGTGATAGTATTTTTCATCATGGGTCTTTTGCAATTGTCTAGGATTGTTGCATCCATTATAATGGCTAAGTCTTTTACAGTTGATCTTTCTTACAATGTTGCTTTTAGTGGATACTATATTCTCCTGGTTCTGTTCACTTCTCTTTGTATCAGTTCAAGTTTTTTTTTTTCTGAAACTTCCCTGCTCATCATTTTTCAGAGTTCTTTGTTTTTATTAATTAATTAATTTGCAATTACATGTTAAAACAAATTTCTGTACAAGTTTTCCTAAGTTATATGATTGAATTTATCTTCCTCCTTCCTTTCCCACGTCCTCCCAGTGCTGAGGCAATTTGTGCTTATCAATTTTTATACCACAATAATACTCCATCACAATTATATATCACAACTTATCCAACATGTCTCCAAATTGATGATCATTCCCTTAATTTCCAGTTCTTTGACACTACAAAAAGAACTTTTACAATGATTTTAGTAGAGATAGGTCCTTTTCTCTTTTAATATAAATCTAATAATGGATATTGCTAGATCAAAAGGTGTGCACAGTTTTCTAGTCTTCTAACACTGTTCCAAATTGTTCTCCAGAATGGTTGGAGCAGTTAAAAACTCCACCAGTAGTTTATTAAAGTCCCAGTTTTTCCACATCTCACACTTGTCCTTTCCTTTTCTATCATGTTAGCCAATCTGATAGGTATGAGATGGTATTTAAGGGTTATTTTGATTTGTATTTGCCTTATCTATAGTGATTTAGAGCATTTTTTCATGTAACTATTTTTACCTTTGATTTCTTCTTCTAAAAATTACCTGTTTATATGCTTTGATTATCAACTGGGAAATGGCTTTTACTGTAATTTGATTCAGTTTGACTATAAATTTGATTCAGTTCTCCATATATTTGAGGAATGAGGGCTATGTCAGAGAAATTTGCTATGATTTCCCCCCTATTTTCCTGCTTTTCTTCATTATTTAACTATATTGTCTTTTATTTGATCAAAATAATTAATTTCATGAAATTAAAATTATCTGTTTTACTTCCCATGATGTCTCTAACTCTTGTTTGGTTGCAGACTCTTCCTTTATTGACAGATCTGACATGTAAATTTTCTCATGCTCTGCTACATGGGATATCACCCTTTATCTCTAAATGATTTGCCAGTTTTTAGCTTATCTTTGTATATATTGTATCTATATTTTTATAAATATAGAAACACAAAAGTTATATGTAACCTTCAAACAAATATAATCTTAAAGCTCACATCCAATCATGTCACTCTCTCATCACCCCTACTTAGTAAACTCACCTCCAGGATCAAATATAATCCCCTCTAGCATTCAAAGCCTTCATAACCTAGCACCCTTCCCCTTTCCAGTCTTATGATATCTTATTAAACCCCGCCGAATATTCTTCAATCCAAAGCCAATGACCTCCTTGCTTACCCTCAAACAATACACTATTTCTCAACTGTGAATGGTTTTTCTTGTTGTCCTCCATGCCTATAATACTCCCTCCTCATCTCTTCCTATTGACTTCTTTCAAGTCTCAACTAAAATCTCACTTTTATGGTCTTTTTCCAACCACTTAATTTTAATAATGTGTGACTTTAATTATTTCCTAATATTTCTATTTAGAGTTTGTTTGTGTGTATTTATTTGCCTGTTTTCTCCTCATTAGAAAATGAATTCCTTAAGGTCAAGTTCTATCTTTTGCCTTTTTTGAATCCCCAGCACTAACCACAGAGCCAAACACATTGTGGGTGTTATTTATTGACTGACTGATTTACTGAATGTTACCCTGCCCACAAACTTGCAGGGAAGACTTCTATATCTCCTTGGAGAAGTGCGGGTGGGCCATTATATCAAGACTATGAGTAGGAGATGATACTTAGTTGCTATGAGAAGCTTGGCTATTTGCAGAGCAAATAATGAGTTCTTCCAGGAAGAACCATTCCTAACCTAGATAGAAAGACCAGGAAAAGGACAAGAACTCATTTGAAGTAGAATGACCAACCAACATCATCTTTCATAGTAAATACACAGGATTCTGGTAGCCAGATCAATTAAAATGCCTTAAATTTTAGTTGATTCTCCCCTTCGCCATCTGAAACATAATGACTGATGGAAACTTCCTTTCTCCTCTCTATTTATTTAGGAAGAATGAAAAAAGGCATGTCTTATTTAGCTCTGTACCTTTGCTAAAGTATTTTGTAAGCCCAGATTCTATATTCTTTATATTAGTTTATCTCTTCTGTTTTTATTCATATAGTTACTAAAGATCTGAGCATGCAAAAACCAAAAGCCATAACTGGAAGGAAGAAAGAAAAAGAGAGAGAGAGAGAGAGAGAGAGAGAGAGAGAGAGAGAGAGAGAGAGAGAA
>NC_058133.1:53148184-53286799 GCF_016433145.1 Gracilinanus agilis
GGAAGGAAGGAAGGAAGGAAGGAAGGAAGGAAGGAAGGAAGGAAGGAAGGAAGGAAGGAAGGAAGGAAGGAAGGAAGGAAGGAAGGAAGGAAGAGAATTGAAGTGCCTATTATGTGTACCAAGTACCAAGTACCAGGAACTGTGCTATATGTTTTTAAAAATATTATTTCATGTGATATTTCCACAACAACCCTGGGAGATAAGTACTGATAATACCCTAATTTTACAAATTAGGAAATGAGGTCAAGTGACTTGTCTAGGGATTCACAAACAATACAATTTTGAGTCAGGATTTGAACTCGGGTCTTTCTGACTCCAACCCCAATACCCTATCCAGGATATCACCCCAATGCCTTTAGGGTGCATGTATAGATATTTAGGTGCCTCCCTGAGGGTATTAGGGCACTGGCTATGTGGAAAACTCTTGAGGAAGGGAGGGGAAAGTGGGGAAGAGTACAGATTCTTTAGTTCATCAATTACAGCTAGTGATATTCTATATCTTGAATGTAAAAGTACTGTTTCAATTTTGCTTTTGTACCCTGGAACCCAACACAGTTTCTGGCATATAGTTGGTGATTCATAAATCCTTATTAATGATTGATATGAAGTTACCTGTGGTTTACAAATATAAAAAATTACTATATAAGCATCACTCTACACTAGTGGTTCCTCCATGGGTACTTTGTTAAATGTTGTAAAGGTGGGGCACCAGGGATGTTAATTATTATTAAAATGTAACCTAAATGGTTTGTGGGTTCACGCTGGGTTGAAGGAGAGACAGGACCAACTAGGATAGGGAAACTAGGGTTTACTGCCAAAGCTTTTAACTGACACAAGAATGGCAGTTGGCCCAATAGTCACCAGCAGGCAAAAGGTAAAGTATATAACAGTTTAATTGAGGGTAACTAAATAAAGGATGGGATAGGGGATTCTACACTTGAAACCTAAGGGCAAACCACAGGGGGCAGGGAAGGACTTAACTACACTATCCTATTGACCTAAGCCAGGCAGGGCCCAAAGGAAGCAGTACTGAAGTCACAGGGAAAGCTTCTTCAAACCTGGTTCCAGCCAGGTTTGGTCAGCTCAGCTAAAGGGCCTGAGGGTGGCTTTGGCGTCTCACAGTAAATCCAAGGATGGTCACAGGATGCCAAGAGCCAACTCCACCAGGTGATCCAAGGTACCCAGGTAGGGAGAGTGAGTTTGAAATGCTGTCCACCAGATCCCAAACCACTTCCCCACTTGGTGCAGCTCTGCAGGTCTGTTGTCCACTTGCTGAAAGCCTTCACCTCTCAGGATCCCAGGGAATCTGGATGCAGTTTTCCCCTAACTCTGAGATCTCCCAGGGTTAGCAACAGTTATGTTCCCAACCGCTAATGGAGTCTCTCTCAGAGCACAAGCCCCACTTCCTGCTCCTTCATTCCATCTTGTAATCCTCCAGCCCTTCCTGCTAGGTCCAACACTTATACTTAATTAATTGCTAAATAAACCCTCACAACAATGTTTAACAATTTTTGTGGCATCCAAAAAATAAATGTATACTCAATACAATCTTAAGTTTTGATTTTCATTATTAAAATCTTCTCTATAACTTTCTTATGTCTAAATGATCAAGAAATCAATAAACCAAATTCTGATTTGTAATGTAGTGTTTGTCAATTTCTGAGGTGTAAATGCCCACCATGAAAATTTAACAATTGGCTTTCCCAAACTCAAAACACCCCTGTAGCTTAACTGTTTTTGAGTCATAGACCCATTTCCCAACCTGGTGAAAATTTGGGACTCTTTTTGGTTGCTTTTAAATGAAAAAAAAATGCATGCTATTTATTACCAAGAAAACCAATCATATTGAAATATAGTTCTATTTTTTTTAATTCAAAGATCCCAGGTTAAAAATTACTGTATCTGTATTGATAGTTCACATTTAGGTTCCATATATTTTCTCATTTGATTCTCATACTCTATGAAGCTGGTGCTGTTATTATCCCCATTTTAAAGATGAGGAGTTTGAGGCTGGAAAATGTTGATTGACTTGTCCTGTGTCTCCTAACTAGCAAGTGTCTGAGGCTAATATTATTTAAAGCCAAATCTTCTTAACTCTAGGTTAAGTAGTATATCCAGAAGTCATATTGCCATTCATTCATTCATTCATTCATTCATCCATCCCTCCATCCATCCATTCATTCATTCATTCATTCATATAAGGGACAATATTAGGTTTTGAGTAAGAATTAAAGTAATGTCTCTGCTTCCCAAGACCTCACAGTTTAGTAGAAAATGGAAACTTCATGACAAACAGGCACATTTTCCCAGAAGCAAGCGTGGGTAAGCTATGTGACAACCTTTCTGAGACTATTGTTTAACTTGGGAAACTAGGGAAAGAGGGGGTAACCATAGAGCCCTTTAAGGGGCTCCTTCCAGAATTCCAGAATTCTCCATTTCTTTCTTCTATCTACAAATAGTTTAACAAACAAATGCAACATCAATAAAGCAAAGCACACTTTGTCTTAGTACCAGCCCTGGAAACCCTACTTATGAGAGCAGAGGGACCGAAAAGACCACATTGATTGATGGGGTATTCTAAGGTCTTGGAAGTGATCATAAAAAATAATAAAACAAAACTCTTCTGATCTAACCATTCTCGAATTCATAATCACATCATGGCAAGTTCTGAAATGGAAAGCTACTTCCTAAAGCTACCCAGTATAGTTTATATCTCATGCTGTGAAAATGTATTGGGAGAGTGAAAGTGACAGATGTGAAGTACATTAGCCAAATGAACAGTCACTTCATCCCACCAGATGAAGCATTTCCAGCACAGTCATTTATCGTGAACGAGACGGTGATTTAAGAGGAAACACTGGGAGTATGGTATCTGTTGCAAAGGAGTAAGCAAGGTTAAAATGGTGATATTGAACATATCATAAGAAGTCTCATAACCTACGCAAATTGGCACAGAGTTTAAAATATTGATTTTAATTGGATGAATATAACATGAGCCTAAATGTACTAAATGAAATAGGAGCCCAAGTCAATTATTTTCTAAATCTTCTCCCTCCTTAATTACCCAAGTATTTTAGGAGAAAGTATGGGGATTGCGATCTATCTTTATCTCGATGATAAATATAATTTTTTTCAGTTTGTATATGTAGACATTAGCTCTTCAACCAATTCTTTCTGTACTATTCTGAGATTGTTTTTCTCTGAGTAAAAGCTATCATGATATGCTACTGAGTTCTAATATTTTGAAAGCAGGTAACTTCTGGTTTCAAAGTCCAATGACTATTATGATCCAACAAAATATATATCATTATATGTTAAGAATGTATATATTATATGCATATGAAATAGTCATAAACCATGGAAATAAGAACATCCTAAGCTTTTTTTTTCCTTGTCATTTGTATGTCAACATGTTTTAAGACTACATTTAGATTAAGGAAGTGATTGCTGAGGCAAACTCAGTGTTTTGTTTTGTTTTGTTTTGTTTTTTAACAATCATGGAGATCCAGAAAAGTGCCAAAGGACTAAAGAGGAGAATGTCTTTTGCAAAGAGAGAAAACATGTTGGTCTGTCAGCTCTCTTATTATGGAACACAAAGGAGGCATTTCCTTTGTTTACAATCCATCCTTTTGAGTCCCCACAAGCTTTCTGTATGACTTTTTAACAAGCTACCAATGGGCATGCCTGCACTTCTTGAGGAGATGGCTCTTAGGCGACTCCAAACAAAGGCTCACAGTCTATAAACTCATCAAGTTGATTGGGGAACTCAAGAGATTGATCAACACCTCCTCTAAATTAACTACCCTATAAATATATAGAAAAAGTAACAGTATTCATTAAGAATCATCATGACTTCATCAATAACACATCATACCAAACTAACTTCATTTCCATTTTTTACTGTATTAATAGTCTGGTATGAAAAGGGATAGCTATTTAGTTTGCTGACATTTCATTATAAAACATTTAACAAAATCTCTCATAATATGTGTCCTCTGTACTTTGTGTCCTCTGTATTTATCAGATTTGCAGAGGACATGAAATATGGAGGGATAGCAGAATGGAGTTGCAAAAAGATCTTGGCAGACCAAGAATATTGGGCCAAATCCAGTAAAGTGAAATTTTAAAAAGAAGAAATGTAAAGTCTTACACTTTAATTTTTAAAAATCATTTTTACCAATATCAGATAGGAGAGTCTTGGCTACATATATCTTTATCTGAAAAGTCACACCAGATTTTAAGCTCAGCCCAAGTCAACAGCCCAACTGCTCTAAGGTATTGGAAAGAGGTAATTAAAGATGCAGAGTATCCAAGACTAAAGAGAAAGTCCAAGACAGTCATTTTTTTGTAAGGGGTCATAAAGATATGTAAAGCATGCAGGGTAGCTGATCAGTGGAAGGTAATCCTCAGAGAAAGAAGGAAACATTGAGTGTGATATCGACCAAGCTAAAATAGGAATAAGTGTCTTGATTTAGGGTTTACAGAAACTACATCTCCTTCACAATTCTGACTAGGACCATACTGAATAGGAGCTCCCTGTCGTCTTGGATCTTCCAGTTGAACAAAAATGGTTAACAAATTTAAATATACTATATATGTTTGTACTATGAATACATGTACATTTACATGTATGTGTGTACATACATATAATTGATAGATATACATGCCCACATACTGTTGGGCAAATCACTGTTCATTGCATGGTTTCTATTTTAAAATGAAAATATTATATAAAGTACCAAAAAAGGTATTGTTATGAGGAAGGATGGTTTTTGCAATGACTAACCCCAAATAGGAGTTAGAACATAGAATATGTGTCTATTCAGTGGGAGGGGAAAAAAGACCGTGTTATACTTGCAAACATAATGATCTAATCAGTTCCTTTTGAGAAGAATGTCAGGGATATGCAATTTCTTTTTCTCATTAAAATACATTTTTGTTGTAAAGCATCTCAGTGTTCAGCTTTCCTGCCATTCAATGCTTGCCCCCTGTGGACTGATGAGGTGGATAGGTTTTTCACTAAATAGGAACAGTCTAAAACAGGGTCATTGTCCTTATCCCTGAATACCAAGATTATTATGGGGTCCTCTTGCATTCACAGACATAGACAATACTAATTTGTTTCTGCTATTTTACTTGGATCCAGAATCGATCAGATCACCAGACTTGAAAATTCATAGTAATTTTTAATGTTCTCTGTTAACTTGGCAAGGCATCTCCAGGGGCATAACCCAATGTTCTGGGCTGTTAAACATCTTTATCAATGGCTTGGATAAAGGGATAGGAGGCATGTTCATCAAATTCTACAGACAAAGCTGAGAAGGAGAGCTAAAACACTGGATGACTATATCCAAAGGCAACTTGACAGACTTGAACATTGGGCTGAATCTAATAAGCTGAAATAAATTCAATATGGATAAATATAAAGTCTTGCAATTAGGTACAAAAAATCAACTTCACAAGGATCTGATGGGAACATATTTAAACAGTAGATTTTCTAGAAAAAAATCTGAAGATTTTAGTGGACTGAAAGCTGATCATTTTTCAGTAAGGTGATAAATAGAGGACAAAGTAAATAGCATAGAATAATAGAAGACCAAAAACATCCCCAATATAATCTTGGCTACATTAAGAAGAGTGTAGCCTCCAGAAATAAGAGAGTAATGGTCCCAGTGTACCCTGATCTTATCAAAACATATAAGAAGTAAATCAGTAATATAGGCACAATGACTTACGAAGGGCATTTATAAGAAGATTATTCAGAGGATGGCTACCAGGTTAATGAACATACTCAAATCCATGTCATATGGGGAACCAGTAGAAAGAAATGGGAATATTTAAGATGAAAGAGAGAAGAATCAGAAGGGCCACATTTGCTATATTTGAAGAACCATCATGTGGACTGAAGTATGGACTGAATTTTTCTACTTGACCACAGATAGCAGATATAAGAGCAAAATGTGGAAGTAGCACAGAGCCCAGTTTAGGATCGATGTCAGGAAAAACAAAAATTATTCATTCCAAAGTATTGCCCATGAGAGGTGATGACTTTTCTCTCCTTGGATGTCTTCAAACAGAGACTTGACAACCATTTTACAAGTGTTTTATAATGATGATTCTTTTTAAATATGATTTGGACTCAGTATCCATTAAGGTCCATTTCAATTCTCCAATTCTCTGGTTCTATTCTTTCCCCCAAAAAATTATTTCTAAATTCTTTCTAAATGTTATGTATAGTAACACATTATAAAAATAACATCTAAGTTTCAAAATAATAATTATTTACTAGATTCCTACCAAGTGCCAGCCACCATAATACCCTGATTGAATTCTATTCTTCCACAAAGGAGACAAAAAATAATGAGCAGCAGCATCTACCTTTGAGGTGATTCTATTCATCTGGGGGAAATATTACATGTCAACAGAAGAGAAAATAAGAAAAAATTTGAAGGGGAGGTAAAGAGTATTATAGTAAGAAGGGGATCAGGAAAGACTTCCTATATGAATTGGCACATAGGAATTGAGCCTTGAAGTGGTATAAAGAGTAAGAAAAAATTCGTACCTTGTAAACAAGAAATATTGTCAGTGTACATCAATACAAGTTAATGTGATTAATAGGAGATATAAAAGAGCTTGTAAAGATCAATAAGTTTCACACAGACCCTTTAAACACATACCATTCTTATCTATAAACTAATACTACATCTTGATTGAATTTGAAAGAAAAACCAGCCCAGAATATTTTTACCAATAAAGCTGTCATACAGTCCTGTACCTCGTACAATTCATCAACTACTTAGAAACCAAAAGGCTGTCAATAAACCACATTGCTCCCCTCAACACCCAGTGTCAGTGTCACATAACTATCCTCCTTACAAGTTAATAATGATTTCCATTATCACTTAGCACATGCAGAGATTGTTTTCAAGTTTCTCTGATAAGTATTATCTCATGTTTTCCATGCCTCGGTCCCCAATCCATTAAAAACTGAGACTTTAAGGGACTGAAAGCTGATCATTTGTCAGCAGTGTGATAATAGAAGACAAAAAATACCTAATACAATCTTGGGCGACATTAAGAAGAGAACAGCATTCAGGAATAAGAGAGTGATAGTCCCAGTGTACCCTGCCCGCATAAGAATACATGAGCATAATCAATAGTCCAGGCACAATAGCTTAAGAAGGACATTTATATAAAGATTATCCAGAAGAGGGCAACCAGGATGATGAACATACTCGAATCTACATCATGTGAAGAACTAGTAGAAAGAACTGGGAATATTTAAGTTGAAAGAAGATTCAGAAAGATCACAATAGCTATTTTTGAAGGTGAATTTGGACAAACTTTACATTAAACAAAATTCTTCTGGATTTGATTTCTTTGAGATTGTGGAGTTTTGTGTTTGTTTTGTTTTTAATTTTAATTTTAGGTTGGATAAAAAAATGCCTAGGGTCACAATTAATCAATAAACACTTATTAAACACCCGATATATGTTTGAAAAACAAAAATGAAAATGCACACAATCTACTAGGAAGTGACATTATGTTCCTATAGAGCTCCTGGGAGATCATTCTGCCCGTGCTACCACCAACCACCATTACCTTCATGGAGCTTTCCTAAAGCTTCCTAAAGCTGCCCTTCCTGCTCCCTATGGGATGAGAGCTTTGGCACCTACTTCTAGCCCACTATGGAGAGCACTTGGCATTCTATAATGGCTTGGCAAATATGAATGGTCTCTTGATCTATGATTTCATAATATAGAGATCTCCTGGTGTGGTAATTGCATGTACCAAAGTAAATCATTTATGATTCAGTAGGAAAAAACTAGGAAAAAACAAGGCATGTAGAGTAATTCCCTTCTGGAGGATACAGACAGATAATAATAAAATAAAAATAATAAAAATTGAAAAAAATTTCAGAGGTAACGTTTGAGCCCAAATCCATGTTTCTTCCAAGTCAAGCACTTTACCTATTATGCCATACTGTCATATACACATGTGCACAAACACATATACACATATGTCTGTTGTGTTAAAAATTGCATCTATGTGTATATAGAGATATACACATCTATACAGAGAACACATACATGCATATACGTTTGTGTATGTATAGACCATAAGCATGGCCGCACGTGTAAAGATCATGTGTGCTTATATGTGAGCTCTACATGTGTTCACGTGTGTGCATATGCGTGTGTACATACGTGTATCCATTATATACATGTATGTTGTTTGTGTGCATGTTGTGTTCGTGTATGTATAGCATTATTTACAGAGCATATACATGGATACAGCTATACATATGTGTATGTATAGGGTATGTATCTATATGTAGATAAAGATGCCCATTATGTATAAATGCCTATGTATGAAGAGTGAGAGAGAGAGAGACAGAGACAGAGAGATAGAGAGACAGAAAAACAGAGAAAAAGTGAGAGAAATAGAGAGAAACAGAGGAAAAGTGAGAGAAAAAGTGAGAGAGAGAGAGAGAAAGGGAGAGAAAAAGACAGAGAATCAGATGCAGTCTTTAACAGAATTAAAAGTCATCTTAGAAAGGGGTGCCAGTTATACCCAGTAGAAGTAAGGTTCAAAAGGGGGATAAGGAAAGTTAATTCCTCCACATACTATACAATAGATATTAAAGAAATTTCTGAAGATTGGGTGCCTGTGATATTTTGGTAAGTCCTACACTTTGTTGCTTACCTTTTAGTTTACCTATCTCTGAGTTTCCCAAAGGCTTGGGTTTATCCCCACCTCTTCTTCTGACTCAAAAGGGATTGGGAGCAGAATGCAGAACAACCTCCCTCTCTCCTTATGCTCTCAAAATCGTGCTAATACTTTAAGCATCGTGTTGGTAAATGTTTAACTACGGGTTCTCTGGGACAAAAAATTCAGATGCCACACCTTAAAGTTTAATCTTCATTTTTTAAAAAAGATTTACCTTCCATATTAGAGTCAATGTTGTGTAATGGTTCCAAGGCAGAAGAGCAGTAAAGGCTACGCAATGAGGGTTAAGGGACTTGCCTAGGACCACACAGATAGGGAATGTCTGAGGTCACATTTGAACTCAGAGATTGGTAGTGGTTTGTATTAAAAGGCGTGTATATTGGGTCAAATCACTCAGCTCTGTTTGCCTCAATTTCCTCTTCTGTAAAATAAGCTGGAGAAGGAAGTAACAAACTATTCTGGTATCTCTGCAAAGAAAACCCCAAATGGGGGTCACAAAAAGTCATACATCACTGAAAAACTACTGAACAACAACCCCAATCTGAAATTCCTTGCACTGTGATAACAGTGGGAGTTGACTAAAACATTTGGGAAAGTTAATGTTCCAGCAACTTATTTTTACCCAATGCAAGATTCCCTTAGTATTTTCAGAAATGTGCTACTCTTAACAATGGACATGAAATTAAAATGTAAAGATTCTTATGTGAATGGATTCATTGGGTGCCAGTTTTAGCCCTCATTACAATTTTTGTCACAGAGATATGACTGCAAATAGAATATGAAGCCACTCAGGCTTTACGTTCAATGATAGCTCATTGTTAGGGTAGAATCCTCTGTGTGTGTGTGTGTGTGTGTGTGTGTGTGTGTGTGTGTGTTTGATAACCAAGGCTCAAGATTAATCCAGACTAGTGACAGCCTCATAAGTCTATCAGGAATGGAACATGGAATGGAATGTATCCATCCTATTGACAAGGACAGTGGAGAAATGGAACAAAATTAGTACATTTGCATGACAACCTTTAAGACTATAATCATACTGTTCCTTTCGAATGTTATGGTAATGGACCTTGAGGAAACAGTGTAAACAAGGCACATCACTTCAATCCACATTGTACCCATCAACCTTATCAATCTGAGTGCTGAAAACATAAGCAGAGCATAAAATTAATTTCAGACTTCAAAAAATACACAGTCAACAGAGGATTTGTGACTCTCTTCAAGTGATATGCAGTACTCTAAGGTTCTCAAAAACATTTTACTCACAAATATGGGAGAAAAAAAAAGAAAAACAATCATCTTTCTGTCTAGTGACACAAAATAGGAAACTGAAACATTTCTGAAAGATGCACTTCCTATTGAGAGATCTCATCCAATCTAACCTTACAGGCATTTGTTAGGCACCTACTGTGTGCAAGCCATTGTACTAGATTCTGGGGCTATAAAACAAAATTTATCACAGTCCCTGCCCCCAAAGAAGGAGTTTGAATTCTACTGGGAGAATACAACTTATTTTTTCTTTTTTTATTATATTTTCTGAAAAAAAACATGTATATACAGTTCTTAACAATCATTTTCTGACATTTCGTGATCCATGTTCTCTTCCTCCCTTCTTCCTCTTCCTAAGGAAATGCAACTTTGTAAAAAAAATTTACTAGATACTTTTGATGAAGATGAGAACACTAACAAGGATAATGACACATTTCTATAGTATTTTTTATTATTGTTTTCAAAAATGTTTTCTGTTTTGTTTTGTTTGGTGGTGGTTTTTGTTTTTAGTGGGGAATTACGGTTTCCACAACTGGGAGAACACCAAGGATGGGAATTTTCTCCATCAGTAACTCAACTTTAATCCATAGTCTTATAGGGTTACCTGGGTCTCAGAGAAGGTAACAAATTTCCCCCTACTGATTTCACTAACAGATGACAGAATAGCCTTGAAACCAGGTTCATTTGATTTCAAGGCTAGTTTTCCATTCATTATGCCACACATACATCTATCTATTTATCTATGCTACATATCGACAGTTATGGACTTGGATTGGATTCCTAGTTCTGTTATTTAACTATATTTGTGAAAGCAGGAGAAAGGCCCATCTAGACCTCAGTTTCCTTT
The DNA here is from genome assembly GCF_016433145.1 of Gracilinanus agilis. Taxonomy (NCBI): domain Eukaryota; kingdom Metazoa; phylum Chordata; class Mammalia; order Didelphimorphia; family Didelphidae; genus Gracilinanus; species Gracilinanus agilis. The sequence goes on from NC_058133.1 coordinate 53,159,028, forward strand.
TTGAGTAAAATGAAAGGATTTAATAGTTTCTAGCGTACTTCCTAGTGATATGGGGATACAGTCTTGCCCTAGACACCCCAAGACCCCAGATTGTGGGCTAGGTCAGAGAGTACATAAAAGACTCATTTTTCCTTGCATTCCTGCTGCGCTAAGAGAAGGTGACTTTGAGCTAAAATGAAGATCACTTCTGGCCTCTCCCCTCTTTCTTAATGAGTACAGATAGGCACCTCCCAGCTTGCTCCTGATAAGCATCCATTTTATATCCCAGATATCTGATTATCCTCTAAACTGAACAGTTCACCCACTCTCTCTTGACTTTGAGGCATAGAACATAACCAAATGACCCATCTCAGATCCCAGAAACCCAGTAACATGCCATCATCATCCTCTCTCTAGTCACGTCGGCCCTGTTGTCGAAAGGGTATAGAAAGCCCAGAACACATTTCCTCAGGGAGGCAGTATTCCACCTCCTCTGCCTCCCTCAGCCTTCCAATTTTAATTAACCCTTTGACTTACATTCAAATTAATAAATGTCTTTTATTTTTAAACTAGCTATTAGAGTCTGTCATTCTTGACAAGGGCAACCTGTCTAGATCCAGGGTTTTACCTTAAAGCTCTCCCACAACACTAGCTCTGATTATATTATATTATGTATAATGTGTTTTAAGGTTTACAAATTGCTTTATCAATATTGAGTTTTTATTTTTATTTGTTTATATGTTTCATAATCATTTTCTGACATTGTGATCCATGTTCTCTCCCTCTCCCTTCCCCAAGATGTCAGGTAAAATGATATAGGTTATAAATGTATTGTGATACAGTACATATTGCCATGTTCCCCATGTTGCAAAACAAGACACATATTGCTAATGATATGCTTCGACCTGTATTTAGACTCTGTCAGTTCTTTCTATGACATTCATTAGCCTTTTCTATCATGAGATCCTTGGAGTTGTCCTGAATCATTGAATTCCTATTAATAGTTAATCCATTCACAGTTGATCATCATACATTTCTGCTGTTATTACTTTATAAATGTTGATTCATTTCATCTTCATACCAACCTTGTAAAGCAGGTGCTATTATTATTCCATTTTACAGATAAGGAAACTAAAAAAGTATGGTTAAGTGAACTGTCCAGGGTCACATTTGTACTCAAGGTTTTCCTTGCCCAAGTCTCTCCCTCTATTAATTACAAAACACTGCCCCTCTTTTGAAAGGTTTCCATGGGGAGATACTACCTGAGAGGAGAAGTTAGAGAAGCTTCTAAAAAGAAGAAAAGTTCTAAGACATGAGGGAGAAGAGAGATTGTTTTTAGGCATAAGCAATACCAGGTTTAAAGCCAGGTAAGCAGAAATTAAGGATGAAATGAAGTGAAAATAAACAAGAGAATAGCTTGGGGTTACAGAGCACTTTCTGGTTTGCAGTGCAGAATCAAATTTGGTCAAGGACTTTAGAGACATCTAGTCTTCTCATTTTACAGATGAGGAAACTGAGGCACAGGGAAGTTTAAACGACTTACCTAGAATCACAGAGATGTCATTTAAACTCAAGACTTCCTGACTCCAAGACTAGTGTTTCATCTATTACACCATGCTACTTCTCAATTTGCACAAAAATTCTCTAAAACACATACACAAATCCCTTCAGGCAGTACTAAGTAGAATCATAGATTTTAGAACTGAAGAGATATTAGACATCTATTTCCAGTTATTCCTTTTTTAAATGAGTAAACTGAATCCCACAGAAATTAAGTGACTTGTCTACAGTCAAATAAGAGTTGTAGATCTGAGTTTCAATCATAGATTTTCTAACTCCAGACCCAGTGCCTCTTTCAAAAAGTTTGAAGCTAAAGATTAAGCAACTCAATTGATTTTGAAATGGAATAGATTGTTTGGCTTAACTCAGATGTGACCTACCTGATATTTTAAATAAGATAGTGTTTAATCTCATCTCAAGTAGCTAGAGAAAATAAGAAATAAAAATCTTAAAAAGACAAAGTTATTAAGTGAACTCCAGATTAAAAGTGCAAGGTTTCTGGTTTTAATTCAACTCCAAATCTCTACACTTACTCACCTAAAGAGTAGAATCCCAATGGAATTCCAGTTACATTTTCTTTTCTTTTATATGCATATATTTCCACGAGGGGAGTTACATATATGAGTGAATACCTGTGGGACTACCAATCAAGAAAAAGACTACCTACAGCCTTCCCAGAGTAGTGCAATTAGCTAAATGGCATCAGTACCAGTTAAGTCACTCTGTTTGTTTTCTTAATAGAGGCACACACTGCTTTGTCATTAATCCATAAACATTTAAGTAATGTTCCAAAATCTGAATGGTTTCATTTTCTAAGGAATTCATTTTAACCACTGACTTCCCACTCCAGGAAACTCATCTGCTGTCATTGTTTGTGAAGCTATAACTAAGGTTGATAACATTTCACCATTTCCATCATTGGCCTAAACAACAGTAAACATTCTTGTAAGTTGAGATGGTTTTGCCATCAAGCAACAATGAATGTACAAGTTCTATCCAATGAGGTACAACTGTACATTTTAGAGACAATGTTCCCTAATAGTATAGCACTGGAGGCTTAGATTTTTATTTGGCATTACATAGTTACTAGCTACACGACCTTAGGCAAGTCACTTAACTCCTCCTCTAGGACTCAGATGCCTTATCTGTTAAAATAGGTTAGTCACCAAAAGGGTTACCCAAAGGTCCTGAGGTAGCCTTCTCCCCTCTGGAGAAGAAATCTCCAAACATGAGTATGATCTAGAGGGGATGAATCCAGAGGGGAAGTTACAGAACAAATTTATAATGAGACTAGTATAATAGGTTATGGACAGGTTGTGATGGGCTTTAAAAACCAGTCAGTTATAATGCCCATGAAAACTAATTAAACTGAGGTCATCTTAAAATGTGTATTTTTACAACAAATTTTTCTGATAAAGGTCTCATTTCTCAAATATATAAAGAACTAAGTCAAATTTATAAGAACCCAAGTCATTCCCCAATTGATAAATCATCAAAGAATATGAACAGGCAATTTTCAGATAAAGAAAGCAAAGCTATCAATAATCATATGAAAAAATGTTCCAAATCCCTCTTGATGAAAGAAATGCAAATTAAAACAACTCTGAGGTACCACCTCACATCCAGCAGAGCGGCCAATGTGATAGTAAAGAAAAATGATTAATGTTGGAGGGGATGTGGCAAAATTGGGACAATCTAACCTTTATGGAAAGGAATTTGGAATTATGCCCAAAATTTTGATCTAGTAATACACTACTGGATCTGTATCCCCAAGAGATTAAAAAAATGAAAAAGGACTTGTTTGTACAAAAATATTTATAGCTGCTCTTTTTGTGGTGGCAATGAATTAGAATCTAAAGGGATGTCTCTCAATTGGAGAATGACTGAACAAATTGTGGCATATGATGGTAATGGAATACTATTATGCTATAAGGAATGATGAACAGGATGATTTCAGAAAGAGCGGGAGAGACCTTCATGGACTGATGCAAAGTGAAATAAGCAGAACCAAGAAAACATTGTACACAGTAACTGAAACATGGTGAAATGATGATACACTTCGCTACTAACAGCAATACAATCCAGGATCCAGGACAATTCTGAGGACTTATGAAAAAGAATGCTATCTGCCTCCAGAGGAAAAACTGTTGTAAGATAAATGCAGATGAAAGTATATGATTTATCACTTGTTTATTTGGCATATGATTAGGGATTTTGGTTCTAAAAGATTATTCTCTTACAAAAATGAATAACATAGAAATATGTTTTGCATGATAATACAAGTATAACCCAGACTGAATTGCCTGTCAGTTCCAAGGGGGGAGAGAAGAAAAGGAGACAATATGGATCAGATGTCTTTGGAAAACTTATGTGGAAATGTTATTAAAAGAAAAACAAAGAAAAAAAGAGAAAGCATCTATTAATAAAATGCTTATTTCAGAATTAGAAATCATAAGGATCAAGATATTTTGAAAAACAGGGCAACATGATCCAATAGAATGATTACTGGCTTTGAGCTTCCCTGGTTCAAACCCCAACTCTAATGCCTCTCCCTGATTAAATACTTAGTATATGGAACAAGTCACTTAATCTTCTGAGGTTTGATGTCTTCCTTCATCTGCAGAATAAGACAACTGGCTTCTGAAATGTCACCTACCCCTATTTCTATGATCCTAAATCTATTATCTTTTGTTATCAACTTTGGAAAGGTAAATTGTTCAGTTGAAAATTCACTTGTAATCCATTGAATCACAATGAAGCCTATGGCTGGTTTGGACAGAACCTATTTTGCTCATTATGTCATTAAATAGAAATACCACCAGAGCCTGGTGAATATAGTAGAAACAATTTTTTAAATGATGCAAATAACAAATGGGACCCAGTGAATGCAATTTATTTAGACCTTCAAAACATCCATTTCATTTTAGACAGTACTTCCCCACAGAAGGCTATTAAGAAAACCTGTTATGAAAGGAGAAGCAAAATCCTGTCAGAGATTAAAAACTTGAGAGGAAATAGGAAGTAAAGAATAAGACTAAAAGGATAATTCTCAGGGCGATGCGAAGTTAATAATGATGTTCTCTTGAGATCAGTAGCGAAGGCTCATGCTTTCAATAGCCTTATTAATAATATGGAAGATGGGGGTGAATAACAAGGTACTGAAAGATGTTGACAGCACACAATTACTGTATTTAATTTAGTAAAAATAAATAAATAGGAGAACAATGTGGGCAATTGCAAAAGGGTGTAATAAACTGGGTGAATTTGTCACATGATAGAAGATGAGATCCCAGGTTGGCAAGTTCATGATAATGGCTATTGAAAGAATTCATTTAAAGCACTCATACACCCTAAAGGATTTCGAATTAGCTGGGACCTCTCGTGGTGCCATAGTGGACAGCTTAGTTCATAATAACTGTCAGACAGGGGAAAGGATGCTAGCACACATTCAGCAGAAAGAGGAAAATGAGAAGGATCTGAAATAAGAGATGATTTTTAAAAGGATGCCTGTTGTTACCCTTGACAAAATGAGGTCACCTTAATCTTTTTTCCCCCTTAAACGAAAAAAGGTTCTGAACAGGGTAAACAGTATGATAGAAATGAGAGGATCAAGCAGAGATTTCTTTTTAATGACATGCAACAGGAGTGAGTTAAAAAGCAGCTGGTTATTAACGTGAATCTGGGTATACTTCCAGGCAAATCCTGGCCCTCTGAGAAGGGATTGAAGCAAGAGCCAAGGGGAGCGGGCCGAAAGTCTGAGTTACCAGTTTATTAATCTTCATAATCCAGAACCAAGGAAGAGAAGAGAAGAAGAGGAAACTGGGAGATCTGCAGATGGTGAATGAAACCTCAGAGAGGTTAAGTGATTTTCTGAAGGTCACAGAACAATGGAATGACAAAGCTAGGGAAGGAACTCAGGTCTCCTCCCTTCCAGTCAATCGGCTGTAAAATTTGCCAGATGTGGTTTTTGTTTTTCTAAAGGAGTTTGGAGAATAAAAGCCAATTAAGCCCCCCTGTTCACCCTGTCTCCTGATATAAATGGAAATCTGGTGAGCCTGTAAAAAATTACTTTTTTTATATTTATAAATAAAATGGAAATGTAGGATAGACCTCACTTTTGCTCTGCTCAGCATTATTGAGGCAATATATTTGATGGAAACTTTAAAAGATTCAAGGCTGATGAAGCTAAAATAAGTTTCCCCTCTTTGGATTTGAATGTGACACAGGACTGTTCTGATCAAAAACTTATCATTAGGAAAGTTTCTAATGGAAAAAAAGAAGCAATCATTGGCGAGGGTTGAGGCAGGGGGAGGTAAAGAAGCAGGAGAAGGAACCCACCAATAAAGTCTGAGTGCATGCCCCTCACCTCTAGGAGCTTCCAATCAAGTTAGAATGTTTGAATGTCTACATCAATTTTAGTCTCTTTTTTTTAAGGGAATTTAGAGCTTCCACAAAGCAAACAAGTAGAATGTAAATTCCTTGAGGCAAGATTTGATTTAGTTTTTGTTTTCATACATCCAACATCTATCACAGCAATAAGCAAACAGTAGGTGCTTTATGAATACATGTAACATTGAATCAAATTGAACTAAATAATGCCACAAGAACCAAGCTTTTTTTTATTATGGATCTATTTAATCTCGTATAGGGGAAGACTTCCAACTTTGGGTGTCCAGGGATGTGGGAGACTAAAGAGCAGGTGAAAAGCTACATGAGTTCATAGCCACTGGAGAGACAAGGATTTAAAGGGATTTCTGGAGAGGCAAGATGTATTCATGATTCACAGGTAGGAAAGATTGGCCTTGAATGGGATGATCTTGAGACCATGGATGAAGAAGGCAGAGAATCAATGATCACGAGAGAAGTAAATTTCAGAACTGAAAATCAATTTGTACAACTGAAAAACAGTTTATAAAAGACTCTTCTCATTGTTATTTTTGTACTTTTATGTCTGGCCCTTCAAGATCTCATTTGAGTTTTTTGGTTTTTTTTTTTGGCAAAGACTGCAGTGATTTGCCATTTTTCTTCTCCAGTTCTTTTTATTGATGAGGAAACTGAGAGTGAAGTGACTTTGCTATGATTGCATCGCTTACACCTGAGACCAGATTTGAACTCAAGAAAATGACTCTTCCTGACTCCAGGCTTGGCACTCTGTCCTCTGAACTATCCAGCTGCTTACTCTCTGATTTGGGGACCTCTGGATGAAGGCCACATAATAAGGTCTATTAAGGCACATGCCGAGGAGGCAGAAAGATCAAGTCAGGTATGTCTGACTGGCTTAGCACTTGTGATGTCAATTAGCTAAGACAATAAAAAATGTCTGACAAAAAAGATTCCAAATAATAAGAGTTTCTAGAGAAGGTTTAGGATGACTATACAAGATAAGAGGAAGGACCATTTCGAAGCCATAGACAACCTGACAAATAAATGCCAGACCCAAAACACTACCATAGAGATATAGAATGATAGAATAGAAATAAGCAGAGGAGTTTGCTATAAGGGTTCAAATCCTAGTTCTGCTCCTTGGGAACATGTGACATTGGGCAAGTATCTTCTCTTTGAGACCTAATTTCTTTCACTGTAATATGAGGGAATTGAACCAGTTGCCTCCAGTGATCCCTCTCTGACTTGAGAGTCATGATCCTATCTAGAAACAAATATACACAATGTTTGAAGCCAAAGAACTGCTACTCTGACCAGGAAAAGATCAGGATGCATGGAAAGATCAAGGGATGATATTAAGGCAGCCATACTACTCACCTGATATCCTCATGGTGCTTGGAGAAATGGAGAAAGGGCTCCAAAATATTGAGTAGAGCCTTCTAGTGATCTTTCGGGAAAACATGGAAAGAACAGTTGAGCATGACTAGTTTGCCCTCTATACCACTGGAGTAAACTTCCAAAACGATGAGAAAAGTGATCCACTTTTATTTTTAATTATGATGATGTGTCCAACAGTTAAATATCAAGAAATCAATCAGAAAGCATTTATTAAGTACCTACTGCATGCCAGACAATGTACTAGACACTTAGAATACAAATACAAAGAATGAAGCTCACCAATGCAAAAGAATTTGTATTCTTTTTAAAAATTCAATCTTATTTTTTCAGTGAATAAAAATTTTCCTCTATCTCCAACCTCATACCTAAAAACAAAACAAAACAAAACTCTTGTGTCAAATACACATGGTCAAATCAAAGCCAATTCCTACATTGGTCATGTCTAAAACTGTGTCTAGATTATTCTTTACACTGAACCCATTACTTCTATACCAAGATGTGGGTAAACATGTTTCATCATCTGCCTTCCTGAATCACAGTTTGGCATTGTGCTTTTGAATGTTTTAAATTGAAGCAGTTTTGTTATATCGTGGATAGAATACTGTGCCTAAAGTCATGAAGAACTGAGTTCTAGGAAGAACTAGCTATGGGCAAGTCATAACCTCTGTCTGCCTCCGTTTCCTCGACTATAAAAATACAATAATACCTACCTCCTAGAGTTGTTGTGAAGATCAAATGAGATAATATTTGTAAAGCACTTATCACTTGGCACATAATAGACTTTCAATAAATGCTTGTCCCTTTCCCCTTTCTCTTAATTAAAAAAAATATTTAAAGAGATTACATACTAATGGTAGAAATGAATATATTATATAAACAGTATAAATGACATGTAAATAAATTAATGGTAAGTAAATAAATACAAAATAGTGAAATAAAATGTAGCTTGAGAAGGAGAGCATTAGCATCTAGGAAGATCGTGAATGGCTTCCTAGAGAAAATATTTGATCTGGGTCTTAAAGGAAGAGAGAAAGTTGATAAAGGAAGACATTTCAGACACATAAAACAGTTCCATGGCATGAAAGCAGGAAAAGGATGGAATGTCATGTAAGGAGCAGAATCATCAGCATGGTTGGATCATAGATCACAGGAGGGAAAATCATGTCCAATTAAACTAGAAAAACAAATGAAGACGTGGCTGGGAAGGGCTTTAAAAACTAAACAGAGGACATAATATTTTATACAAGAGACAATGGAGATAACTGAGCAGAGGAGTCATATATCAAATCTATATTTAAGGAAAATCACTTTGGGAACTTAAATTGGAGTGGAGGAGCTATTTGAATCAGAGAGCACAATTATGATATTATTACAATAATCTAGGAGGTGGATGATGAAATGATAGTGGTGTGGGCAAAGAGAAGACAGATTCAAGAGATGTTGTGGAGGAAAAAAAATTGAAATATTTGGCAAATAATTGACTTTGTAGGGCGAGGGAGAGTGAAGAATCCAGGACAATACCAATGTTACCAACTTGGAAGTCTAATAAAGTGACAGTAGCCTTGATCGTATTAGGGAAATTAGGAAGAAAGGAAACTTTAGGAGTTCCATTTTAAACATTTGACTTCTCTAAAGCATCTAGTTTGAAATGTCCATTTCAAATCATTGATGATTTGTAACTGAAGCTTGGGATCATAATCCCTATTTGAGGAATGTTGCCATAGTTCTATAGGAAATTAATTTATGTTTAATTCATTATAATCTCCCTTAAGAGTAATTCTAGGAATCCCTTTATATTTTATTTGAGTATTTTTTGGTCATAGATTAGAATTTTCAAATCAAACTATTTTCCTAAAAAAAAAATTTAACTTTTTCTTTTTCCTCAAGAAGGTAGATCAAAAAGATAATGGTGAAATCACACAGTGACGCTCTTAATTATTGGAAAAAATTAATTTTTAAGGAAAAATATGCTAAGTAATTTTGAGATTTATAAAAGAACAGTCTAAAACTGAAAGCTTTTTTATAAAACATTGTCTATTTTTTCTGAGTCCTTTTCCCCTTTGAAGAGAATTATGCTGTTTTGAGTTAAACTTCCATCTGTCAATAAAAGAGGGGAAAAAAGATATGACATAATTATTTGGGCTAAAATTAAACATTTTCCACTCACCTTTTAATCACCACCACCCACCAACACCAAGTTTTGTTTTGTGTGTGGAGACTGAATTGAACAGAGTAAAGTATTTTATAGAATATCTGAAATTGAATTGGCTCTCTCATGTTTCCATTACAACAGTAATTACTTATGGAGCCCAGGAATAGATGAATCATTTAGGGAAAGGAGTAAAGTATTCTTTCTAATTATTGGTACCAGTAAGGTTTAATAATTACTGGTACCAATAATTAGAAAGAATACTATACTCTGTACTCCTATAATTTTGCATGACTCTGGCAAATGCTTCAGCTGCCTTACCCTTGTTACTTCTTTGATAGTTATTCTATCATACACACATGCACATTCTCTACAGAATCTTAGAATTAGTTTAGAATTTGGTTTAGAATTTGGCTCAGTTCTTTGAAAAAACAGAGATGTTTATGAATGTGCTTTTTGAAATGAAGTTGTAAATATGTGTATGTTGAAACTGAACTCACTATGTATGTATATTTTGACAAGAGATAAGCTATATCTCCATGAGGAGGAGTCGAATCAAAACATGGAAATGATACAGTAGCCTGAAACAAAATTAAGCTGGTCGAATTTAAAATAAAAAGGTTGGTTTTAAACCAGAATGGATTATTCATCCGTATATATTCTGATGTTAGCTATTCAGCTAACATCATATAAACATAAATGTTCGAGAAACTAAAGAATCTCTCAATTCAATTCAACAAATATTTCTTAAACTATTATTATGGGCAGAGCACTGGATAAATCAAAATAAAATAAAACAATCTCTTCTTTCAAGGAGTTTACATTCAAGAATTGGGGAAATTATGTATTTAATGTGTAACAAATATCCCATCTCCTTATATTATGATTATGTAATTTTTATCATTATATTGATCTAAAATACAATTATTAATTATTGTTTGTGCTATCTATATCATCTTTGTTAATATTACAAAAAATATAGTTCCTGTAAATTATTGTTTATATTATTGTTTTATATTATATCATATCATATCATATCATATTACATTATACTATATTATGGATAATATGAATCCTCTGTGGAACAATAGAAAGAATATCTGATTTGCAAAAAAGAAAAAAAATGGATTCAAGTCTCAGCTCTGAAATTTACTAGCTCTGTGTCTTTAGGTAGGACATTTCACTGATCTGATCCTGATTTCTCTCCTATAAAATGAGATCAGACATCACCTTTAAGATTCTTATTTTCCATTTGTAAATCTATGACCCACTCTTTGACAAATCATGCTCACCACCTTTCTAAGAGGCTGTTAGGGGAATCAGGAAACATTCCCATTTTACAGGTGAGAAGCTAAACACTCTTAAATTACTAGAAGAATAAAAATGCCATCATTCAAAGGTAGTAGGAAGTAGATGTGAGCCTGTGCTGGACAGAAGATTCCATACACAGGAAAAAGGGGTTGCTGCTATGTTATAGGGTTGGGAGTTAGGTCTGGGGTGGAGATGCACAGATTGGTTTGCTTTGAGGATCCTGAGGTCTCTGGGAGATTTACAGTCACAGGATAAAAGTTCAGATTCTGGTTCTGCCTCTTCCTACAACCAGCAACTCACTTAGCCCTCACCTGACCTCAGTTTCCTCATTTGTAAAATGAGAGTGTTAGACTAAATTACCGTTAAGGTAAGTGAGATGGCTGTGGAGAGGAAGCGGGGGAGGGATGGGAAGAAGATTCTCTAAGAGGATGTACAAGGCTCTTGGAGCAGTAACAAGGACATTGCGAGACCAGGCATCAGGCCAGATCAGGATGGAGGCTTGGTGGACGGACATGGGAGGTGGCTTTGTTGTTTTCACATACACACACACAGTCACACACACACAGTCGGGAAGTCTCTAAAGGAAGTGAAGAACGTCATTGCTCCCACCTCCTCCCCCTAGCTGACCCCCAGCCAGCTGCCTCCAGGGTCCAAGGGTAGAACCAGCTTCTAGCCAGCCACAACTGGAGCGGCCAAACAGTCCCAGTCCAACAAAGCCAGGTCTAGCTCTTCTCATCTGTGACCAATGAAACTGATCCTACTCCTAGGTGAGTTGCGAGCCTTGACTTTGGGAGGGAGCAGGGGCACACACAGTATTTTATTTGTGCATGGTTTTAGAGAGAGCAGAGTAGCTCAGAGCTCAAGGTCTGGAGCCAGAGGACCCGAGCCCAGTTCCAATCCTGCCAATTACTCCCCATTTGCCCTTAGATAAGTGATTTCTCCTATCTGAACCTCAGTTTCCTCAATTATAAAATGTAGTGAGCAGACTAAGGGACCACCAATGTCCTCTGTAGCACCAAAACACTGGTTCTTAGTCTCTTTTGTATTATGAACCCATTTGGCAGTGTGGGGAAGCCTCTGGACTCCTCAAAATAGTGTTTTTAATTGCATAAAAATATAAAATTAGTTATTAAAAACATTTTTAATTTGCATATGCATAGTCAGGCTTTCTTCTGGATCTCTCAGCTCAAAAGTTTAGTCCTCTGCCCTGAGAAACTACGTCTTTCTTTTCTCCCTTGGCAAAGAAAGCCTGAAAAGGACAAGAAACTGCTAAATCCCAAACTCCTACAGCAAGTGGCAAATTCATTGGACAGGCTCCTTAGAAAGATCTTAATTTCAAGTCAGAGGAACTACAAGCACTGGGGCTCATTTGAATGCCTCCTTTTAAATAATGCTCTGTATGGAGATGATAAATCATTTGATGGAGAGAAAATGGATTTTGAGTTAGATACGGTCACATCTAGCTCCTGTCCAGGGCTTGGATTTGGCTTGGGAATCTTTTGCTACCAGATAAGAATAATTTATCTCCTGACTTTTCTTGGAACAATAACTTATATGACTCATAACTACCCAGCCCCAAGCTGGTTTCTTGTGAGTAGGCTTCTTGGAACAACAATTTAAAAAGGTGGGGGAGGGTATTGCGCCTTCCCAGGGAGTTCCCTTATCTCTTCTTAACAGTCCACTAAAGATTATGTCCAACTTTATTTTCATTCACTTAGAGATAAAGTTTTGCTCTGTCCTCTGTTTCATTGTTTTTAAGTTACTCCAGATTATGCGTCTTTCCATTTCCTGAAGATTGGTCTTTGCTCTGTGGGTAGTAAAGACTAAAAATCTTAAAACTTGTGCTACAGAAAATAGATTTGTGGGGAAAGTTTCAGTCACTTATTGAATTATAGAAATTATCTTCTTTTTTTAAAATAAATGCATTTTAAAATGTCTGATTCCCTTTTCATGTGTGAAATAGACACTATTGTTCCCATATCACATGCCATGAATTTTTGAGTTAAGTAAAGAAAATAGACTGTTTTAAGCTGTAAGAGTTTTCAAGCACATTATCCATCGACTACTAAAAAGAGAAATTTCCAAGAAAGTAAATTTAAAATTGCTTTAATTTAACTTAAAAATAACCTGAAGAGAGGTTGTGATCATCTATATGACCTTAGGATAGTCACTTTACCTACCTATGCCTCAGTTTCTTTTCACATTTACAAAATGTGAGGGATAGACTACATAGTCTCTAAGATTCCTTCCAACTCTGTAGTGGAGCATGGAATGTAAGCTGCTTGAGGGAGTCTAGGGTCCAGTATGCCAACCAACCAACCACTCAGCAAGCATTTATTAAGTACTTCCTCTTTGTCAAGCAGTGTTTTAGGGGCTAAGCAGACAAAAAGCAGAAAATGAAACAATCCTTGCTATCAAAGAATGATATTCACGGAGAGACAGAGACAAAGACAGAGAAAAAGAGATGGACACAGACACAGAGAGAGAGACACAGGGATGTATAGATGACAGGAGATAGATAGATAGGCAGATAGACAGATGGACAGACAGATAGATAAATATAGATAGAGTTTTAGACAGAGACAAAGAGACAGGATTAGAAATAGAGACAGACAGATGGACAGATGGACAGACAGAAAGACGGACAGACATGGACAGACAGATAGAGAAATAGATTTTAGTAAATGATAATAGACTAATTGAAGGCTCTGTATCCAAGCTGAAGAAGCAAGACTATGTTGATATTCTTAACAAAAATGATTGAAATCCATTGCTTACCGGACCACTCATAGGAACATTAGACTATAGATTTGGAAATGGAAGGGACCTGAGAGGCCAGTCTTCTCATTTTACATTTTACAAAATTGAACTTCAGAAAGGTTAAGGGGTTTGACCAAACTCAAATAGGCAATCAGTATGACAGCCGAGATTCAAACCCTTGCCCTTGAAATTTCATGGTTTTTCAATAGATGTGTTAATATGGTTTGAATTGCAATCTTCCTAATTGTCTTAAGAACAACAAAAGGAAAAAATATATTTTAATTGTCTCCTTTCATTTAGTATGCTTGTCCACTATGCTGGATGGGACCTTTGCTCAGAACTGTGCCAAGACCCCGTGTGACCAACATGCGAAATGTGAGATTCGAAATGGAATTGAAGGCTGCTACTGTGTCGCAGGATTTACAGGAAATGGAATAACAATATGTAAAGGTAAATATTCTCTCATAGCCTTTTAAATGGTTTTGGACAGAATGGTGGACTACAAGTATTACGCTTTCTTTGCATTACTGTTTATATAGATTATGGGTTGTTTTTTTTATTTTGATTGCCATAGATAAGACTTTTGGCACAAAGAATATTGAATTTGAAATGGACCTGTTCTATATCTTCTCCCTTTGTGGGATAGAAGGCAGCAAGAGGAGGAGAAAGGGTTGTGTGTACCTGTGATTCCCTCCTACAGCTCACTTGTCAATAATTGTCTTAGAGGACTATCCCTCGGTCCATTACATTTGCCAAACAGATCTCAGAAAGGTAGTTAATTGCATGGAGGGAAGGAGAACACCTTAATTGCAGTTACCACAGAGGAAAGCCACACACACAAACATACATACACACACACACACACACACACACACACACACACACACAAACCCACTAGGAAATATTTCTTTATGATGTTTAAATAGTCACGTGTTCCTTACCCACAATTTTACCTCCCTCATAATACACTGATGATTGTTGAACCTCAAATTCCTTCCTCCTTGGAAAGTGTTCCTTCCTCTTCTCTGCATCTTAGCTTTTAGTTTCCTTCATGATTCAGTTCAAAGACCATCTTGTACTGGAGACCTTTTACATTTGCCCAAGCTGCTAGTGTCTTCCCTTCTGAGATTATCTTCCCATTTATTCTCTATGTATAGTGTCTAAATCTACTTGTATAGATTGTGTCTCTTCTATTAAAATAATAACTCCTTGAGTACAGGGATTTCCCCCTCTTTTTCTTTGTCTCCTTCCTTTGTAACCAGAGCTTGGCAGTTTTTGGTCCATAGTAAGCTTGTAATATATGCTTGTTAATTGATCAACAAGCTAATTAAGAAGACCCTCTGGACCCAAAGTGGTAATCTGGGGTCTTGGGTTTTTCTGTGTGAGACCAGCCAATTTTGACCTTAGCTATCAGTTTTGCAAGGAAACCCAGCATCATATAATGTGTCTTGAGAGACAGTGATACTATGGGAAAACTTCTATATTTTGTCTTAGGATCCAAGATCCAGAGTTGGAATGGACCTGAGAGGCTGTCTAATCAAAACTCTTCATTTAACAAATGAGGAAACTGAGACCCAGAAAGGTTGTGTGATTCAGGTCTTCTGACTCCACAGCTAGTGCGATTTCCATTGTACCACATTGATGGAGAATGTTGGTTTAAATTCTCCACACACACTATTTATCACCTTGGCAAAGCCATTTAATTTTTTTTATGTTGCCTTCCTCACCTCTAAGATAAGGCTATTGGATTAAAGAAAGTCATCACTAGAACTCTAGGACAAATTCAATAGAGGTAATGGTAATGGCATAAAGAATGAAAGACCATCCAGGGGTGACGCAAAGAACAAGAGAACACTGTGGCACAGTTCTATGGTCATCACAATGGGAAGAGGTGGGAACCCAAGCAGACCACAGAATAAGGATGAGAACTTTTGTGCCTATTGCCTCAATAGCCTGGAGACAAAGCCCTAGTCATCTCGTTCTAATTACAGTTCTGAGAGAAGATGAGACCTCTTTTACCTCTAAGCCCTGTAACCATGAAAAACAGACATTTTGAGACAGGAGCTCATAAGCTGGTAATAACAATCAATTGACCAATGGTACAGTGGAAAAATGCAAATGGTGGCAAGGTCAGACAAAGACATTAAGACCTAGAAAGCCATGCTCAGAGAGAAGCCATTGAAACAAAGCTATTACCCAAAGTGGCATCCATCCTATTCATCTCAGTGATGGGAATTTCTAGCACTCTATCTTTTCTCAGTTGTGAATTTGCCTGAGGTTCTTTCCCTGCTAGTATTCTATAAAGATGTTCGAATATTAAACCATGTGTTGACCATATTTAAGGGAAAAAGATATGTTCATTCTGTGAGGTGTTGAATAAAAATGGTCTTAGCAGTTGCATTTGTGAATTAAAACCTGTTTGTTTCTTCAAACTGGGGAGACTTTATATGTTTCATTCAATAGAATAAAAATGTTTTGAGGGCAGGCACTATTTCACTTCATCATACCCTCAATGCTTAACCCAATGTCTGGCACAAATGCTTGTTGACTGATTGACCTTATGGAAGAGGTGGATTTTCAAGAGGCAGGAGTGCTTCAGCTATCAGGTGCACTGAGGGAGTGGACCCCCAAAGGAGTCACCAGCAACTGAAGGAGGAACAGAATAAGTTTGGTGGGGAAGCATGGAAAGCAAATAAAATAGCCCAGGTTATTTTGATGGTGATGCCAATAGTCTTTACTTCTCTTGGTGCTTCCTAATGGCATCCCCATTGTCTTGGGATCAAGGAGGGTAGGAGCTCAGCCTACTCCAACTGTGCAGCAGAGATACCAAGAAGTGGAATTTTCAAATAAGCAAAAAGGAAAATTCAGGCTTGATGCCAGGGAGAAAAAAAACAGTAATAAATAAACAACAAAAACTCCAATGCCTTAGAATTGTACTAAAGAGGAATGAGCTACTTCGAGAAGGAATGAGTTGCCCTACCTTGGAGGTCTGCATGCAGAGGTTAGATGTTTCCTTATCAGTTGCCTTATTGTGGGGATTCCTTTCTTTCTATGGGTTTGTCTAGGGGGCTTCTGGGATTTCTTCTAACTCTTAATTCTGTGATTCTTGTGATTCCTTTGAAGAGGGGCCAAGAGACCAATCTTCAACATAGCAAAAAAAAAAAAAACACCAACAAATTTCCAAGTCACATAAATTACGTTTAAAATATAATTAAATGGCAAGTTCAGATGAGAACAGTGTAATATTATACCCCTAAATGTATTTAAGATAACAGTGAGGTTTTTCTAATTAAGCCAGTGTACTGAGCACTGTTAATATTGCATGTGTTTGCTTATAGCATAAACAAGTTGTATTGTGTGATTCAATTTGATAGGCTCTTAAAAAAGATTAAATATACAGCATAGTCAGGCTAAGCCTCATCATAATTAGTTTAATGCTTAAAATATGTAGAGCAAAGCTACAATGGCTTAATAGTACATTAGATCAGGCGTTTGCCTGCTCTGTACAAGCAGCAGGAATTTGTAATATGCTGTTCTACAGACTCCACAAAATTCTTTTCAATAAATAATCTTGGATTTTTATGGGGTAGTTAATTGAATGGCATCATCACATTTTGATAGTTCAGTGACCTTCAAAATAGCCCCATCAATCACGTTTGCATATGTTTCCTCTCTAGCCATTATTGCCAGGAACACAGTTCTTAGTAAGCAGCTTTCCCACTTTGTTCTATAGGTCGGTGGCAACTGTCATAATTACCATCATTAACATCAATAATTTTTCTCCATTTGGACCTTTGGCAACCAGCTTTTAATGATGTTTTTAATAGTTTTTTTTAATACCTCCACCATTACCCAGTATATGCATTCTTCTTTCTTTTATTTCTCTCTGTGTTGATAACCAACTAAACAGCAGTAAATGTTTTCTATGAAGAAAAAAATAGTTCAAGGTCCTTTGGTCTGCATGTTTTTCATGCTGTAAAACATTTTTTTAGATATAAAAATATACCGGTTGTCAGTGATTTTTCTTTCAAGTTCATGTTTATTCGTGCTTTTAAAAAATCCTTGTCTTATCCAAAGGAACTTGCATATTCATTCATTTGTACAGTATTTTTACTGTCTGCTGTTTTTAACTTCTCTACTAAAAATGCGTGAATCTTTCTATTTAAAGAGGAACATTTGTATTTTTTAAATATGATTTTTAATCTTCCACTTTTAAAATTGTTCATTAACAAATATTTATTTTCTTCTACCTCCCACCCCTAATTCCATTACTCACATTTTATAGATGAGGAAATGGAGTCTCTACAAGGTCAAACAATTTGGCCAGGCTCACACTTCTAGTTAAAATGGCTTGTTTCCTGTCACTGAGGAAGGATTCAAATTCAGATCTTCCTGACTCCAATTGTAGTATTCTATCCACTGCCTCTTACAAGTGCCTCCCTCTCTCCTGAAGTTCAGCTGCCAGATTCTGCATTTAAAAAGAAGAGCATTAAAATAATTTAAAACTGCCTGATTCAGAAATCACATTAGAGCAAGACCTCTTAAACCTTTTGTTTGTTTGTTTCCTGGACCCCTATGCCCATTTGGCAGTTTGGTGAAGTCTATGGACCCTTTCTCAGAATAATATTTTTAATAATTCATAATTGAATTATGCTAAATTCCAGTTTGAGATTATGCATTTTTCCCATCTCAGTTCCCAGAGTCCCAGAAATATGAGATAAAATTAAGAAAATCTGCATTAAAGGATTAAGATCACTTAAAATCACTTGTATCAGAAGATGCAATGCAGAATTTCCCTTTGCAAACCTTGACATTATTGTGTGCAGTCTGAAAATATCACATAGATACATATATTCATATACAACCACAAACATGAAGCCTTTATCTTCTCTTTCTTCTTTGTGGCAAAGTAGCAGTTGTGTACAAAGTAGAGGGAAAGAAATCATACAGTCCAAGCTGAAGGTAGAGCTACAATAGGAACAAACATTTTTGGAAGATGTGTTACAGGGACTTGCTTCATTTTGCATGGGAAATGAAAGGGAAAGCTTTGCCTTCTCCAGTTTTCCTTCAGTTCTGTCTCTTTGTTTGAGCTGTTTAGAGATTAAAACTGGACCCTGAATGTGGGGCTTTGAGTCTATTTTAATCTTCTCTTGCTTGGTAATCACAAGATTGGAAGGAGAGCAAAGGGGCAACATGAATGCTTCACCAATGCATGATAGTGGTCTGTATTTCTGGGTGTCTTGTATGGGCTTCCTGCCTTATCCACTTTTTAAGATTGCAACTTTTGTTTTTGTAAAACCAATGGCATTTGCTTTGAATGAGGAATGTGAGTTCCCCCATTTCTTAGAAAATCAACATAATCGATAGCCAACTCTTCTCATTTTCAGAAACTGGTGATCCAATTTGAAAATTGTCCCATTTTCTTCTGATTCTTTTTCCTTTCCTTCTTCCTTCAAATGATTGAATTTGGAGAAATGTTACTGCTCTATCACTTTGTTGCTTAGGGTGGGTAGGAAAAGGTAAAGTACAAGAAACATATCATTCACTTCTTTAAAAGTACATTTTCACTGATGTCTTTCATCCTTCTGTCACCTACATTTACCAGTATGCCCTTCCTCTCGCTCCATCATTAAGAACAATCTTTTATAATAATGAATGGGGGCATATCATAATTGAATATAATAATAACAATAACATAACAAAGATGGGAGGAAATAGAAAAACTAACCAATATATCAAAAACGTTTGAAAATATATTCAGTATTTCATATTCTGCCATCTCTACAAAGAAGCAGAAGGTACCTACTTATAAATCCCTTATATAAGGACAAAATTGGTTGTTAAAGCTTTTACAGTATGGTTTCACAAATAATCCAGTTTTAATATGCAATGCCCATATTATTTCATCCATCGAAGGTTCCCTGATTTCCTTCTCAGCCCAATAAGTAATAGATTTTCTCCCTCCAGAATCACTTGAGAGTTTTAGTGTTATTTCTTTTATTGAATTTCCTTTGATCATGTTGTATTATAGTCACTTTTATGTGTCTTTTTTCCCCACTAGATTATAACTTCTATGAGGTCAAAGACTATATCTTTTTTTTTTAAACCCTTGTACTTCGGTGTATTGTCTCATAGGTGGAAGAGTGGTAATGGTGGGCAATGGGGGTCAAGTGACTTGCCCAGGGTCACACAGCTGGGAAGTGGCTGAGGCCGGGTTTGAATCTAGGACCTCCTGTCTCTAAGCCTGACTCTCACTCCACTGAGCTACCCAGCTGCCCCAAGACTATAACTTTTTCTAAAAAGTCATTACTGAAACTTTATATTTGCTGCAACATCACCTCACGGAGAGTTTGTATAGTTAACATATAGCTTTGGTTTTTTTTAATGGAACTTTTTTGTTATTGATACATGTTTTGATTGCTGCTGATTTGTTATTTATAGGCATTGTGAAAATAAAAGCTTTGTTATCAAAAGATTGATCAAACCTTTGATAAAAATGAAATTTTTAATCGTTTTGTAGATTTTGTGCATATTGACTATAGGTGCATGTTTACAAGTCTTATGCTAAATTATGTGACAGCTTAAGTGTAGCAATGATAACAGCAGTCACTCAGAGTTCTATGGTCTGTTAAGATTTGTAAAGTGCTTTCCCAATTTTAAAATTAAAAATTAGAAATTAAATGAGAATTGACTGGTAACTTGGCATTTGCAGCTCAGAGGACCAAGCATTCCCTTCTCAACTCATAACAATCCTTGGACTAATTAATAAGATATTATTATCCTGCCCTTTAGGGATGTGGAAACTTTGAGAGATTTAATTGCATGTCAGTAGTTACACAATTAGTATGTATCCAAGGTATGACTTGAACCCAGGATAATTCAGCTCATTTCAAAAAGTGTTTCTTGAGTACCTATTAAATGATTGGGCCAATCATGAAGGAAGATAAAAACAGATCAATCTGATGAAGTCTCTTTCTCTGAGGATTTTACAACCCTGGAATGGCAAAATGATATGTGTACAAAATAACCATAATGCAACAGGAAATGTGAAATTGAATGAGTATTGAAAAGTGCTACCAGAGGACACAAGTTCAATATGAGTAAACTATGTTGCACGGCTGACTGGACCACATCTAGAATATTAAGGTCAATTTGGAATGTTGGTTTTAGTACACAATCAGAAGGGGACCATCTCTTCTGATAGTAAAAGGATTAGGAAATATATCATATGAGAATCAGTTGTGAACCCTTAGCCTGAAGAAGAACAAACTCATAGGGTACATAATAGCAGTGAAAAGGAATTAGATTTAGTCTGTTTGGTCCCAAAGCACAGAACTAGGAGCCATGTGTGAAGATTACAGAGAGGCAAATCTAGTCTTGATACAAGGCAAAATATACTAACTATTAGAGCAATTCAAAAAAATAATTGGCTGGTTTGGAGTCCTGAATTAAATCTCAAATTTAGAGCTGGAAGGGACTTTCATAATCATCCAATCCACCTTCCTCCCTTTCATTTTGTGGTTGAGAAAACTGAGCTCACAGTAGTTACTGATGGAGAGCCAGAATTGAAGTCAGGAAAATTGGGCACTTAATAGAAGTATGGCCACAGACAAATCACAAGAAGCCCTGAGCCTCAGCTTCCTCCAAATGCCCTCTAACATCCCTTCCATATCAAAATATAGTGTTCTAGGATCTTATGAAAATGGCACTCGCCAGATGGATCATTGAGATGACCTCACAATCTATATGGAATTCCTCTCTCTCAATTCAAATCTTTCTAACAATGAGGGTTTTTGTTGTTGTTGTTCAGTCATTTCAGTCATGTCAGACTCTTTGGGACCCTGTTTGGGGGTTTTCTTGGCAAAGATATGAAGAGGTTTGTTATTTTCTTCTTCAGCTCATTTTACAGATGGGGGACTGAGGCAAACAGACTAAAGTGACTTGCTCAAGGTCACACAACCAGTTAGAGTTCAAAGCCAGATTATCATTTACAAAAATAATTCTTTCTGATTCCAGTCCTGGCACTGTATCCACTATACCACTTAGATGCCCAACAATGAGACCTATTCTTAGATAAAATGAGCTGTATCCAAAGGCATCAGATTCACTCCTTATGGAAGTTTAAAAAAAACTCAGTAACTAAAATCAGAATTAAAATCTCAGAGTTGAAAAGGACTTTAGAAGTGTCTAGGCTAATATTTTCATGAGCAAGAATCTTAAAACATAAAATATAAGCTCTTCAAGGGCAGAGTCTGTTTACTGTTTTGTCTTATAATTCCCAAAGTATAGTACCATGCCTTATACACAGTATATCTTAACTACATTCTTCTTGAATTGGATTTGATCTCATATGAGTATCATAAAACTACTAAGAGGTATAAACTCAACATTAATATCCCCATTTTATGAGATTAAATGATTTGGTTTATAACCAATAAGTGTCAGCGGTGGGATTTGAACCCAATTTCCTGACATCTATCTAACATGCCCCATGGGATGCTAACACCTTGGTGTGTGAACTCCATGCTCTCTTCCCAGTTCTACAAATAAGATCATAGATTCAGAGTTGTATGAAATCCTAGAGGTCATTAAGTCAACTTCTTTTTTTGCATAGAAAAACTAAATAAGAACTAGAACAACTCCTCCAGGATCACACAGCTAATAAATGTCTGAGACAGGATTTAAGTCCAGTTCTTCTTAACTTTTAGCTCAGGGCTCTGTCCATTATACTACGTTGCTTCTTTTTTCAGAAACTGTTCTATAATATTGGAATATTGCTTGGCTTCTTTGAGTTTTACTCTCTTTGTTGCTCAAAAGAATAGACTTTTGTTAGTCATATATCCATATTGTCATTGGTTTGGTCCTTTCAAGTGTCATTTCTAAATATAGGGAATATCTTCATGGGGCTGCATGTTTCTCTCACTCATTGTTTGAAATATCTTTGTGCTTGGATGTATGTATACTGTTTGAGGGACTTGTAGCTCACTAAATTTTATAATATTGCTTATCCTACTCTGAGTATGAGTCAGTAAGGAATGAAACTTTTTTTCTTTATGCCTTTAAAAGGACTATTACTAGCATCTGAATACAACTAAACATATGAAGTATATTGTTGAAAAATAATCTATCCTCCCCCCCCAAGTCACAAGAGGGTTTCTGAAGGTCTAGTTGATTATTCGTATAGGGAGACGTATTTGTTTAATTAAAAAATGTGTTTTAACCCTTGCCAAGTGTTACTAACTTCCTTTCTCTAGGAAAATTCCTTTTCATCCTTTTCAGTGACTCTGAAATCTACCAACAGATTACACGTTTAGAGGATGTAGGGAAATTCACTTAAGAAGCTGTTAATGTATTATCTCAGATAATGTTCCACTTTCTGTCTGCCAGAGATATGATTTTATATCCTGTGTTCCTGTATCAAACATCAAATTGGTCCCATGGCCCAGAAGTAACAAATAGATTTGTCTAATTTGTTAGGCAGAAATATGAAAGAGTATTGAGCAAAATGGATTTTATAGTTGTATAAATGTATCACAAATTTAACAGTAAATTTTGGAGAGGTTTTTACAAAATAAAAAATGTGATTTGTTTTCGGGAAGGAAGGTATACTTCACTAAATAATAAAATATTATGGCAAGGTTATTGGGATAGATTACTGACTGCATTACCTTTAGTTATCTAGACCCACTGCCATAGAGTGAATTGTTCAGGTCGCAAGCCTTAAATCATCATTTTGATGCTCATATTTGTGAGGTCTGAGAAAGAAACTGGTGGAAAATGTTCTAGTCAGAGGAATTAGAATATGAAGAAAAATGCTACAGAGAAGTATAATGGAAGATGATATCTTTAGATACCACTCAGATGTTTTTTGCATTAAAATGTGAATAACTTGAGAACTATTGGTCAGACTGACTTCATTACTGATAAGTTCTATTACATGGATTATAGTTAATGCGATCAGGTGCTGTTTTCTATTTCAACCATGGATTTTCCTTTTTTTATTTTTTTATTTTTTGGTCCTTGTATATCATTATATTGCATGCAGAAATCAAGCTGGCATATCATTGTCCAAATTCTTTGTATATATTTTTTTAAACTATCCCAACTACATTGCCTAAAAGAATGTCAAAAATTGGTCAAATCTTGTATATACAAAGCACTTTGGGGAGGAAATTAACACTTTGGGCCTTTACTTGCCATGGATAGAGATAATGACCTTCTCTAGCAAGATCAGAATCTAACCAAACATTGTATTCTAAATATAGAGCACAAAGCCTTGTGCCATTTGTGAAAATGCTATCGGGGAGAAAACCTGAGGACTGAGTTTCTGCACTGTATTTTTTAGGGACATAGATTTAATTTAGAGATTATAGTTTGAAAATAAAATTTACAGTATGAGTGTTTTTGGCTGATAAGAAATTGATTTTGTGACCTTGGTGCGTGTTAATTGAAATATCTGGCACTGTGTCTTGACTAGGTTAAAAGAAACCATACATGCCTGGAACCATACTATTCCTTCACCTTGAACTTTGCAATTAATCACAGTTGTAATCAACATGAGGAAGGAAGCCACCATTTTGTTGTAGAACATGGAAGTTGAACAATCCCTCTTCATTGTCTGATGAGTGGGGTTTTATATAATTGGAATCAAGTTTAGTTGAGTCATTCTAGTTTAAGATGGATTTTTTTCATTTGAATTAACATTGAAATATCATGAACGTGCATAAAACAATGTCTATCCAAATATTCTTGCAAAAATTTTGGATTTACATAATGAATTAATAGGATCATTGTGAAATTACATATGGACAATGAAAATTATGATTTCTTCTGTTGTTTTAATATGTAAAAAGGAAGAGAGTACTTGAATTAATATACCACATAGCACTCTAATAATTAGTAGTTTTTCTAGAATCAGAGAACCTTAAAGAATACTGATTTCAAATTCTTCCTTTTTTTTCCTTAAGAAACTAAGGCCCAGAAAATGTTTGGCTTGCCTAACTAGATTGGTTGTCTACACTATCATTACTGGTTAACATATATGTCTCCATTTTCAATGTGTAAATACTACATGAAAATCAAAATCAAAACATGATTATTGAGTTGTTTTCTGCACTTATTAGACACTGCTCTACAGAAAACATATTCCTACTTCTGTAGAATGCATATAAGTTAAAATATAATATTAATTTATTTAAACAAATACTTGAAGTATGGACTGGATATTTTTTTTTCTGCAGAGGGACATCCCAGTGTGACATAAGTGCATATTCTGATTAGACTTTATAAATGACTTAGTCATTAATTCCTAGGGAGATGCCCAAGGCACAGAGAAAAGTTTCAGCCTCATATTATATCCTGCATCTCCCTATTACATCCTACCTAATTCCCATATTACTTCCCTAGCAAGTCTCTGACAATATCCCTTCCAAATCCCCATAACACTAGAAAGTGGCAATGGCAAGATTTGAATCCAGTTCTTTTGAACCCAAACTCAGGACTCTATCCACTATAGGGATCTGTGGCTGAATGACATTTATTATTTGAAAAATCAGCCTTGGGAAGGGATGTTTAGTTATTCAGTCTGGAATTTGAGTCAAAAATCTGATGATGGATTGTTTAGATTAAACAGAAGCAAAGATGTCACTGATTGTTTCAATTTTTTTTTTGGTTGTAGTTCTTGCGTGTGAATGACCGATTACTATTTCTTTAAAAGAGGGCTGTGTGTCCTCTGTGTCACAAAGGTTCTAATGTTAACTTTTCTTATGCCATATGGAGTTGTCTTCTGAAGATTAATTCTAGGCATATAGTCAGAGAAACCCATTGAGAATACCAAAGAAATTAGAACAGCACTCTGGTGCATATGGAGCGCAGTGCAGACAAACAGATGCTTGATTATGGCTTTATGTTTGTTCAACTAATGTTATGTTCATTGCAGCAATTTTGTTATACACCAGGATGTGGAGGAGTATGGCCTATCAGATGTACTTTAGATTTCAATTTTTGAAACTGGTTTATTTGTAGAAAAATGTTTCTGAAAGTTTTCATCAGGAAGCAGTTATTTTTCTGCCAATAGGTTATTTTCAAAACTTTAAAAAAGTTAAATCACAGCAAGTGTAAATTCTTTTATAGCAATGAAGTAAAGAGTAATTCTGAATCAAGTTTTGATCTTGTTTTTCTCAGTGAGTTTGGACAGAATCATCTGAATAAATATCTAATGTAGGTTAACAACTAAAAAAGAATAATAATTGTAGTAGTAATAGTAATAGTGATATAATCCACTTTACCGTTTGCAAAATGTTGTATAGCCATCATCCCAGTTGAAACTCACAATCGTCCTATTATGTGCATAGTACATGTATTATTTTTTTTCTAACCCTTGCTTTCTGATTTAATAACAGCTCTGACAGAAGGGCAAGGACTAGGCAAACAGGGTTAAGTGACTTGCTCAGGGTCACACAGCTAGCAAGAACCAGAGGTGGGATTTGAAGTAAGGATTTCCTGACTCTCCAAATATCACTTCACCGATCATATTATATAGCATCATTCAAGTTTAAATGTCAACATATAGTGGTATCCCACTAGATTTGCTTGTACAGTTTTATGTTAGCTTACACTGTTTTTTAAATGATCAACTCAAATGATTTAATATAGGATATGCTTGTGAAATTCTAGGGTTAAACAAAACCGGGTGAGAATTCAAAAACATTGAAAAAATGTTTTTTCAGGAAATATTTCAGGAAAAAAAAACAAATCAAAGGACATTTGAAGTACTGGGTTCTCCTTTTAAACAAGAATGAAATTTAGAATTGATAAATACAAGATAGAAAAATTTGAGAAGAAAAACAAACCATGACATTAGCAAGTGGACCTCTTAAAGAGCAGCACTTTGGTAAAATTAAAACTGCGCTGATCTCATCCTTGAGGAACAAATTCTCTCTTTTTTATATTAAGAAGCAGAAGCAGAAAATTTATTTATTTAACTCTTACCCTTATGTCACACCCAAGAAATGGTTAACAATCAATCAATAAACATTTATTCAACTCCTACCATGTACTGTGTTAAGTAACAGAGATAAGAAGAAAGTCAAAGTCCCTGCCCTTAGGAAGCTCATAATTTAATGAAAGGAGACAAGAATAAATATATACAACCATCTAGTCTTTTCTTTTTTTAACCCTTACCTTTCATCCTAAAATCAGTGCTACATATTGGTTCCAAGGCAAAAGAGAGGTAAAGGCTAATGAATGGAGGTTGTGACCTGCCCAGGGTCACACAGGTAGGAAGTATCCAAGGTCAGATTTGGACCCAGTACCATCCTTTTTTTTGGCTTTGGTTCTCAATTCACCAAGCTACCCAGATGCTCCCCATCTAGTCATTTCCAAAATGCTTTATTTTTAACCAATGAGGAAGACTCTATTACTTTCTTGAGTAGCTCTGTAGTCTTCTGAAATAGCACTCAAGATTTGATAAATTGGTTCACATATAAAACATACGAGACTATATATTTCTGATTAATAAAGCAAGAAAACAGTTTATCCACTTACACAGAGCAAATACCAAGTGAATGCCAAATGCTCCTGTTGGGCATCTGCCCAGTTGTGTTTATAATCAGAACCTCCCTTACCTTCATTTCAGCATGTGTTTGTAATGTGCTATTATTTTCCAGTCTATAGATTGTTTATATGTTACATTTTAAGCGAAATAATTTATAGTAACATAATTCTTCCTAGACTATAAACCTCTTAATAATAATGTTATAAGAAAATATTATAGAAATTCTTCTCTTTATTTAATCAATAAGGAAACTGAGAATTAGTGAGAATAAATTTGTGGCTTACCTGGGATCACATAGTCAATAAGAACTCTCTAGAACAAAATCGCATATCTCTTTACTCCAAATCATAGCTAACATGTATGTAATGTTTTAAAGTTTGTAAACTCCAGTGGCTCTTATTGACTTCCAGGATCAAATTTTAAAGTCTCTCTTTGGCAGTGATAGCCCTTCCTACCTTTCCAATGTTCTTGCAACTTCATCCCTTCCATGTACTCTTCAATACAGTAATACCAATATTGCCTCTCACAATTCCAGGCATTTTCTCTGGCCATCCCCCATACCTGGAATACTCTTCCTCCTTGTCACTACCAACTGGTTTCCATGGCTTTACGTTCCAATTAAAATCCCATCAATCCCATCTTCTGTTAGAAACTTTTCCCAATCCCTCTTGATTCAGTTCTAGTGCCTTCCCCTTCTTAATCATTTCTGATTTATCCCATATACCACTTATTTGTAAATATTTCCTTGTCTCTACCATTAGATTGTGGGCAGGGACTGTCTTTTGCCTCTTTGTGTATTCCCAGAGGTTAATGCAATGCCTGGCACATAGTAGGCACTTAATGAATGTCTGTTGACTAGCTGCATTATATATGTTTCATTTGATCCTCACAACAATACTGTGAGCCTTTATTAAGTAGCCTTTACTAAGGCCATTTTATAGAACAGGAAATGGAGGGTAAAAAAATGTTAAGTGACTTGCCCAGCATCATCACTAAGTAAGTGTTGGAGGAAGGATTTGAACTCAGGTCTTCCCGACATCAGGTCTAGTGCTCTACCTGTCACTCACTGCTTTTTGAAGACAAAAAAAGAAGGCATCTTTTCCTCATTATTGAGTTTTCCCCACAAGTCTTCTGTTAGGTCAAACACTATTACTCTATAAATTTGGTTCACAAAAGATTGTCTCTTGCTTGAGTATCTTCTCCTTTTCCTGATGCTTGCTTGACAACATTTTTATTATAAATTCCATTTAATTTCAGATCCTGTAGTCCTTACAGACAAGTTGCATGTGTGAGACTAGATGAGTAATTTTGCCAACATATATCAAGAACAGGAGATCTTCACCTGGGGTCCATGAAATTTTACATACATACATATATGCATATATTCACATATTTATGTTAATAATTACATTTCTGTATAACTGGTTTCCTTTGTATCCCTATGCATTTTATTTTATGTGACCCTGGGCAAGATATTTCATCTCTCAATACTCTTTTGAAAAGTCTTAAAACTACTGGTAGCAGAACAGGTACCCACTTGAATTGCTTGAGAGTTTCCTCCCACTGAAGTTCACTATAATTGAAGTTAGAGATCCAGCCCCTTTTTATCCATAATATTCACATTTAAAATTCAGATTGAAACTGCTATGAAAAGTCATACTAAATCAGTGTTTACTGAGACCTTCCTTGCAAAAAAAAAAAGACTCAATAAAAGAGCTCTTGTTTATTATCTTATTTAAAGTGATCCTTAATTTGCTTTAGGTTGCTTTTTGGGAGAGAGACAATCATATACTCAATTTTCCCTGTTTTTTACAAGTTTTCTTGCTGAGTGAGAAATTCCATGGATCTATGTTTTCTTCAGTTTGGGAAATTCTTCCCATCAACACAGAATTCAGCTAGACTAGGATTTAGTAGAGATGACCTAGGGAGTTGTCAGAGGTACAATGAGATTAAATGATTTGCCCACAGACATAAGACTAGTATCAGACAGAAGGTTTGAACTCAGGATTCCTGACACCTTCCCCAGAATTCTATTCACCATGCTGTGCTGTCTCTAATGAAAACTAAAGCTCAATTTGAATATTGATCTATACAATGACCATCCGGTTTTCATGCCAAATTGAGTGTTTATGGATGTTTTTTTAACTTTGACATTGTGGCCTTTCTATTTTGAGAGTAGGTTGTAAGACTGAGCCTGTGTGGTAGTGGTGGTCCTGAAGGTGAAGAATGACCCCACCCAATGAATTACTGGCAAGAAAGATCTTTAGAAGAGTTTCCGTTCTTGAACTTCTTGGAATCACTAGAGCATATTTGTTGTTTTATATAATAAATACATGCCAAGAAATACATGGGGTCACAAAGAGTTGAACACAACTGAAAATGACTTAACAACAATAATGAATACAAATCAAGACTCCAGTAAGAGATTTTCCCTTAATCTTGGAATCTTAATACAAATCAAAGGTATGGAATGAACTCTATTGAATAGTTAATTTTAGAAAAATAAACAGCAAAAATTAGAATCCTTACTGCTTAAATTTTTTGTTCTCTTTGATAAGACTTTTCACCTCTCTGACATGAAACCAGTCTTCTTAGTCAGACTCCTATTAAATTTCTTAAAATATGCGTTTGCAGGGGGGGAAAAGCTAACTTCTTTGATCAATTACATCAAATAAAATTCTTCAGCAAAAAAAAGAGAGGAAGTAAATTTTCAAACTCATGAAGTCTAGATTCTAGTAGGGCAATTGAGATCCTTCACTATTTTGAACCCAGCTGGGTATGGCAGAAATAAAGGAATAATTTTCCATCAGAGTTTTCCTGTCGTAACACATGCCCATCAGCATGAAAATAGAATGGAATAACCTTAAAATGTCACAAATTGTGGCTGCATTTACTTCATCTATACATCAGTGTTATAGCATGGCATATGGTAAATGATGTGGTTCATAAAATAAAATTAGGAGGACAAAGGAGAATGGGTTATAGGAAACGATAAGTGTAAATTGAGAAATGGGAGAGACTATGGAATGCTCTCTAATTTATCTCTGACATCCACTAGTTATCACCTTCTCAAATAGTGAAGATATCTTGGGATCAAAGATCTACAAATGGATTAAAAAGAATTTTGGCTTTAAGAAAACTGAGAATTTGGGGGATTTTTTTTACTTTTATGTAAATATTTATTGTCTGCTATATTCAAAACAAATATGCTCTTGGTATGTAAAGTTAAAAATCAACAACTCCATTCACCTTTAAAGAACTTTCCATTTCAAAAAAAATGGTTATAGCACCAAATATAAGGAGATAAAAGGAAAAAATAGAGCCAAGCAAAGTATAATAAAAATATCTGAGGTGAAAAATTAACTTTCAGTTTGGAGAGAGATGAGGGGGTTGGAGAAGGTCAAGGAGGGAGCACTCGAACTGAGCCTTGAAAGAAGATAAATGTTGTACTCAGACATGAAGGGAGAGCATCCCAGGCATGAATGGTCCCTTTTTTCATCTTTTACCTTTTTAAAGTTATTCTTCAAGGTATTGCAGAAGTAGGAATGAAGACACTTGCAGATCTCCTTCAAAAGTCCAAGAATCAGGTTATATTTCTCTATTTTAAAGAAAATGAGGAAGAAGCTGAGAAAACATTTGATTCCACTAGATAAGGTTTTCTTAAGAGCTGACTTTGTGCCAAGTACTGTGTTAATGAAGAGGTTCTGAAAGAGGTTACAGGGTGCTTTACCTCATAAAAAGCCATTCCAATATCTTCACTCTTAATTTTTCAAATTTGGAGAGAAAATATGAGATAGTCTTACCATTTATTTTTTTAAAGCATATCATTAATGTACTTGAATTTTTTAAGAAAAAAAAATTAGTTACTCTTTGATCTAGTGACACTGGTTTCCTGGCTATTCCATCAACAAGATATTCTTTTTGAGGTATTGTCCCCAGTGCCTGGAATACTCTCCCTCCTATTACTGACCCTCTTGACTTCCTTTAAGCCCCAACTAAAATTTCATTTTCTAGAGCAAGCCTTTCCAAACAGCTCTTAATTCTATTGCCTTCCCTCTAGTCATCATTTCCTATATATCTGTTATTTAACTCATTTTGTATATATTTGTTTGAATGTCATCTTCCCCATTATTTAAGCTCCTTGAAAAAAGGGGCCATCTTTTGTCTCTTTTTGTATTACAGTGCTTATCATAGTGCCCAGTCCACAGTAGGCACTTAATAAAATTTTATTGATTGATTAATAGTTGTTATTTTTATTAAACTGGCCACCTCTTATCCTAGATCCATGTCAGAATTACTATGGTTTTCAGATTTCTTTGTGATATGCTGTTCCCTTCCAGAGGACACATTTTAGGAAGAGCAGTAAGTCAAAGGGCACTGAGGAGAGGATATTTAAATTAGTAATGGACCTCAGGTTCACACCATATGAGGACTGCTAGAAAAAAAACTGAAAATGTTCAACCTATAGAAAGGAACTTCCTCGTGGGGACAATGATGGGCATATTCAAGGATTTGAAGGAATATCATGGAAAGTAGGGGGAAAGATGGGATAAATGTTGATTTCATGATGCCTATGTGCAGGGAGGGGTTGGATTTTGAAAATGTCATGGTCCTGTTAACCACTGGATTGACAGAAGTGGATAAGGAAACTGGATTATCTGAGATAAGAGGGGTAGGGGTAGAAGTCTAGAATAAAGAGAGGGAATAAGGCAAGCCATGAATACATAATAAAAAGCAGTCAATGCAGAATAGTGACCATATGGCACTGCCATATTTTTCTTACAAGTATGCCATAGTGGCCAACCCTAATCCAGAATTAAACAGTGTTAAGTTTTTAAACCTTAGAATGTGTATTATAAATAAAATAGATTTTTTAAAATCGGATACAGTGGACACCTTTAGCTGTAAAGATTGGCAGCTTATCTTATCCTACAATGCAAGCTTCCTTGAGGGCAGGAGCTATATGTTTTTTGTCACCTGATTCCTCAAGATCTAGCATAATGTCTGACACATAGTAGGACATTAGTACAGATTTACTAAATGAAATGTAAATGAATTGCAGTTTCCTATAGCCATATGCTATGGTAAAGTCAGAGTAGGATGGCTGAAATCATTCCATCTGGGATGGAAATTTTACTATTAAAGCAGACACTAAAAGCCCCATCCAAATTTCTTTTCTTAAAATGATCAATCTATGTTTGGATTCCAACACATTTATTGAGTTTAATGTGCCTTCCAAGCGTCTCTTGCATTTGGACGTCTCCCCTTGTCCTCATATTCTTTTTTGACCTGTTAGCCTATGTTTGTTCTCTTTTCCAACATTTTTCCCTTCTATTTTTGGTACCAGACTAGCGCTTTAAGTTAAAATTATTGACTATCATTTCAAATAGGACTCCAGCTGCTTTTAGCTAGTGATAAGTCAACAATTCAGAAAATGTTTGAATTTGAATTGCAAACATACCATTTGGATTTCAATTTGATTGTGGTAGTTACAATGCCATACCATAAGTTCTGAAAGTTCAAGTTATAAAAGAACAGGAAAAATCAGTTTTAATAGTGAAATATTTTAATGAACGAATATTGTAGATGTCAAGGTTGCTGTTCAATCATTTTTCAGTCATGTCTGACTCTTTGTGATCCCATTTGGAGTTTTCTTGGCAAGGATACTGAAGTAGTTTGTCATTTCCTTCTCTAGCTCACATAAAATATGAGGAACTGAGGCAAATAGGGTTAAATGACTTACCCAGGGTCACATAGCTAATAAGCATCTGAAGTCAGATTTGAACACAGGCCCTCCTGACTCCAGACCCGGCATTCTCTCTACTTTTTGCTACCTGCCCATCAAGGAAAACCAGGTCAACTAAATTGTCTGAAAATTTATAATCTAACTCAAATTTATTCAAATATTCCCTACATGTTTTATAGATGTTTATAGATGTATAGATAGTGTTTACTTCATTTAAAAAAATATTTGATAAAGGTTTCCAAGTATTCTTCTAGACAAAATGGATGAGAGTAAAATTAAATATATTTGGTGCTAGTTGAATGGGCAACTCCAGAAAGTATTCATTAGTAGTTTGATTTCTTCTTGAGAGTATGGTAGGGCTCTAGTGGAATATCCTCAAGAGCTTTGCTTAACCCTATATTCTTTAACATTTTGACCAGTAATTTGGATAAAGGCATAGATTGTGGTTTGTAAAGGATAAATAATGTACTTAATAATTGAGAGGTTCAAAAAAATCCTGAAAACTTAGAATGTTGAGCACTTTATGGGAATTAAAAAATGAAGCCTTACACTTGATTTTTTTAAAGATGATTTCCAAAGTATAAGATGGTGGGATTGGTTTGGCGTAGAGTAGTGGTGGGAGTGAACTAGACAACTATTCATCATGAAAAAGATCTGATCCTAAGCAACGCAAGTCCCTTACCCTCTCTCAGCCTCTGTTTTCTACTCTGTAAAATAAAATAATATGGTACCTCCTATTCACAAGATTGTTGGTGAGAGACGAATGAAACAATATATGTAAAACACTTTGCAAACCTTAACTGTTACCAGCTTTTATTAAGAAATATACAAAGATACAAAATAATTCAAGAATATCTAATGATTCATTGAAAGAGAAATTCAAATACAATATTGAATAGCGTTTAGACTTTTCGTTTCATATAGTTTTTCCATAATCAGTTTTCCATCTCCAGTGGTATATAATGCCATATTTGTTGTGCCAATAAGTGTTTAAATTTTAATTTTACTTCTTTTATGCTATGCTCTGCTTAAGTCAGAGTAGGATGGCTGAAAGATATTGGATGGCCAATATATTCTCTAATTTCATCACTATAACAGGCCCATGAATCTCTAAAAAATAAACTCATTTCCAGTGGGGAATGCTTCATTCTTTGTAATCATGTCCTGAGTGCTAAGCACAAATATGACCTATAACAGTCCCTTAATAAATGCTTTCCAGTTGATTGATTGAATCATTGGTTGATTTGTAAGATATATGACAAGTATTACTTTTGGACCTATTAGGAAACTGAGGCACATATGGATTTATTTAAGGTCTTGGCTAGTTAGAGAGCCGGGATTAAATTTGACTCAGCAACTTCTTATTAAACATCTATTATTATTGAACATAAATAAATAACAGGAAGGAAACAAGCCATCATTAAGGGCTTACTATGTACTAGGCACTGTGCTAAGTTTATACATGGGTTACAGACACAAGAAAGACAGTCCTTGAACTCAAAGACCTTATATTCTACTAGATCAATGGTTTCCAAACTTTCCAGAAAAAAATATTACTTAGGGCTCCTGGAAATTAATTTTTTTATTTTAATAGCAATTAATAAAAAAGATAATTGTACCTGTGGCCATCACCGCTTTCCTGGATAGCTGCAGCACCCACCAGGGGGCAATAGCACCCACTTTGGGAATCACTGTACTAGAGAAAGCCAATAAAGAAAGGAGAATTGAAAAGCAGGAAGAAAGGATTCTCAGGAGAGGGGGCATAGTTCTGGATCCCAGAAGCCAAAAACAAGGCTGAGAAGAGAATAAGGACTAGCTTTGGCCTCTCCCCAAAGTGGAAGTTCTGAGAGAAACTCACCCATAGGAGACAGACATGGGCCTTACAGAGGAATATTCCAAATTGAGAAGGCCTCATATTAATTGAATATTCCCCAAGCACTGAAGGAAGTTTCAGGATGAGACAAAATTTGGAGTCCATAAGCCCAGAAGGAGACCAAGTGAGGAATGAATGTAGTTAGTTACAAGGGGAAAAAATGGAGGCAAAAAGCCCCTGCTTTCAAAGGGATTGTGGTCTTGGTGGGCAGGTAGGATGGGGAGGTGAGAGTTACAGTATTTACACAGATAAGGAAATAGAAGACAATTTATAGAGAGAGAACTCTAAGAACTAGAGGATTAGCTCTCAGATCTCCCAGCCAAATGCAGTTTCCAGTAGACTAAGCTTCCCAACATGCATAACAATGAGTGCAATGAAAATGTCTCATTCAACAGCAAATGGCTTTCACTATTGTGCAGATGCTAGTTGGGATTTTTCAAAACCTCCACTACCGTTTAAATTCATTGCAATTACTTCATAGCCCAAATTTTGCCAAAGACATTTATTGTTAATTATCCTCATAATTATAGGGCTATTCATTTAGTCCTTGTGTTAGATACCTTTATAATGATGCATTGTTAATATGCAATCTTATTATTTAGGATACTCCATGAATTAATTTCCCTCTTTTTTTTTGGTTGGATTTAGTTTTTATTTATATTCTTTGTTATGTGGATTTATATGGATTACAATTTTCCACTTTGAAAATCAGCAAATTAAGCTAAGAATTTTGCAACCCACATCCCTATTAAGTGAAAGAACCATAAATTAATCCCTTTCCTTTGTTCCCTACTCCTCCTTTTTGCACCCATTCCAACTTCCCAATAGAGTTTTGCCCTCACTTTTTCCCTTTTAAATGTTTTCCCCTTTTTATTTATTTCATGTTTATTTTTCCCACATTATTTCCCACTTCCCCAAGGAGAAAATGTATGTAAAACTTTCTGCAGTACTAGTTACTTTTTGTAATTGCCGTTAAGTCCTGCCAGACTCTGTATGACCCAATAGACAGGTTTTCTGGTCTCCAGTGTATCCCCATTATACAAATGAAAAACTGAGACAAATAGGAGTTAAACAACTGGCTCAGTCACATAATAGTGTAGGAGAACTGATTGGAATTCAGATCTTACTGATTCCTGTCCCTGTGCTCTATCCATTGAACTGCCTAGCTACCCTATTCCTTTCTCATGTACTTTTATTCTATGCTATCTTCTTGGCTTTTCCCCATTTTCCTCACTTTCCTACTAGGCTATCTTTTTACCAGTAACCTTGCTTCTAGGACCAGATACTTTCTCTGCTCTCTTTGCCCTGATTCCAAATACTCTCTGATTCCATAATCAAATCAATATTGCCCGCTACAGAAAACAGTGTGTTAATCTTTCTATGACTCTACTTACCATCCCAGTAACTAAAACAAAACAGCTTCCCTAGCTATCATTCCCCTTTATTTATTGTCTCCCCTTATTACAATGGAAGCTACTTTAATGCAAAGACTATCTAGTTCCACTTATGTATTTTATATCTCCAGTGTTTATCACATTGCTCAGTGCATAGTAAATATTTAATAAGAGCTTTTTTCTTTCATTTGTTTTCTTCTTTTCTTTTCTCCTATGTTTCTATTTTCTTTTTACTCCCCTGTGCTTTTTTCTTTTTTTTAAATTTCTTCTTATCCATTTTCAATTCCTTTTGACTTCCTCCTTTTCATACTTATATAATATTTTGCTACCTATCAAGCTTCCTGCTGTTTTCAGCAGCCCCTAAAGCAAGGGTCGGCAACCTTTTTGGCCGTGAGATCCATAAACGCCACATTTTTTAAAATGTAATTTCGTGAGAGCGGTACAGTGCTCACAGTGCGCACTCCTGTAACAGCACCTTAAAAAAAATTGACTTTATGGATCCTGCAGAAAGAGCCATATCTGGCCCTCAAAAGTGCCATATATGGCTCGAGAGCCATACTTTGCCGACCTCTGCCCTAAAGGACTAAGAAAAGTGAATAATTTCCTTTCTTCAGTGTCTCAACTGGTCCTGATCTAGTTCACCAATTGGTACTCTAATTTCTCTTGTTACCCTTCCTTCTCCTTCTTATTAATTTCTCCCCTTCAGCTGCCCAAAAATAAGATGCCAAGCTTATGTGAAAACTTATTTTGCTCTTAGATAATTCATCTACTGAAAATCAATTTTCTGTGGTTTCCACCAAGATTCCACAAATCCAGAAAATAAAAAAAGAGAATCATATAAGCCACAGAAATAACCAAAAAAGTCCTTTAGGATTATTTAGTATATATTTAGTTAGGAAAATCATTCTTATTTTTACCTTTTGTGGAATAAAAATCACAAATAACACATTGCCTTAGCTTTCTGAAATTATCTGCAATCAGAACAATTTTTATTAAATTTACTTTTGAGAATCCAGATAAATTTTTTTAATCATCAGAGGACATGAGAAGGCATTGGGAGTTGGACAGACAGGATTCTGTTACTGATTCATAAATGTTTATTAAATTGAATTGAATTCATTTCATTAGTTCTAGCTATGATATTTGAAGTCTGGGAAAGTCACTCACTTTGTCTGGATCTCAGTTTCTTCATTAATAAAATGATTTGGGTCAGATTAAATGTTCTCTTGTATCCTTTCTACTTTTAAACCAGACTACTGGCTTTTAAAAGTCTGCATAAAATACTATCCACTATAAAAGCAACTTTGCGGATTACATTCATTCAGTGAACATAAATGTATTGTACTCCTGGAGGGAAGTCTTCTTTGACATTTTTTTCTTTCTATCTTCCATGCCTTGCACATAGTAGGTGCTTAATATGAAGAAATTAAATGAGAAATAGGAAGAAACTAAATTAAATCCTAATAGAATTTAAAGTGTCTCCAATAGAGAAAATGGTTTCAGGTGTTGAGATCTATACAAAATTTAGATAGGACATGACCATCCATTTCATAGATCTTGTAGTCTTTTGATGGTAAAAGACACTGACACAAAATTATAGGATTATATGATGTATTATGTTATATTTAACATATATGTAATATATGAACAATTAATTATAGACAAATTAAAATAAAGTTTTTTAAAGAAGTTTGAGGGAAAAGGTCCACTGATCTACTAGGGGATTCAAGAGAGCATTCAAGACTTGGCATTTCTACCCACCCTTTAAAGGATGGGTAGGAATTTAATATAGAAGAGGAAAAGGTAGAACAGTGCAAGATAGATAGTCGTTATAGATATCTGAATTATGTGTGGGGAGGCAAGGGAGAGAGAGAGAGAGAGAGAAAAGTAGGGAGAGAAAGAGAGAGAGAGTGAAAGAAAGGAAAGAAGAGAGAAGAACTATACAATCCTCTAAGAACTATATGAATGAGATAAATAGATATAGATATGCATATATGTGTATATATAATTTCATACGAGCCTTATAACAACTCATTGAGCAAGGTGTTATTATTATTCCCATTTTACAGCTATAGAAACTGAAAGTTAGAGGTTAGGTCACTTACCCAGGGTCAGACAATTAAAAAATGTCTAAAACAATATTTGAAATGAAGTTTTTCAGACTCCAAGTCCAGCATTCTATCTAATGGTCCTCAATAGAAGACTTTTGAGAGGAGGAGTGGTATAAACAGATTATAAGCTATAATTAGAGTTAATAACCTTTGACCTACATGTCCAGGAGGGTCCAGGATAGTAGTCCCTCAGCTTGTCACTTCCCTCCTTTCCCTTCTATCCTTCAATTGTTCATTAACTGATCCCTAGTGATGTCTGTAGTGCCCCAGCAGTCTCCCCTTCCAGCTAGATAGTGGACGATAATGTACTAAGTCATACAAATTTACAAAATCTGATTTACTAGAATACATAACTTTGGTACCAACAGAAAAAAGAAGAAAAAAAAAAGACAAGGAGCAAAGGCAACTCTAAAGAAAAAGACTGAGCTGGAGTTCAGGATTCTGGGATCAGGTAGAAAAAAAAGAAATTAAAAAACAAAACCAAACAAAGTCCCATGTGGTAAGGAATTCAGATGAAGTCTTTCCATAGAAAAGAGCTAGAGGTGTAAAGAAGTTCAGTGGGGGATTATTTTCTCCTGAGAAACAGCATGAGATAGTATAAGGGTAAAAAATTCTATGAACAAAAATGCTAAGAAATGCTTGAATAGATATATCAGAGCTGAATTATAAATGGGAATTCCACAGAAGGTGGAAGTTAAGGCAGATTGCATAGGGAGAGAACAAGGAAATAATGAAAGCATATAGTAAGATGAAAGAAGCTAAAGAAGGAAATGAGATGCAACTTGAAGGCATCAGGGGAAATCGAAAAATAGTTTTTAAATATATTTGGCATATTAAAGATAAAGAAAGGTGCTCTTATTTTATTAAATTATGTGAGCATGCTGATAATAAGAGGGAAAGGGAGGGATATGGTAATTTTAATGTCTTTCTTACCTCTACCTTTTACCCAAAAAAGGTATTTGGGGACAGGTAAGCAAAGCATATTTGAAAATAATAACAATTTTTAGAGTACATTCAGAATTGGAGAACACTTGGTAATATCATATCTGCTTCATATATCAACTCTATGGATACTATTGATATAGATATATTCATTTTATATAATAGACAACTGAGACACAGAGAGCCCAAGAGAATTGCTGGGAGTTCCAGTACCAGGAAGTGTCAGAAACAGGGTTTGAAGCCAGATTTCCTGACTCCAATTTCAAAGCTTTTTCTCTTCAGAGATATTACTTGGGAAATACCAAGCAATCCTTTAAAATGCTTATACCAGGGGCAGCTAGGTAGCTCAGTGGATTGAGAGCCAGGCCTAGAGATGGGAGGTTCTAGGTTCAAATCTGGCCTTGGACACTTCCCAGTTCTGTGACCCTGGGCAAGTCACTTGACCCCCATTGCCTACCCTTACCACTCTTCTGCCTTAGTCAATTGTCAGTACACAGTATTGGCTCCAAGATGAAAGGTAAGGGTTTTTAAAAAATAATTAAAAAAATAAAAAAAATAAAATGCTCATACCATCCATACATTTAATATGAGGAAAGTAATTATCCCAGAAATTATAGGTTAACTTTTATGCCAATAATTATATTGTTCCAAGTCCCAAAGCAGAATATATGGAGATTATATATATATATATATGTAAGTATATATACATATATCAATACACATAGGTGTACATATGTGTATGTATTCCTTTTGCTATAAGTACATTTTCTTTTCTTGAAATTGTGCCTGGAGTAGAACATCCAAAATATATAGCTATATGCCATAGTTTTTGCCACATAGTAAGAGTTCAATGTTTGCTTTCCTTTTCATTCTTTCCTCTCTTCTTCCTTTTCTTCCTTCCATCATTCTTTCATCCCTTTCTTCCTTTATTCTTTCCTTCATCTTCCATCCCTCTCTCCTTTCCTCTTCTCTCTTCCTTCTTTAACTCCTTCTTCCCAGTCTTTCCCTCCATTAATTCATTCTTCTCTATGTCCCTCCCTCTCCCTTCCTCTGTTTTTCTCCTTCCTTGCTCCCTTCTTCCCTTCCTTCCTTCCTTCCTCACTTCCTTCCTACATTCTTCTCTTTTTTCTTTCTTCCTTCCTTCCCAGAAATGGAGTGGGGTGGATGCATGGAAGCTTCTGTCAAATGACTGAAAATGCCCCACTGAGAAGGGACTGGTGGTAATTAAAAAACCAAAAACAATCAAACAAAACAAAATGAAAATAAACCAAAACAAAACAAACAAGGAAGTCAGTATGTCTTCTTCCTGAACAAGTCTATTGGTATAATCTATTCTTCTGATTCAGTGACAATTTGAATACTTAGAAATGAAATAATAGTAAATTAATCTCTTTTGAAATTAATGTATATGAGAGAGAGAGAGAGAGAGAGAGAGAGAGAGAGAGAGAGAGAGAGAGAGAGAGAGAGGCAGAGGGCTGAGGGGGGAAGGCAAAGGGAAAAGAAAAGAGAGAGGGAAAGGGAGAGGGAGATCCTCTGTACACATTTATGGCCATAGTATTGAGTAAAACTATTAATTAATTTATGAGCTAACCAAAGCCTGAATACAAGTATGCATTAAAGAGGAAGAAATGATGCCAACCAGTCAGCATTTATTACATGCCTGTATGTTGATCCTTGAGATACAATACAGTAATCTCCTTTCTAATATTTTATTTAAAATTTTTGCATCATATTCATTAGGGAGTGGGACCTTTTAGGTGAGCTAAATAACTTAGTGAGTTAAGAGCCAGACCTAGGGACAGGAGGTCCTGGGTTCAAATCTGGTCTCAGACACATTCTACATAACCCTAGGCAAGTTACGTAACCCCTTTTGCTTAGCACTTACCACTCTTCTGTCTTGTAACCAATATGCAATATTGATTCTAAGACGGAAAGTAAGAGTTTTAAATATATATATATATACATATATATATTAATTAGGGAGATTGTTTTCTATAGTTTTCTCTCTGTGTTTTAGTTCTTCCTGATTTAGATATCAATGCCATATTTCTTTCATAAAATGAATTTAGAAGAATCCCCTTTTCCCTAATTTTCCAAATAGTTTTATAGTGCTAGAGTTAATTATTACTTGAATGTTTGGTAGAATTCAGTGGTAAACCCATCTTTCCCTGAGGTCTTTTGGGGGAGGGGAATTCTTTGATGATTTGTTCACTTTTTTCTCTAATTGAGTTTTTATTCTATTACCCCTTTTGTTAATCTGGTCTGATCATATTTCTGTAAATATTAATCTACTTTACTTTGATCTTCAGATTTACTGGCATATAGTTGGGCAAAGTAACTCCTAATAATTGCTTTAAAGTCTTCTTCATTAATTGTGATTTCAGCTTTTTCTTTATTGATAATGGTAATTTTATTCTCTTCTTTCTTTTTTTAATCAAGTTAACCAATGGTTTATATATTTTATTGTTTTTTTAATAAAACCATTGCTTCAACCCTATTATTAGTTTAATGATCTTACTTTCATTTTTCTTAATCTGTTCTTTGACTTTTCAGGATTTCTAATTTGGCATTCAGTCAGGATTTTTAATTTATTCTTTATCTTTTTTAAAGTTCACAACCAATTCATTTATCTGCTCTTTCTCTATTTTATTGATGTAAGAATTTAGAGATATAAATTATCCTCTAAGTGCAGCTTTGACTGCACCCCATAAATTTTAGTATGTTATCTTTTCATTGTCATTCTCTTTAATGAAATTGTGGATAGTTCCTATGATTTGCAGTTTGACTCATTAATGCTTTAGGATAAGATTAATTAATTTCCAATTAATTATTTGTTTTTCTTTTGGCTGTCCTCTGTTGAATGTAATTTTTATTGCATTATGGTTAGTATTTCTTCTTTTCTATATTTGGTTGTAAGGTTTTTATTTCCTAATATAAGATCAGTTTTTGTGAAAGTGCCATTGACTTCTGAGAAAAAAGTACGTTCATTTATATCCCCATTCGGTTTTCTCCAGATATCTATCTTATCAGACTTTTCTAAAATTCTACTTATCTCCTTAACTTCTTTCTTTTTTTAAAACCTTACCTTCTGTCTTGGAGTCAATACTATGTATTGGCTCCAAGGAAGAAGAGTGGTAAGGATAGGCAATGGGGGTCAAGTGACTTGCCCAGGGTCACACAGCTGGGAAGTGTCTGAGGCCAGATTTGAACCTAGAACCTCCCATCTCTAGGTCTGGCTCTCAATCCACTGAGCCACCCAGCTGCCCCCCCTTAACTTCTTTCTTATTTATTTTGGGTTGGATTTTTCTACTTCTGAGAGGAAAAAGTTGAGATCTCTCACCAGTAAAGTTTTACTATTTCCTTGTAACTCATGAAACTTCTCCTTTAGGAATATAGACAACTTGGTGTTTATGTGCTTAGTGTTGATATTGCTTCATTGTATAAGGTGCCTTTTATCAATATGTAATTTTCTTCCTTATCTCTTTTGATTAGATCAATTTTTATATTTGCTTTTGCTGAAATCATGATTGCTATTTCCACTTCGTTTTTACTTTAGCTAGAGCATAATAGGTTCTGCTCCAGGCCCTTGTTTTTACTCTGTGTATCACCCTACTTTAAATGTATTTCTTATAGACAACATATTGGAGAATTGAGGATTCCATTCCATTCTGCTCTCCTTTTCCATTTTATGATGAATCCATCCATTCATATTCACATTTATGATTATTAATAGTGTATTTTCAGCTATTTACTTTTCTCTTGTTTATTCTTTTATCTCTCTCCTTTTGGCCTTTCTCTGTTCATAAATGTTTTTCTTCCAACCACCACTTTCCCCAAATAGTCCTCTATTTTGTCCATCCTCCCTTTCTCTCATTCCCCTTTCACTCCTGCTTACCTAGAGGGTAAGGTAGCTTTCTACTGCTGAATGAGTTTGGTTGTTATTTCCACTTGAAGTTAATTCCAATGAGAGTAAAGTTCAAGCACTGCCTGCCACACACTCTCATCTTCTCCTCCACAGTATTAACTCTTAGGAGATTTTTCATGTGAAATAATTTACTCCCTTCTCTCTCTCCATTTTTATTTCTCCTCATGTTTTCCTTTTTCCTATACCTTGATATTTTTTTATTATCAACCCATCTTTTTCTGCTTATTCCCTTTCTCCTTTCTATGTTTATTCCTTCTTACTATCCTAATAGTGATAAAATTCTTAAGTATCTTAGGTATTTTATGTATCTTGAATACTTTAAGTAGCTTAAATATTGCAAGTATCATGCATGTTTTAAGTCTCTTAATTATCACCTTCCTGAGTATGAATGAACTCAATTCAACCTTACTGATATCCTTAAGTTGTCACTTTTCTATTACCTTTTTATGCTTCTTGAGTGGCAAATTTCCTTATTGAATTTTATTTTCAGCTCTGCATTTTGGTCAGATATGTCTGGAAGTGCTCTATTTCATTAAGCATTGCTTTTTTTTGCTGAGTATGTGATCCTTGGTTGTAAGCATAAATCCTTTACCTTTCAGAATATCATAT
This sequence comes from Gracilinanus agilis, assembly GCF_016433145.1. NCBI lineage: Eukaryota > Metazoa > Chordata > Mammalia > Didelphimorphia > Didelphidae > Gracilinanus > Gracilinanus agilis. The sequence goes on from NC_058133.1 coordinate 53,202,723, forward strand.
TCCATGCCTTCAGATCCTTAACTATAGCAGCTGCCAGGTCTTTTATAGTCCTGACTTTGGTTCCTTCTAATTTGAATTATTTCCTTCTGGCTACTTGCAGTAGTTTTTCCTTCACCTGAAAGTTTTTGAACTTTGCTATAATCGTCTTGGGATGTTTTGTTTTACAATCTCTTTCAAGGGGTGACTGGTGGATTCTTACAATTTCTATTTTCCCCTCTCCTTAAGGATAACAAAGCAGCTTTCCCTGATGATTTCTTATAATATGGTGTACTAGCTTTTTTTTTTAAATCATAGCTTTGAGATAGTCCAGTGATACTTAGATCATCTCTCATGGATGTGTTTTCTAGTTCAATTGTTTTTCCAGTAAGGCATTTCAGATTTTCTTCTATCCTTTTCATTTTGTCTAATTGTTTCCTGATGATTATTAGAGTCATTACCTATTGTTTACTCTATTCTAATCTTTAGGGAGTTGTTTTCTTTAAGCTTTTGTGTTTTCTTTTCCATTTGGCCCATTCTATTCTTTAGGGTGTTGTTTTCTTCAGTGAACTCTTTCCAAGTTGCATATTCCTATGATTTATTTTATTTGATTGTAACATTTCTTTTAAAGTTCTTTCCTGAGTTCTTTTGGACCCTAACATACTTTCTCACTTTCCTTTGAGTTTTCACTTATTTCCTTTTTACCATTATTGTCCTCTTCTAAGTTTATATTTTGATCTTCCCTGTCACAAAACAAACTTTCTGAAGTTAGGGTTTTTTTCCCTCTCTCTTTTGCTCATTTTCCTAGTTATTATTTTTTTTCTCCTCATTACCTCCTTGTCTATCTGTGAGGATCTTCTCTGCTCCTGGAGTAGAAGGAGCACTGTTTCCAGCTTGCAGCATAACATTCTCTGGTCCTCGGGGTGGTCAGACTGTCTTTGGGTCCCTTGGTGAGCACTTCAATGGGGTAATCCAGCTGGCTTCTTTTGGAGAAGTTTGTAGCTCTTTTCCCCAGCTAGATTCTGCCCCTGCTGCTATCAGTTCCCATGTTGTTTCCCATGCTGGGCTATTCCCAAACTCATCAGTGTATTGGCTCAGGTCACATAATCTGCCCCCCACTCTGCTATTTTATTACTTCAGACCATGTGGAAGTATTTAGGGATGGCACTGGGCTGTTTCCCCACTCTTCTGTTTCATTACCTAATGTCCTTTCGCAATCCATAGGTCTGCTCCCCAATTTACTGGTTCATTTCCTTAAGCCACATACCAGTACTTTGTGCTGGTTTATGTCCTGACATTTCCCCCTAGTGCCACAATTAAGGAGCTACTCTGCCTTTTCAGCCCAGTGAGATATATCCCTCATGTTTTCCTTTGGATTAGGGCACTTTATTTTCTTTGTGTGTGTGTGTGTGTGTGTGTGTGTGTGTGTGTGTGTGTGTGTGTGTGTGTGTAAAGGGTTCAGGCAAGCTGAGCATCTCTTACTCCAATATCTTAGTTCCCAGTATACAACCACTATCTTTGATTATTGCAACATCCTCTTCACTAGTTTCTCTGGCATGTCTGTACCTATTCCAGTCTATCATATACATTGTTGTCAAATATATTTTCCTTACATTCACATCTGACCAACTTAATCTCATACTCAATATACTCCATTGGTTTTCCCATTGTTTCTAGGATCATATATCACTCAATATGTTTAATTCCCAAATTGACTTTCTCCCTTTTTTCTACCGATAGTATTTTATCTCTTATCTCCATACTTGGCACTGGCACAATTTAAGCTCAATCTTTCCATTTGCAAAAATATCATCATATTTCCAACCAGGGCACATGTAAAGTCTGATTAATGAGATCATTTCTTAGAGTCCACCAGGAGAGATTCACTACCCTTTTGAGTTAACTCAGCACTCACTAATTAGTCATGGGTACACTCACTAATTAGTTGTGGGTCCTGAGTGTAGAACATTTCATTGGCAATCACACGGACATCATATTACCTGGCACTTTCTACAGAACTTTATTAGCAAAGTGTTGAATCCCTTCTTTGTAATGCATGAAAAAGAGACTATTTGAAGGTAACTAAAGATAAATAGAAGAAATAGAAAAATGAAAAATTGGCAGCAGTGGCCTAGAGAATTACATAGCAGAGGAATTAATGTATTTCTTGAGTATCATGGCCAGTTAAAGAGTTCTGCCCAGATCGAATAGTTCATAAGTGGAAGAGCGAGATTCAAACCCAGATCCTTCGAGAACCACTGCACCATACTATCTCTAAAATACTTACCATTTAGATAGTTCTTTAAAGTTTGTTAAGCCCTCTAGATATGTTATCTTTTTTGATCCTCAAAATAACCCTGAGAAGTAATTTTTATTTACTAGCTTCATTCTGCAGTTGAGGAAACTGTGTATGAAAGAGGTTAGGGTGTGTCCAGAGTCATACATCTGTGAGAGTCTGAGACAGAATTATGAGCTTAGATCTCTCAGATTAATTTCATGACTCTATCCACTCCACCAACTAGCTATCTCTATGGAGTGCTGTGCTTGGAGAATAACTAGTTCACTTTGACTAAGATAAAATGAAATAAGAATAGAAGTGTGGAAAGGCAGATGTGGATCAGATTGTGGAGGACTTTAGAGCGGAGTTGAGTAGTTTTTATTTTATCTTAGAGAAAATGGGGTAGAGGAGTGACAGAATCAGTCTTCTGAATACCTCAATTTGTAATTTGAAATGAATTCCTTTTTTCTTCAGTGAGACACAGTTCCATGTTTATGTTTGGTTTGTTAATGGACATTTGCCAACTGAGTGCAAGGGATGATTAGGAACAAAGTCATTTATATTGATACTCTACAAGAAATCAGAACTGCTCCCCAAAGGTCCAGGCATTTTTTTAATCCAGTACTTTCCACATTCCATTCAGTTGCTAATCAGGAATTGTGCTAAAAAATAGCTAGCTTTGTTCCTAAAATAGGTTGGACTTGAAGTTAACTTAAGGAGCTACTGCTGGAAAGCAAGATAACAGATAAAGTAGAAAGGCCTCAGGTGCAACTGGGAATAATATTTCCTAGGCCTAAAGAGATGGACCCAAATACTACTAGCAAAATATTGAATTTCTGTTTACTCTCCAAGAAGGGAAAATACAAAAATTAAGGAACATATTGATCCCTTTCCTTCATGATACTTATGATCCATTAAGGGAATATATAAAAATTAAAACAAACATTTATTATGCAATACAAATAATTGTGATCAAAATATTGATAATAATAGTAATGGAAGTGAACTTGGAGTTGAGCTTACATCCTGATACTTCGGTTCATTGGTTTATTTATAAAAAGCAGGTTTTTTCTACCTACTCAAGAATTTAAAAAATAATAGCAATAAAGCAATCAATCTCAGTACTATTTCTGCTGGAATTCTACTGAACTAAGATGAGAAGAATGAGAAAATCATAATAATAGTAGGGTATTTTTGGCTATGAGTTATAAAACAATACAAAAACAATAGTCATTGAGGTCTTTCTTGGTGTAGATTTTTTTAGTTGACTTTATGTATTTGTTACAAAAAGGGTTCTATTGGGGTTGAGGTGAGATTACCATGATTAAGAACAAGAATGGTATTTCCTTATACCCATAAAGAAGGAGAAAATTGATCCATGTGCAAATCTGTTGGGGCTGGTAGGTGGTATGATAGATTAATATACGTGAAGTCAGTTGATGTTAGAAAAATGAAAAAAAAAATTTAAATGGAAGCACATCAAAAACAAATCAAATATGTATGTGGAAGCATTTTTAATTGTAAGATAGTATATAAGTAAGTACTTATTTATTATAATAAGGGTTATTTTTTCCAATTAATTTTCTACAAATCTACTTCAAGTTTTAGGATTTTCACTTGATTGAAAATCCAGTCTCTTTCTCCTCCATGCCCAGTGCATCTCTTTAAACACTAAATTTACAGAAAATGGATCATAGGTTTTATTTTATTTTATTTTGGTACTATTATTTTAAGTAATTCTAGTAATCTAAAGTTATATATTTGCTTTTGTCAAATATCAGTGGTTACAGCTGGATTATTTGATGAAGATGCCTCTGTCAGGAACATAATCTCCCAATTATAACATCATTCCTTTGGGAAAACTATGATTCTCCTCTACAGCAGTTCACCTGATAACAGGTGTTTGAGAATCTCATTGTGGTGAAAAGCAGGGGCTGCTCCTATTATTCCCAAATTACCTCCTTGCTACTTTCAAGAACTCTACATTTCTGTGCTTGAGGGGTAGCACAAATGTTCTTTCATTTTTCCTATGTTGGATAAAAGAATTTTTTTCAGAAAGAATGATATTTCTATCTCCATTTCAACTGTCTAATAGCTAATATTGTCAACATTTGCCTACTCTTTCTAACTGGTCCTTAATCATTTGTATGTGGCTACAAGGTGGCTCAGTGAATAGAGTGCTAGGACTGGAATCAGGAAGAGTTGAGTTCAAATTTGGCCTCAAACACTAGCTGTGTGACCCTGAGCAAGTCATTTAACTTCTATTTGCCTTAATCTACTAAAGAAAGAAATGGTTACCACGCCATTAATCTTGCCAAGAAAACCATATGGACAGTATGATCCATGGGGTCCCAAAGAGTCAGACATGACTCAGTGTCTAAACAACAATGAACAATACTGATTTTCATTAATTTCCCCTATTTTCTAAATAAAAGCCTAGACATGTTTGGGAAAAGATTGCAAAGGGATTTTAAAGCAGAGAACTGACTATGTGGAAGGCAAGCAATTCTATCTTGCTTACAAAATAGCTTGAAAGCTTGGCAAAAATCTATGTGAATAAGTCATGATTGGTGAGTTTGTCCTAAAACACCTATGTCCAGAGGTGGTTATTTGCAGATGATTGCCTCCAATATGTCTGAAGATGATCATTGGAAAAACCCATGCATATTAGATACTCTAAGCACAAAAAAATTTGCTAGAGGAGCTTTTTAGACCTTGGCATGTTTTATTACCACAAATTTGTGTGTGTGTGTGTGTGTGTGTGTGTGAGTGTGTGATACCTGTGATATATGTATCAGCAACATCATGGCATTCAGGAAATTGAAATCATACTTTTATCCATAAGATTATGGGAATACTGTTCATGCAAATAAGATTATATTATAATTAATGGTCATTTACTACACAGCAATTTTGTCAGCACATGTATACATGTCTTATGACAGAATTTTACTATAGAGTGGAATAGGAAGTTAAGTGTAGAAAAAAAATTATATCATATGAATGTAACTGACCCCGAAATTCTTGAATATTACTTGAGATTATTTAATCTGTAATATTAAATATATATATATATGTATTTGTTATTCAGTCATTCAGTTGTGTCCAGCTTTTCATGATCTCATGGACCATAGCACACTACTAGGTCCTTCTATCTTTCACTATCTTTTGAAGTCTATCCAAGTTCATGTTCATTGTTTCCATGGCACTATCTATCCATTTAATCTTCTGCTTCCATCTTTTCTTTTTGCCTTCCATTTTCCCTAATAATATCATCGGGTCTTTTCCAATGAATCCTATCTTCTCTTGATGTGACCAAAGTATTTCAGCTTCAGCTTTATTGAACTTCCAGGGAATAATCTGAATTAATTTCTTTAAGAATTGACTGATATAATCTACTTACTCTCCAAGAGACTTGTAAAGGTCTCTCCAGTACTACAATACAAAAGTGTTGATTTTGTAGCGTTCAGATATCTTTACAATCCAACTCTTATGGTCATACATTAATACCGGAAAACCCATAGTTTTGACTATATTGGTCTTTGTTAGCAAAATGGTATCTCTGATTTTTGGTACACTGTCCAGCTTTGCCATAATTTGCCTTCCAAAGAGCAAGCATGTTTTAATTACAAGGCTACAGTGGCCATCTGCAGTGATCTTTGAGCCCAAATTATAAAGTCTAGCATTGCTTCCTCTTCTTCTCCCTCTATTTGGCAGTAAATGATGGGATCAGTTGCCAAGATAATAGTGCCAAGGAATTCACAGTCTAGTAGAAAAAATCATTTTATATATGTACACATATACATGTATATATACATACACATACACCTTATGGTATTATGGTATGCATGTGTGTATATGTATATGATATATAAAGGTATTAGATATACCTTAATAAATATAGACATATAATATCTAAATACCCAAGGGAGAGAGAATTATATCATAATACATATATAGAATATTTTAATACATAATGGCACTATATATACCATAATATCATTATATACATATATAGATATATATCTTTAAATCAGTATTATGGCATGTATATATATGATGGCATTATTGAGTATACATATATTATGGTATTAACCACTATATATAAAAAATAAATATATGTATATATTTTATGATATTACTCACTAAACTGTGAGCTCATTGAGGGCAGGGATTGTCATTTGCTACTTTTTGTATCTCCAGCATTTAGTATAGTGTCTGGCACATAAAAGGAGTTTAGTAAATGTTTGACTATGAGTAGCTCAACTTTTTTCCATACAAAGCTGGATTAGAATAATTTTAATAAATGTTCATTCATCTCTATAATCTATGATATTAAAATTATCTTATTAAATTTTCAGTTGTAAATTTTTTTTCTTTCTTATTACAAATTTGACAAATTGGAAAGCATGAACATTAAAATAGATAAAACCATGGAAATGCATTGTATATACACCTGTGAACTGTATTAAATTGGGGGGGGGGTCTGGGTATATGCAATTTAATCATAGATGAACCATGAGCTGCATCATTTAAGGGACTCCAGAACTGAAGAGATCTGGACTCCATGTGAATATTTTAAAGTATTAAATTTAACACAAAAGTAACAAATCTTCCTACCATGACTATTTCTGCTCCTAAACTTACTTCTGCTGCCTTTGGTGTATTTTTAGTGTTTTATGACCCTAAGCCTTCACAACTCTTGCTCTCCAAAAAGAGGTCCTGCCCTTTAATAAATATGTATAGTATAACAAAACAAAACAAATTTATATTTTGGCCATGAAGGGGATGGCAGAGTGACAGAGACACAGGTAAGAAAGACAGACACAGACACAAAGAAAACAGAAAGAAGGATAGGGGAGAGAGAGAGATACAAATTTCAATGCCCATTTAAAACCATTTTCTCATTTTATCCTTACAATTAGCCTTTGAGATATAAGGTAGGCATTATCTACTAGACTGTAAGCTCTAGAAAGACATTTATTTTTTTCCTTTGTAACTCATAGCATCTAGAATCATTTTTTGCACATAGACTTATCCAATATACGTTGGCTGACTGATATCTAGGATATATGGGGAATTACCACATATAGATAAGAGCAAGGCCCATTTATCCTAGAGATAAGTAGTAAATGGCCATATCTTATTGTTTCAACCTTCATAAAATCTCCCAATTTTCCCCATCTCCACTCACACAGCTACCACTCAGGTTTAGGCCATTATCACCTCTCACTTGACTACTTACAATAGCCTCCTAATTCATCTCCTTGCCTAAATTCTCTTCTAAAACTAATCATCCACATAGCCACCAAAGTGATTTTTTTCTAAAGCATACTTCTTTTTGAAGTTTGACCACTTCACTCATACACTCAATAAACTTCAGTAGCTGCCTATTACCTTAAGAATCAAAGCTTATAAGCTTCTCTCTCCCTCCCTCCTTACCTCTCTCTCTCTCTCTCTCTCTCTCTCTCTCTCTCTCTCTCTCTCTCTCTCCCATTCTCTCTCTCTCTCTGTCTCTGTCTCTGTCTCTATCTCCCTCCCTCCCCTACTCTCCTCCTCCTCTTCCTCCTCTTCTTCCTCCCCTCTACACACCTCTTTCACCTTTCACTCCTTTCCCCCATTTAAAGCCCTTTACAAGATAGCCTCAAAATACTTTCCCAACTCTCCTATACATAGTTCTTATACATGGTTCTCCTTCACATCCACTGTAGACAGGCAGACCTTACTAAACCTCCTCTATGGTTTTGACCTCATAATCTTTCGTGCCTGGAATATACTCCCTCCACAATGCCATTTCTCAGAATCTCTCATTTACTTCAAAGCTCACCACCTTCTGCATGAATCTTTTCATTTTGCACCCTTTTCCATCACTCTGTGTCCCCTTTAAAAAAAAATCTCCTTATAGCTATGCTTCCTCTATCTGTATGTATATAAGTTGTCTCTCTCAGCTAGACTGCTAGTTGCTCAGGATATGCTATGCTTTTGTTTTAGTAGTCTCCGAATCTTACACAATCCCTGGCACCAAATAGGCAATAAATGCTTTGCTGATTGTTTTATCAAAAGAATACAAACAGTTTTCAAAAGAACCACAACCTATCAACTACCATATGAAAGACTGCTCTAAATCGCTAATAATAAGAGAAATGCAATTTAAAACAACACTGAGGTTTCATCAGATTTACAAAGTGCCAAAAGATGAAAATAGTCCATGTTGAATAACTGTGGGAAGATAAGAACACTAAGATAGTGTGAGAGAAGATGTGGATCCAACCACTCAGTGGAAAACACTTTGGAATTGGGCAAGAAAAATCAATAATCTATTCATACAATTTGACCCATAATATCATTATATATACATACCATGATACCATTATACTTATAAAATGGTATCATGGTATGTATATAATCATGGTACATATATAAATATATGCACATATATTTATATAATGGTATTGTATCATATTATATACAGTACCATTACACATGAAAGTGTTCTATATTTATTATGATATAATTCTCTATATGGTGTATATCTATTGTATATCTTTTTATATTGAAATTAAAGCAGAACACTATTATAGTTCCCATTGCCTATGACACTTTTTTTTAAGTCTAGGTCTCCCCTTTTGTTGTCCAGACTGGAAATTTTCTGGCTCAGATGTCCTATAATGGGCATGGGAGCTTTGTCCTGCCCCATCTCCAAACTGCTTCATCCTTTTTCCCATTGTGAGGGGATCATTATTTTACACCAAATAATGAATAGTCCAGGGTAGCTAAGAAGTACAGATTTCAAGCGATCCACCATGTTCTTCCTCTCTGGAGCAGAGATCACAGACATAGACCACCATTCCAGACCATACCCTCTCATTTTTTCAAGTGAAGAAACTGAGGAACCAAAAGATAATGTGAGTTGCCCAGGGTTACACAACTAATGTCTGAGAATGGATTTTACTTCATGGACTATCAATTGTGCCACCTGGTGGCCTCCCTACCTACATCTGGTAAGTGTCAGAGCTGGGATTCTTCATCCACTGTCCTTTCTGATACTGCAAAGGTAATTAAGTGGTAGAACCAAGGCTGGTTCCATGCTTTCCATTTATCAAAGCTCTTTTACATACATTTCTTATTAAATGATTAAAAACCACATAATAAGATCAAAACTTAATTTGATGAGCTTTACAGGTAGGTCCTCTGGCTGAGTTTCGTTTTGTCTCTATTCTTTTGGAGATGAGGACGGCAAAGAGCACTTCACTAATTTTTGTTGGGGTGACAGCAATATTGTGGATTAAATAGCAAAACAGCTATTATTATGAGAAAAAGTCATTGTCTGTTCCTATTAATAAGGACATTAGAGCAAAGGAAAACACAAGAGGGTTGTTCACATTATAAAGTATGAAGGAAAATCAGGAACTTTCAAAACAAAATTCTGCTTTGAATCGAGCATCTAACAGTAAAAGGAATAAGACTGAAAGAAAAATCAGGGGCAAAGATGGGGAAATTAGATACTAGAGAACAGAATGCCAACAAGCTAGAAACCTGAGGGTACCACCTGTCTGGCTTCATTTACAAGTATAGCGCATGTTTTCCACATCCTAATTTTATCTGGTGTTTGTAGCTGACAAGCCTGCACCTGGTTTGGAACTGGCCACTGCAGGCAATTTTGTCCTTCTACCACCCTCCTCCCTCCCCTCTCTCTCTTTTTTTCTTTTTCTTTTTGGTTAAGAGAAGTAAAAAAAAAAAAAAAGGTTGGAGAATGGGAGCAGGAAATGTCTTGGCAGGCAGAGAATGACTATGATACAAAAAATCAAGGAGGAAACACAGGAAGATGCATGTTGGTTATGAAACAACTGTGACAAGTCTTAAAACTTGATAAATTAATCTGGAGGTTTATAAACAGTTCCAAAAAATACTAGAATATTAATGTCCCACATATCTGAAACCAAATGTCCTATCCAAATACTACCTTCCTCAAAAATACTTAATATTATAAACACCCCAAAAATCATTTTCTAAAATAAAAATTACATCAGATATCATTTGAATGACCAATTAGCTCATCATTTTAGTCACAAAAGAGACAAGAGACTAGAAGTACAGTAGAAACCTTAGAGATTTGACTTTAAGCTCTTCTTGAAGATGAGGGATGTTTCACTTTTGTGTTTTTTATTTTTTACACTAAAACAATACTTGGTGCAATGTTAAAAAAAAATGCCTAGTGGGGGCATATGGGTAACTCAGTGGTTTGAGAGTCAGGTCTAGAGAGGGGTGGTCCTAGGTTCAAATCCATCCTCAGACACTTCCCAGCTGTGTGACCCTGGACAAGTCACTTCACCCCCATTGCCCACCCTTACCACTCTTCCACCTAGGAGCCAATACACAGAAGTTAAGGGTTTAAAAAAAAAAAAAAGAAAAGAAAAAAATGCCTAGTGCACTGTCACTAAAAAGCTTGTTATGTTGAATTGGAATAATGATACAGTGTGAAGCAACTAGACTGCTCAGTAGATAGAACCTCAGGACCAGAGTCAGCAGGACTTGGGTTCAAATCTGGCCTCAGATGCTTCCTAGCGGTGTGATCATGAACAAGTCACTTAACTTCAATTGCCTGGGCTTTATCTCAAAACCGAGACTAAGTATTAATTCTTCTGTCTTGGAATTGGTACTAGGTATAAATAATAAAATGAAAGGTAAGAGTTTAAAAAAAAAAAAGGATGGTATACTGACTAGGACACTGAACCTGAAAAAACACAAACACACCCTGGATTCAAATCCTGTTTTTAATACTTATAAGGGACAAGGTTAGTAAGTATTAAAAGCAGGATTTGAACCCATTAAATTGTTTAGCCTCTTTTCCCCTCAGTTTTCTCATCTGAAAAATGAAAACGTTTGCCTCTATGGTCTTCGAAGGTCCCTTCCAATTCTAAGTCTTCAATTTTTCTCATGTTTGGTGTTTTATTTTGCAAGTTGCTTTGGTAAATTCCATCTGTCCTTATGTAAAATTAGGTACTTGTATTTTTACTGAAGGAGAAATAGCCTAACAAGTATTACTAACAAGTATTTCTATTGGAATTATATAAGAATGTGCAAATTCTAGCGTCAGTCAAAATAAAAGTGTATTTATAGATTTGACATATAATAATGACACTTTTCTCCAAACCAGTTGTTAATTTATTTTCCTACATTATATCATTAATGGGAGTGGGGCGCAGTCCAAGCCCCTGATTTCAGAGATGTAGGAACCTCCTAGTGTGGAAGAGACCTCTAGCAATACAGATTAATCATTCAATTAAAAAATAATATTGCATTTCCCATAAGGCATGCACTATGCTAAGCATAAGCTACAAATCACAACTCTGCCATAAGAGCTTAAGTGACAATTTGATCACACAACTAACACTAATTAGGGACTGAATTTAAAAGGTTAAATTTAGGGTCAGGAAGCTCTAGGTACCGCGTCATCCCATACTGCCGTAACTTGGTTTCTTGCTTTGATGGCGCTGGTCCTGGTGTTCCCATCTAGATCCCCCAAGAAAGCCATTTAAGGTGTGGAAACTTGGATGCCTCTTTCCTCAGTCACTCACTAACCTTGAGTTTTAGTCTGTTGTTCAACCAATTTGACTCACGTTAAACAGATATTCATATTGTTGCTGATTTGGCTTCTGTTCACATGCCACAGAGGCTCTTGTTATTAAGGCAATCTTTATTAAATAAGATTCTAAATCCTACCTTTCTCATCCTAACCAGATGGTCCTTATGCTGAAATTAAAACAATTCTGCTCTAATGAATATATAGTTGATACAACTCCATATAACCATCAAGTATCACGCTTTCTTAAAATGAGATACATGTGAAAACTAGTGTTGTCGCCATATTCCATCTGGAAAACTAAAATTTAAGTCCATCATAGTAGCTCTTAGAATCCTAGGATTGTATTGCTAGAAGATATCGTTGTTCGTCTAACTCCAATCCCTTAATTTTACATGAGAGGAATTATGATATATTCTTTAGCCAGGTAGACTTGAAGTCAGGAAGAGCAGAGTGTGAATCCTACCTCAGAAACTTCCTAGTTGGTTGACTCTGGGCAAGTTACACCATTTTCCTGAGCCTCACCTTCCTTATTTGTAAAATAGAGATGACAATAGCTTCTATCACATGGAATGGTCATGAGGTTCAAATAAGAAAATATTGGTAAAACTTTTTACAATTCTTAAAGCATTACATTATTACTACTGATAGGAAACAGACCCAGAAAAATTAAGAACTTGTCCCAAATCCCATAGCTAGTTAGTATCTCAGTCAGAATCAGAAATGTAAACACTCAAGCCCCACCCCAATAGTTTTTCCATTCTTCCATCATATCAGCTTTAAGGCAAGCTTCCAGTTACAAACTAAGACATCTAAAATACTATAAACCATTATTGTTATTAATTTCTAGTACAAAATTTTGTGCAATTATTATAAAGCTGATACTGTAATGAGATGAGTGACTTTCTCTTTAACATTTAATTTATAAGTTTTGCTATTTTGGACATCAAGAAAAGTCCCATCTGACAAAGATTTCAACAGAAAATTAAATAGGGCTATATGTTCCTCTGCACAATAGCTTCTCCTATAATATTCCAGGCAAGCAAATGAAAGATATACTCCATGTATGGCAAGATGTTTTTTCATGTTAAGTTATTACTTATCAAAGTTTAATGTTTTTTCAAAAAGTTTATTTAGAGCTACAAGATATAAAAATACTGTTTACTCATTTTCAGTTGTGTTGGAGTTTTCTTGGCAAAGAGACTAAAATGGTTTGTCGTTCCCTTCTCCTGATTATTTTACTGATGAGGAAACTGAGGTAAACAGGGTTAAATGACTTGCTTAGGGTCACACAGCCAGTAAACGTCTGATACCAGATTTGAATTTAATAAGATGAGTCTTCCTGAGTCCAGTGCCAGCACTCTATCTACCGTACCCTCTATTTCCCCATTTCCATTATACTTTTACCCTTAAAAATATTTTTAAACATTTTCTAATTTTATGCTCAAAATAACCCTGGAAAATAGGTCATATACTATTTTATACTATATATATGACTACATATAGTCATATACTAAACTGTAAGCTATAAGAGGAAAAGAACTATTTCTTTTTCTTCTCTATAACTTTCACAGTGTGTAATACCATCCTTTGTACAGAGTAGTTACCCAGTATTTGCTGCCTGACATACAAGATATACATGGATTTAACACAAATAAATAAATTCAAAAGCCTTTTCCCAGTAGATAAGGGTTTAAATGGCATGAACAAAGTTTTCAAAATAAGAATTTCGAATATTCAAAAACTATATGAAAGCTAAACCAAAACACTAATGATAACAATACTATATTGCTTTATCAGTAAAAGAACCAAAAAAACTATGGATATCTTGAAGTACCAAGCTGTATCAATTGGAATAGTGTATATTTTATTAATAAGGCAAAGGAAATAGAGATAGCAGGATGAAAATATTTGCATTAGTTGTGTCTAGCTCCTCTAGTAAGGTTGAAAGTGCTTAAAATGAGGTATATTATATTTAAAGAGAGAAATGCAAATTAAAATACCTGATAGGTAACCCCTCACCTCCAGCAAATTTGTAATGGTAACAAAAGGCAGAAATATTAGAGGGTCTGTGGGAAGAAAGGCATACTAATAGACTGTTGGTGGAACTGTAAATTGATCCAGCAGCTCTGGAAACGAATTTAGAATTTTGCAAGAAAAGTCCTTAAACTGTTTATACCTTTTACCTAGATTATATTCGTATATGTATATGTATATATATATATATATATACATTTAGATACACAGTGGCACGTATACACATACATACATGTAATACACATACACCAAGATTGCTAGACAGAAAGATTCTATATATCAGAATAGAGAGACACTTTTTGAGGTAGTAAAAATTAGAAACAAAATAGATACTCAACTGTGAATGAATGGAAAATATGTACAAATGTAATCAAATTTTATTATCACCTAAGAAATAATCTATGTGAAGAAATTAGAGAAGCATGGGAAGGTCTATATGAACTGATACAGACTGAAATAAACAAGGAAAAGAAAAGAAAATTCACAATGACTACAATAGCATAAATGAAAAGAACACCAAAACAGAAACAACTGCTAAATAATTATAATGTCCAGTTTTGATATAGGAAAAGAGTTGAGGTGTGTGCTATAGGTATGGAATTATTGTTAGCCACAGTCATGATGTTGATTGGATTTGCTAAAGTGATTTTTCTTTGTGACAAAGGAAGATTCACTTAATTATGAGGGATTGGAATAGATCTAGAAAGAATTGTGATATAAAAATGAAATAGATAAAATGTTAAAAATGTTGAGTAAGAAAACTGAGGGACAAAAGAGCACAGAATACATGAGACTTACCTTAATTGCCCCAGGTGCCTAAAATTCATTTTATTTGTATATATTGTATTTACTTATCTGTGTGTACATGTTATTTTTGTCTAGTAGAATTTAAGCTAGAGTAAGGTAAAGACTTTCATTTTTTTCTTTTAACTCAATGCCTAGCAAGGTACTTGGCATATAATAAACATTTAAGTATTTGAAAAGAAAAAACTAGTTAATAAATCAATTGTTGAAGCTATGTCTCCTGACTCTCAGGATCTACTGATAAATACCTCTGCCTTTATTTTGCTTAAATAAAAATTCTTTTTTTTTTAACTTTCGTACACAAGGGAAGAACAGGATCACAGACATACAAGCAAATATTACAGTGGTTTTCCCCAAACTGAAATGTACATACCAATTTATAGTTTTGCAATTGTGTTAAGAAGAAAATTAATTGGATTGGTACAGTGTTGAATTATGATGATATTGATGGTGGTAGTATTTCTTATTCTGATAAAAGCTTTGCCAAGTGCTTCACATAGATTATCTAATTTGATATTCACAATAACTCTGTAAGAAAAGTGCTGTTATCATTCCCATTTTACAGTTTGGAAAATGAAAATTTTTTAGGTTAAGTGATTTGTGCAGTGTCACATACCTAAGGCAGAGTATGATTCTTCCTAGATCAAATTCCAATGTTCTAAAAAAATGACCATGACATAATAAAATGTCAGAGACGGAAGAACAAAATTTGGAGATTGATGAAAGTATACTTAGTGGAAAAGGGGGACTGAATTGTGATGGGGATTTTGTAGAAACAAATATTAGTACATCTAGGTGACACAGTGGATAGAGTGCTAAGCCTGGTCAAGTAGAGTCCCTAAATTCAAATCTGTCCCTAGACACTTACTTGCCATGTGAGTCTGAGCAAGACACTTAACCTTATTTGCCTCAGTTTCCTCTTCTGTAAAATGAGGTGGAGAAGGAAATGGCCAACCATATCAATATCTCTGCCAAGAAATCTCTAAATGGGGTCACAAAGAGTCCTATACAATTGAAAAAGTGACTTAATAACAAAGGAATAAATACAACCAATGGAAGAAGTGCTCTCTCACCATTGAACCAATTCAAAAAGATTCCTTCCCCCATAGGAATACATTTTTCCATGGTTTCTTTATGCCAACTTTACCTAATAGGTAAATAAGTCTTAGTATTGATGCCAAACTTTCTTAGAGCATAACAAAATTAGGAAAGTCTAGAGTCCTGATTCCATACCCCAAAGATCCCCTTTTTCTAAGCCATGAAATTATTAAAGCATTGATGCTGTCCCCACAGCTGCCTTTGAACACAAAGCTGAAACAGTCAGCCCTCATTCCCCAACAGAACACATCACAGAAAGAGAAAACAGGATTCCATTTGATGAGGGTAACAATATCTCACCTAATAAATCGGCTGTCATCCCTGTGCAATACACAGATAAGGGGGGATGAGGACATGTGGATGCCCTTTTTAGAATGCCAGTTTGCAATTATCCTATGACAGAGTGCATCTTTACCATGATTGATGAAACATTTCAGGAAGAAAGGACTTAAATAGAAGGATTTTATTGGATTTTAGAATGACATTGCTAACAGTACAGTTAGGAGAAAACAAAACCAAACGTTTTAAATATATTTCTGGAAAGTAGGCTCAACTAAGCTGCCTTGAATGTCCTTGCTATTTTCACTTACTTTTTGCATCCTGTGAGGGATGTAAACAACCTTAATTCTAAGGTTCTTATTTTGACCTTTCCTGCTCTGTACTTTGATCAAATAGAGTGTCTGAAATAAAGATGAGATGCCTCCAAGTCTTGAGTGTGGCTTGTCACAAAAGGCTGTTATTAAACATAAGAAGAAAAAAAAACCACAATGCAACCTTGGGCTAGAAAAGACATCATGATGATCATGGGAGAAATATATCATCATCCCAAGCATAATGATCGTGAACACCTTGTTTTAAGATCGGCTCGGGCACAGGCAAAGTTTTTGAGCCACTTTCATTCCTTTTAAGGACTTTGATATTAATATATAAAATATATTTTCCCATCCCATCCTGGGTCAGACCAGTGGTCCAGAAAATAAGGCATCATGCCTTTTTCCTGGGTCAGTCCAACTTGCAAAATTGTCTTCCCACAGCTAGCTGAGTATACCTAGCCAGTTGTATAATGCTGCAGAAATGATGGAGGAAAGCAATTTCCAACTGACCCCTTTAGGCAATTATTTTATGACCTGATGCCACAATATTTGATTACCCTTAGCATCATTGTCGTTTGAATAGCTATAAATTAAATTACTCAGGCCTTTTTTGGAACAACAACAGTATTTAACTCAATGAACTCTTCCAGCAGTTGCAAAAAGGTCCATATGTTGATTGTATGCCCCATAAAACAGTGTTTTTGTATGTGTGCTAATTGTTTCTTGGCACCTTAACTTTATTGGGTGCAAGTTTATTTTCAGATTCTTTTGCAATAGAGCCAATAAAGGGTCAGAATACAGATCTCTTCAGGTCCTTCATCACTCCAAGTCTTTGTTTAAAGTAAAATATGCACAATTAGCCACCATGTTGTTATAGCTTCCAATGAAATAAATCAAGTTCAATGCCAAAGGGATTTATGATATGTCATGGCAATATTTACTAGGAGACCTACAGAAAGGTTAAAGAGGAGAAAAATCATTAAATGGTAATCTAAGAAAACTTTTAAAAGGAAAATGTCTTAAATTCACTTTCAAAAGATGCAGAATAGTATAATTGAACAAGGATCAAAAATCTGACCTGGAAGAGATTGCTGAAGCTATCTCATACCAGCATCCTTATTTTAAATCTGGACAGAGATTTAAATATGGTGCTTTGCCTAAGATCATTTAAGGGGTTAGTGGAAGAACCAAGGTTTGAATTCCCAATTCAACATTCCTTCCTCTGAACTACACTGTCATAAATCCATACTTAGAATCCAGATTTGGGCTCATGTCCTGAATAACAACATTTTCGATGTATTTTATAAATACTTGTTAAAATATATATGTATGTTTATATGCAATGTGTCATCTCCTCTGTTAAAATCTGAAATCCCTGAGACTGTTTTATTTTTGATTATATATTTCTGGTGCCCAGGAATATGCCTGGCACATAGTAGACACCATATAAATGCTTCTTTAGTTTGATTGACAACTGCTTAACCCTTTAGTGCTGTAGACCCTAAGAAATACATTATGTATATACGTTAGAGATACCCTAAAGGTACATCAAAAAGGAGTCCCAAGTATGATTAAGGAAGTTTTCTTACCAAAGCACCAGACCTTGATAAAATCACAAATCAAATTCTGAGCCCTTCCCCAAAAATATTATAATAGGAAATACACTGAAAGATGGACAAGAGTTCATAGGTAGGCAACAAGGGTAGCGAATGGATATGTGAAGATCATTTAAAGGACCCAGAAATATTTAGCCTAGAAGAGAGAAGATTTAGAATAAGGAATCTTCTTCAAATATTTGAAGACTAGTCAAGTGGAAGAGGGAAGAGACTTGCTTTGCCAGGACTGAAAGGGCATAACTGGCAAACATGAGTCCCTAGGACCATAGAACATAAGAGTCAGAGAATCAGAGCTAGAAGGAAACTCAGAGGACATCTGGTCCAACACCCTCATTTTACAGATGAGAAAACTGAGACTCATTTTGAAGCTAATTGGCTTGATCACAAAGAAGTAAATGTAGGAAATGCTTCTTGACAATAACAACTATCTAAGAATGGAATGGGATGTCTTAGGCAGTAGAAAATTAATCATTATTGGAAGACTACAAGGAAAAAATGGGTGGTGATTCCTTTTGTGGGTTGTAGAGGGTACTTTTGTTCAGGTAAGCAATCACCTCTGAGACTCCTTCTAAGGCTGAGATTCAGATATTCCATAAATCACTGCTATTTAGGATCATCAAGCATCAATATTTTTGATAGCTATAGACAAGGAAAGTATCTTTTTAAAATAATAGAGCCTTTTCTCTAATTATTTAAGCATATGTAGCAATTTTGTACTTGTTAAAAAAATAGGTTATGCTACCCAAGAATGCTAATTGCAATATGCCGTTTTGGTTTTCATTCAATCTATGTGTCATAGGTGAAATTAGGTCATTTCTAAAAATCAACACATAAATAATATTCAAAATTAAATTTGTTTTTAAAGTAAAATACTATGGATCTCAATTCCTCTTAATAATAATACAAATAATAATTTGTACTTAAGATTTATAGTCTGCCAAAACTTGTGAAAGCCCTTTTTAGTGTAAAATTATTTCAAGTTTCTCCTGAAATTTTTATAAATTGGATTTTAGTTTTGAACATCTGTAAACCCTAATTATTCTTTATTCGATGGCTCACCAATTCAGTTATTGTTCAATCCAACTTATTGCTAATCAACAAAGGACTTTGATGAAAATAGAGAAGATTAAATATGTCATTGTAATCCTATTTTACCTCTTCCTCTAATCTTTCTTTATGGCAAGATGTTGGCATGAATGTTGCATTGTTTAAAAAAACTGGCATGAATGTTGTATCATTAAAAAAAAAAATAAAGCAGCCCAGCTGTGCATTAAACATTGATGGTAAGAATTCAGTTTCAGAACTTCAGGAAGATCTTTGTAGTTTCATTTTTTTTGGCCAAATAACACATTTTCGGAATTGAGTTCTATAAAAACTGAGTATGGAAAAATGTGATTAGAAGACATTTTCCTTAGAGTTGATGTTATGTAGGACTATATATTTTTCAATGTCTCTTATATAGACTGTCCCTTTTGAGACTCACAAAGAAAGTAGGAAATATATAGGTATTATACACTTCATTGTGATAGTAATATACATTTGGAATTGGATGAAATCTTAGGTGCCATCTAGTCTAAAGTCCTAATTTTGCAGATTAGAAAATCAAGGTCCAATGAAAGTAACTTGTCCAATGTCAACTAGGTAATTAATAGGTAGAGAGGTAGGATTCAAAGGTAGTACAGAAGAAAGATTATTAGCTCCATGGTCATTGAAGTTCAGGTCCCCCCTTCAATGTTTATGATCTATAGGACCATCGACAACTCATTTCTCCTCCCTTGCACCTTAGTTTCCTCACTATCTCTAAAATGAAGTGGAGGAGACGAGTTCAGAAGTCACTTCCTGCCCCAAATCTCTAATTCTACTATACTTCACTATCTTCCAATATTACAAATGAGAAAATTTAATCTAGGAGAAATTAAGTAATTTGTTCACAGTAATATATGAATAACAGCACATGTCATTGATTGTGTTTGGGTACTTGTCACTTCTGTTTCATAGTGCCAAATGAAGGTAGTACTACTGAGGTATGGTAGTGGTGAAAACAATCATTGCAGTGAATTCTTGAATGGAATGCACCACTTCTCTTCTAGTATGACTGGCTGTGGTTAGCTGAAATATTCATAAAGAAGAAAAGTTTTCAATGAAGGTGCTAAGAAAATAGATGCCTAACACTGAATTACCAGAACTATATCAAGTTTGAAAAATGAGGGAACTATGAAAAATTAATATTGAACTGGGAAATAATTTTCTCTTTAGCCCCTGTGAAAAACCTCCTAAATCTAAATTGTAGCAATCTCTCCCTCAGGCTATGAAACTGAGTTGGGTACTCTCTTTTGGTAAGATCTTTGTAAAAAAATAATGAAATTTAGAGCAAGACCCAGCAGCCCCTTACCCTACTCGAAGGATTAGATAATGAAATCAACAAACCCTAGCTGCCATGTGCTAAGCGGCCATGGTGAGCTGTCCACATTTAGAATGTGCTGATCTCTTCTGGGTTTCAATAAGATCACTCCACTTCCTATGATGAAGTAAATGAGGGAGGGATTAAAGTATCTGATTCTGCCTCCTCTGTGATTGTTTTCCAATCAGATATCTCCAGGAGAGGGATGAAGTGATGGCATCACAAGGGATATATATATTGATTGGTTTTGCATGCTCTCACTTGGGCTCTTTTTTGCCCCTATCTCTTGCCTAGATTTTCTCATTTAGTCCATCTCTCTACCATCCATGCAGCTGCATGTTCTTTGAATAGGCTAATTGTCTAGATTGGTCTATTAATAAACTAATTTTTAAAATTAAGAAATATAGCCTCTGAAGAATTTCAGTTGTTAGAGAAGAAATAGGAAGCATCTTGTCCACTCAGTACAAGGCACGTAAACACAGGATTAGGTGTTCCTGGGTACCTTTCCTTTTTGTCTTCAGGTATGCATCTCTCTTAATGTAAGGATCCCGGGATCCCCCTGAGAAGTCTGATGTGCTGGTTAGACTGTGAAGGTGCCCCTCATATTAGGCAAGGAGAAAATCAAGGAGATTCAGCTGTGTTGGACTGTCATAATGTCAGTGAAAGATCTGTCTCAAACTATACTTTTGGTAGCAAAGTCGTTATATAACATCAAAACAAATAGACATTTACTTCCATTGATGTGCTTTTGATTCTGTAAAGAACAATACATATTGAATATTCTCATTTATATGAAAATATGAGTAAGGAAAACTTTAAGAGCATTGGATGGATACCATCTCATGGCAAACTTATAATAGGACATAAACAAGAACCATACAAGAAAAGCAGTCATGGATGCTCTGAGACCTACATCATTGGATAGTACATCCTAATTGATGATAACATGGATCCAGCTGAGTGAATGAAAATTTATAGATAAAATGTTATAAATCAGCTTAGCTCTCTAACCACTATTCAACACTGGTATGTAAATAATATCACTACTATCTACTTCACAGAGTAATTATGAGGATCAAATTGGCCAATTTATGTAAAGCCCCCACAAAATCATATAAATTACAATTTTTATTAAGAACATCTATTTTTATTTTGGATTGTTGACATGGTCATTATCCTTCCAACCTAAAGTCAGGAAAAGGTATAATCTAAACAAACTTTTTTTATTAAAAAAAACTAAGTTGTAAATCAAATTCTAAGAAAAAATACAATCCAACTTTCTAAAAAGGAATTTTGGCTTCCTACTATGAGATTGTCCATAAAAACACAGTTTTAGATACTTCTGCTATAGAACTACTTTCTTCAGGAGGTATCATAAAAATATCAAAGACAGATTTTCCTGTAGAGAATTTGAAAATAATCTAAAACATAAAGTTACTGTTCCTCATATAAAACTTATATAAAAGAAAATACTATAAAACATCACATCACAAAAATCAGTGAATATTTTCTACTTTTTGAGTGTAGTTTACTAGTCATTACAGTAAGTCTATAGAACTTTTTAAACTTAAATGCAAGATGAAGAACGATTTTAATGATAACCATTTTAAAGGGGTTTTTTTGCCCAAACTGTCTTTAATCTACCTTCATCTTCTTTGAGGTTTCTGCTACATTTGAAGCTATTTTTCAGTTCAATTCAACAAGAATTTATTATATACACTTATTATTTTCCAAGAACCATAGTCCTGGGCCTTAGAGAATCTGAGGCATAAAATAAAGGATCTCTACCCTCAGGAAGCTGGCATACGATTGGAGGAGAACAACAAGTACATAAATCATTATAGAATAAATGTATAGGATCTGAACCTATTATTTCCATCCATCAAAAAATATTTTTAAGGACCTATTACATTCTGGCAAAGGCAGCTAGATGGCACAGTGGATAGAGTCCCAGGCGAGAGTTGGGAAGGCTCATCTTCCTGAGTTACAATATGGCCTCACTTACTAATTGTATGAACCTAAGCAAGTCACTTAATCCTGTTTGCCTCTGTTTCATCATCTATAAAATAAGCTGGAAAAGGAAATGCCAAACCGTTTCAGTACCTTTGCCAAGAAAACACCAAATGGGTTCACAAAGAATCAGACATGAAATTGGCTGAACCCCAAAAAATCTTTCATTGGATTAGGGAACTCTCAGGCAATGAAAGCTCCCCTTCCAAAGCAAATTGACCCCTTCTCTGCAATTTACAATCTTAGCGAGTTGCCTAGGTCACTAAGAGAAAAAAGAGATTTGCCCAGAGTTCCACAGCCAGTAAATATCAGAAGCAGGTCTTAAACCTAGGTCTAACCTCCATGATACTCTGTATAATTACATACATCTATGTAGATATTATGAAAAATCATTTAGAGCTATAAGGGACTGATGGATGAATTATTCAACTCAAATTCCTTATTTTTCAGATGAAAAAAACAGATCCAGAGAGATTTAGTGATTTATCTAAAGGCAAATATCTAGCGAGTAACTGGTCTGTTTTTTAGAATCTATCCAGTTTCCTCTTGCCTCATAGGCTGGCCTTAAAATAACAGGGTAATTGAGTAAAGGAGGATTCAGTAGAAATAAAGAATAATCTTTATTTAAAGAAGATTGCACTATTTCATGGAGAGGGGGAAAAGTAGCCATTTTTAAAGGAATCTGTTGCCTGCAATTTTTGTGATCTTAAAACTATGTATGGTGATTTAGTCTTTGAAGCAGATCAGTAAATGGAATTTCTGTTTATTTTGAGGTCATGTAAGAGATAGTGGAGAATGAGCAGGGTGAGCAATTTTCTGTGGGCTTTTATCAACATAATATAAAGAAACTTACAGTACTTGGCCTAAATTATCTACTTACATTTGAATAATGTTTTAATATGTTTTCTGAAAGAGCTAAATTAATATTTTGTTTATATCAATTTTTGATAATAAAATTTCACATTCTTTAAAGTGCTTTAAAGCTTAGAAAGGTCTTTCTTTGAAATATGTGACGTACTTAGAAGTCCACTTATTTAATGTAATTGAACAAAGATTTTCAAAAGTAGTGGGTGGTGCTCATCTTCAAGAAATGTAACGTAGAGATGAATAAATTTATTCATTCCTCCATCCATCAATGTATGAATTCAGTAGATAAATATTATCAAGCACCAATTAGATTATAGATCTTTGCCACTATGTCTATAGAATACAGAAAAGAATTATATTTTCCCCTTGCTCTTAGGAGACAAAATTTATTTAGGGAAAAACAATACCTATACTAAAAAATATTTTTATTCATTGCTTTCATTCAACAAATATTTTTAACCTTACTGCATTCATCTTAGAGTGTTGAGACCCTGTACACCTTAGATAAGACACTGTTTCATCCTTCATATGGATTTCTTTTTCATTGTGAAAGTAAGAGGACAGCCTCAACAATCTTCCTCCAGTATACCTTTTCCAATTTTTAGCATAACCCTCCCTACACATATTCTATATTTAACCCAAATGGGCCAAACCTAGCTTTCCATCTCCCATCCTCCATCTACATGTGGTCACACAAGCTGACTCACTAGCCTGAGATATATTACCTCCTTAACTGTTTCTCAGAATTCTTCTTTCTTCCAGTCAAGTTAGGTGGCACAGGAGATGAAGCATCAGGCATGAAATCAGGAAGACTCGTGTCCCTGAGTTCGAATCTAGTCTGAGACCCTTACTAGCCAGGTGATCCTGAATGATTGCCTCAGTTTCCTCATCTGTAAAATGAGCTGGAGGAGGAATTGGTAACATAATTCAGTATCTTTGCCAAGAAAACCTCAATTGGAATCATGAAGAATCAGATATGACTGAAACAATGCAACAATTAATTCCTAATTAATGTTGCACCTATTCGCATAGCCTTCCTTTATCTTCCCAGTTATTAATACTCTCATCCTTCTTAAACTATCCTTTCTCAACATTATTCCTCTCACCTTCTTCAAAATATTTTGCTACACATACCTAGCCCCTTTTGTCTTTTAATTCCCTGGGCCTCTAGCACTCCCCTGTTAATAGTAGTCTCTTTTTAAAAAAAAATTTGATTACTTTGGGTTTTTTTTAATGATGTGCATGTTTGAATAGATCTCTCCACTACCCAGGAAGTCATTACTTACAACAAAAAAACAATTAGTTCCCTTGATTCTGATTCTTTCATGCGATATCAGTTCACATATCTTCCCATGATTCTCTGAATTCTCTATACAAATTGAATCTAATAAGCCAGTAACATACTTTTCTATAACTCATTTAACTATTCCCTAATCAATGGGCACATACCATTTTTGCAGTGTTTTACCACTACAAAAAGCAATGTTATGGATATTTTGATGTACATGGGACTTCTCTTTTTCTTTTGGAGCAAGATCTCTTGAGTGAAAGTGTGGATTTTTTTAGTCTCTTTAGCATAATTTCAATTTTCTTGCCAGATTATCATCATTAATATTGAGCACATGATAAATTCCTGGTAAATGTTAGCTGAATTCACTACAAAACATGACATGTAACATTTGAGAGGTACAGGCAAAAGAAATAATGATGTAACCTCCAAAGGGTAATGGTATTACTGACAAGCAAATGAGTTTTATTTTACTAGGGCAAAAGGGAGCCACTATGAATTTATGAACAGAGGAGGCACCATGGCCCAATGAATACATAAGAACAATGGAAAACAGTAATAAAATAAATGTCAGAGGCAGTTGATTAGGTGAGAAATGGGTAGTATAAAAGTATTATCCAAGGTCTGAGGGATCATTTCGTCTTTGGATTGTAAATAATCAATCCACAAGGATTTTTTAAGTGCCTACTATTTGCCAGGCACTGTGTTAGGCCCTGAAGATATAAATACATAGAATAAAATTATCTGCGCTCTCAAGTCAAAGGACCTAAAAACATATCATCATATTGATATTATACATATAGTAGCATTGGACAATATACTTACTTTTTCAACACAAATTCTCAATTTAAAGAAATGATGAATGAATATATATTAATCAATGACTAAGTTAGTTGACTAATCCTTTTTTTTTTCTTTTTTAAACCCTCATCATCCATCTTAGAATCAATACTATGTATTGGTTTCAAGGCAGAAGAGCAGTAAGGGCTAGGCAACTGGAGTTAAGTGACTTGTCCAGAGTCACACAGCTAGGAAGTGCTCAGACTAGATTTGAACCCCAAACTTCTTGTCTCTAGGCCTGGCTCTCAATCCACTGAGCCACCTCTCTGTCCCATAACTTATTCTTTTGAATATACCATCTGTCCTGACTCTGTAGCAGCAGTCCATCAAAGAGGCTCCTCTGCAGTAAGGAGCAAGAGAAGTAGAACCTGTTAAGAATTTCTGTACATGCCACACAGTTTTTCAAAGGAATTCCATTACATGTCCTCAGAACTCACCTGAAAGCAGGCTCCACAGCCTTTCCATAAGAGAAATTACATCAAAGTCACTCTGTGCATGCTCTTAAGGACTGGACTAAGTGGCAGTCCCCCATCACAAATAAACAGATGAGCAAATTAATGAATAAATGATTAATTAAATCTAAATGGCCTCTAAGACTTTTTTCCACTGTTAAATTCTATAAACCTATAACCAGGCAGAGATGAGACATGAGTTGGGTTTTACAATACAGATAATATTTTACTCGGTAGAAAGGAAAGACTAAATTCAAGTAGATGGGGAGTAACTTTAAGTGAGCAATGTGCCTGGGATATTCTAGGGAACAGGAAGGAGGCAAGTCTTATTGGGACAGGGCTATGTAGAGAAGTAGTGATAGATAAGGAAGGAAAAGGCAGCAAAGATAAAAATGGAGAGCCTTGAATGCTCATCTAAGCCATTTGGAATGTATTCCATGGCTGGGGTGGGGGGCACTCGAAGTATTTCTGTATGGAGTGACATGATGTAAGTAGTGTTTTATAAAGATTAATATAGATTCCTATGAAGGATGTATTTTTTATGATAAAGCAGAAAAGATCAAAACAAAAATTTGAAAACCATCAATGAGCACTATAGATAAAAGGACTAATAACATTCCTAAAAGTCTGATTTCCATGTTGCTGTCTTAGGAGGTAGTGAAGTGAATAAAACAACAATAATATCTTGTCAGAGAATCACAGAATCTTCCATAATATCCTTGCCCCTTATTCCACAGATATTTATTTCTGCATCAAGATAAAGTTGATGTGGTGATTCATTCCACAAATAAATAGATGGGGAAACAGCAATAGATTTTTTATTAGACATTTATTAATATTCGTTTTTAATCTGTTTACATACTTTATGCCCCTACTTTCCCCTTCACCCCCCGCTTTCCCCCCACCCATGGCCAACGCACATTTCCACTGGTTGTAACATGTGTCCTTGTTTCAGGGTCTATTTCCCATTCATGTCCGCCTCAGCCCATGCATTCAAGCAGTTGTTTTTCTTATATTTTTCCTCTCCTGCAGTCCTTCCTCTAAATGTGGGTAGCATCTTTACCATAAATCCCTCAGAGCTGTCTTGTGTCATTGCAGTGCTGCTGGTACAGGAGCCCATTACATTCGATTTTACCATAGTACATCAGTCTCTGTGTACAATGTTCTTCTGGCTCTGCTCCTTTCGCTCTGCATCAGTTCCCGGAGGTCTCTCCAATTTGCATGGAATTCCTCCCGTTTATTATTCCTTTTAGCACAATAGTATTCCATCACCTGCATATACCACAATTTGTTCAGCCATTCCCCAATTGAAGGACATACCCTCATTTTCCAGTTTTTTGCCACTACAAAAAGCGCAGCTATAAATATTTTTGTACAAGTCTGTTTATCTATGATCTCTTTGGGGTACAAACCCAGCAATGGTATGGCTGGTTCAAAGGGCAGGCATTCTTTTATAGCCCTTTGAGCGTGATTCCAAATTGCCAGCCAGAATGGCCGGATCATTTCACAGCTCCACCAGCAATGCATCAATGTCCCGATTTTGCCACATCCCCTCCAACATTCATTACTCTCCCCTTCTTTCATTTTAGCCAATCTGCTAGGTGTGAGGTGATACCTCAGAGTTATTTTGATTTGCATTTCTCTAATTATTAGAGATTTAGAACACTTTCTCATGTGCTTTTTGATACTTTTGATTTCTTTATCTAAAAATTGCCTATTCATGTCTCTTGCCCATTTATCAATTGGGGAATGGCTTGATTTTTTATACAATTGCTTTAACTCCTTGTATATTTGAGTGATTAGACCCCTGTCAGAGTTTTTCATTATAAAGATTTTTTTCCCAATTTGTTGTTTCCCTTCTGATTTTGACTACATTGTTTTTTGTTTGTACAAAAGCTTTTTAGCTTAATATAATCAAAACCATTGGGGCAGCTGGGTGGCTCAGTGGATTGAGAGCCAGGCCTAGAGACTGGAGGTCCTAGGTTCAAGTCCGGCCTCGGACACTTCCAGCTGTGTGACCTTGGGCAAGTCACTTGACCCCTATCGCCCACCCTTACCACTCCTGGGCTAAGGACAGTCCCTAGCCCTGATGAAAAAGGAGGAGGGTTGGGCGTGGGGCTAGCAACCCCACCGTGTAAAAACTACATCTGCTGAAGAAACTGCAACCTAAAGTAGGGGCAGCTGGGCTAGCTCAGAGGATTGAGAGCCAGGCCTAGAGACAAAAGGTCCTAGGTTCAAGTCCGGGCTCAGACACTTCCCAGCTGGGTGACCCTGAGCGACCCATTGCCTACTGGTTGTGGCCCTATGCTCCTAGAATGGAGTCCCAGGATAAAAAAAATTCAAAACCATTAAATTTACATTTCGTAATTTTCTCTAACTCTTGCTTGGTTTTAAAATCTTTCCTTTCCCAGAGATCTGACAAGTATACTATTCTGTGTTCACTTAACTTATTTATAGTTTCCCTCTTTATATTCAAGTCGTTCACCCATTCTGAATTTATCTTGGTGTAGGGTGTGAGATGTTGATCTAGACCTAATCTCTCCCATATTGTTTTCCAAATTTCCCAGCAGTTTTTGTCAAATAGTGGATTCATGTCCCAAAAGTTGGGCTCTTTGGGTTTATCATACACTGTCTTGCTGATGTCGTTAACCCCAAGTCTATTCCACTGATCCTCCCTTCTATCTCTTAGCCAGTACCATATTGATTTAATGACTGCTGCTTTATAGTATAGTTTGATATCTGGTACTGCTAGGCCCCCTTCCTTCACATTTTTTTTCATTATTTCCTTTGATATTCTTGATCTTTTGTTATTCCAAATGAAATTTGTTATAGTTTTTCCTAATTCAGTAAAGAAGTTTTTTGGTAATTTGATAGGTATGGCGCTAAATAGGTAAATTAATTTGGGTAGGATGTTCATTTTTATTATGTTAGCTCGTCCTACCCATGAACAGTTAATGGCTTTCCAATTGTTGAGGTCCAGTTTTATCTGTTTGGAAAGTGTTTTGTAGTTGTTTTCGTATAATAGCTGTGTTTGTTTTGTTAGATTGATTCCCAAGTATTTTATATTGTCTAGGGTGATTTTAAATGGTGTTTCTCTTTCTACCTCTTGCTGTTCTAATGTGTTGGAAATGTATAGAAATGATGATGATTTATGTGCATTTATTTTGCATCCTGCCACTTTGCTAAAGTTGTTGATTATTTCTACCAGCCTCTTAGTTGATTCTCTAGGATTTTTTAAGTAGACCATCATATCATCTGCAAAGAGTGATAGCTTAGTCTCCTCATTGCCTATTTTGATACCTTCAATTTCTTTTTCTTCTCTAATTGCTATTGCTAGTGTTTCTAGTACTATGTTGAATAATAGACGTGATAATGGGTGTCCTTGTTTCACTCCTGATCTTATTGGGAAGGCTTCTAATTTATCCCCATTGCATATAATGCTTGTTGATGGTTTTAGGTATATATTGTTTATTATTTTTAGGAAGGGTCCTTCTATTCCTATACTTTTCAATGTTTTCAATAGGAATGGATGCTGTATTTTGTCAAAGGCTTTTTCAGCATCTATTGAGATAATCATGTGATTTTTGTTTGTTAGACTGTTGATATGGTCAATTATGTGGATGGTTTTCCTAATGTTGAACCATCCTTGCATTCCTGGTATAAATCCCACCTGATCATGGTGGATGACCTTCTTAATTATTTGCTGATTAATTAAGATTCTATTCTATTTAAGATTTTTGCATCTATGTTCATTAGGGAGATTGGTCTATAGTTTTCTTTCTCTGTTTTTGGTCTACCTGGCTTTGGAATCAATACCATATTTGTGTCATAAAAGGAATTTGGTAGGATTCCTTCTTTGCTTATCATATCGAATAATTTGTATAGTATTGGGATTAGTTGCTCTTTGAATGTCTGATAGAATTCACTTGTGAATCCATCAGGTCCTGGTGATTTTTTTCTTAGGGAGTTCTTTAATGGCTTGTTCAATTTCTATTTCTGATATGGGATTATTTAAGTGTTCTATTTCTTCTGCTGTTAATCTAGGCAATTTATGTTTTTGTAAATATTCATCCATATCTCCTAAATTGTTATATTTGTTGCCATATAATTGGGCGAAATAGTTCTTAATGATTGCCTTAATTTCCCCTTCATTATAGGTGAGGTCTCCCTTTTCATCTCTAATACTGTCAATTTGGTTTTCTTCTTTCCTTTTTCTTATTAGATTGACTAGTACTTTGTCTATTTTATCTGTTTTTTCAAAGTACCAGCTTCTAGTCTTATTTATTAATTCAATAGTTCTTTTACTTTCGATTTTATTAATTTCTCCCTCAATTTTTAGTGTTTCTAATTTAGTTTTCATCTGGGGGGTTTTAATTTGCTCGCTTTCTAATTTTTTGAGTTGCATGCCCAAT
The DNA here is from genome assembly GCF_016433145.1 of Gracilinanus agilis. NCBI lineage: Eukaryota > Metazoa > Chordata > Mammalia > Didelphimorphia > Didelphidae > Gracilinanus > Gracilinanus agilis. The sequence goes on from NC_058133.1 coordinate 53,232,978, forward strand.
TCATTAATCTCTGCCCTCCTTAATTTGTTAATATATGCACTCAAGGATATAAATTTCCCCCTGAGTACTGCCTTGCCTGCATCCCACAGAGTTTGGTAGGATGTCTCATCATTGTCATTCTCTTCAATGAAATTGTTGATTGTTTCTATGATTTCTTCTTTGACAATTTGGTTTTGGAGAATCATATTGTTTAATTTCCAATTGGTTTTTGATTTGCCTGTCCAGGTGCCCTTACTGATTATTATTTTTATCGCATTATGATCTGAGAAGGTTACATTTATTATATCTGCTCTTTTGCATTTGTTTGCCATGATTCTATGCCCTATTACATGGTCAATCTTTGTAAATGTACCATGTGCAGCTGAAAAGAAGGTGTATTCCTTTTTGTCCCTATTTATTTTTCTCCACATATCAATTAAATCTAATTTTTCTAGGACTTCATTCAGCTCTCTTACCTCTTTCTTATTTATTTTTTGGTTTGATTTATCTAGATCTGAAAGAGGAATATTTAGATCTCCCACTATTATGGTTTTACTTTCTATTTCCTTCTTGAGCTCTGCCAGTTTCTCCTTTATGAATTTGGATGCTATGCCACTTGGTGCATATATATTGAGCAGTGTTATTTCCTCATTGTTTATACTGCCTTTAATCAGGATGTAATGACCTTCCCTGTCTTTTTTAATCATATCTATTTTTACTTTGGCTTTGTCAGGGCAATTTTGCTGAATAATTTCTTTAAGTATGGAGTCCAAGTTTCTATTAATTTCTGCCTTTTCTGGAAGACCAATGATTCTCAAGTTGTCTCTTCTAGACTGGTTTTCTTGGTCTGTCACTCTCTCATTGAGATATTTCATGTTTCCTTCTATTTTATCAGTGTTTTGACTTTGTTTTATTTGTTCTTGTTGTCTTGAGAGATCATTGGTTTCTAAATGTTCGATTCTAGCCTTTAAGGACTGGTTTTCAGCTTTAATGTTTTGGTTTTCCTTTTCAATCTGGTCATTTTTGGTCTTCAGTTGACTTGTCTCACTTTCCAAATGCGAAATTCTGCCTTTTAAACTGTTATTTTCTTGCCAGATTTCTTCCATCTTCCTCAGCATTTCATTTTTAAACTCTTCCATAGCTTGTGACCAGCTTTCATTTTTTGGGGGAGGTTTGGATTTTTGTTTTCCCTCCTCTGTTGTCTGGATTTTCTCTGTGTAGAAGTTGTCGAATGTTCCAGAGTTTCTCTTGATAGTCTTTTTCTTCTGGACTTCCTTATTGCTGGCCATTGTTGGCCCTTTTCAGCTTTGTCTTTGCACTCAGGGTCTGCCTGGGCCTTGCAAGCTCCCAGGGGCTTGGGTCTCCTTGTCCTCGGGATCAGGCCTCCTGTAGTTCCCGGTCTGCCCCTCTGCCCGAGGTCCCTTCAGCAGTCTTTGGGGCTGCTTCCACAGCCACGCTCAGGTCTGCACTGGGTCCTCACTGGAGGTCCAAGCCTGGGCTGGAGATCGTTATTCAAGCCTAGGGCACTGCCTTTGCCTGCGCTGATGCTCTTAGGGCCTGCCTTCACCCCCGTGGAAGGTAGTGAAAGTCCCTGGGCTGGAGATCTTTATTCGCACCTGAGGCGATGCCTTCAGCACTTGGGAAAGGCTGTGTTTTAGGGGCCTTTGTCCAGGCCCGAGGCGGTGCCTTCACCCATGTGGACACTCAGGGAAAGTCTGTGAGCATCCCCAGCCACCTGGGGTCCCTCCTCTTGCAGCGCACAGGTACAAGCCCCGGGGCTGCCAGTGATTATCGGGTTGCCCCAGTCCTGTTTTCACACTTGTGCGTTGGGGTTGTGCAAGGTGTGCGGTGTGGGGGGTGGGGGAGGGGCTTCTTCCTCTCGAGTTTTAGTGAGAGCTGTTTCACCCCTTTATAGCGTGGAAATGCCCCGATTCTTCGTACCTTCAATGCTGCGCCCTGTCGTGGGGTTCCTTCCTTCTTCTGGACTCGTTTTTATTTCCCCTTGAGGGATCCTGTATGCTTCGGTCAGAAGAGATCGAGCAGCTGCTCCTTACTCTGCCGCCATCTTACCCGGAAAAGCAATAGATTTTTTTAAAAAACCTTGGATTCTTTATTTTTACTGCCTCAGTTTGGGGTATAAACATTTGTCTTTTCATTGGGGTGTGTGGGCAGATTCGTGTATGGAATTTCCTTCTAAAAGTTAATTATCCAAAAGTGTTGCAACTTGGAATCTTAGAGAGTTGTGTTGGGGCAATAATGGAATCAGAGTTGAAAAAACAATTTGCTCTCAGGTCTTTTGACTCCAAATCCAGCCTTCTTTCAACTATCCCATTCTGCCTCCTCCAATACTTTTTCTTGTTGTTCAGTCATTTCAGTCATGTCTGACTCTTCATGACCTTATATGGGATTTTGTTGGTAAAGATACTGCAGTGATTGGCTGTTTCCTCCTCTGGCTCCTTTAACAGATGCAGAAAACAAATCAAACAGAATTAAGTGACTTGTCCAGGTCACACAGATAACAAATTTTGAACTGAGCGAAATAAATCTTACTGACTCCAAGGCTGGCACTCTATCTACTTCACCATCCAGCTATCCTGCTCTCTAGTCTATTGCTAATGTCTATGATAAAATAATCTTAACATAATTTGTGGATAGAATGCTGGATTCAAATCCTACATGTAACATTTATTAGCTAATTATAAATTATTATTATGTAAATAATTATTACATTATCATGTGAATAATTATCATATAAATAATTATTAATCATTATTATGGGCAAGCCCCTGGCATTCTGTATGTTTCTTCTGTCTTCATCTGCAAAAATGGACATATAATCCGAGGACTACCTGAGTCAGAGTTGCTGTGGGTAAAGTGCTTTGCCAACATTGAACTGCTAAATAAATATAGGGATCATGAAAAGGACTTTGTCTGTGATTTTATTAGCACTGGGAAATTCTCAGATGAGGAAACTTCCTCAAGAAATGTAGGCTGGGATGGTCTTTGCAATTTCTGCCCATAGTTATTTGGAGAATCAAGAGGTTAAATGATATATGTATCAGAGGTGAGATTTGAACCTAGATCTTCCAGGCTTTGAGTCCAACACTAATGTCTTGCATATATAATAAAGAGTTGTGATTATGATGGTGGACTGAATAATTCCTGGATTATTGAAAATAATTTAAATTATATAAATAAATTTAATTTTAATTTAATTGAAAATTGAAAATGTTACACATTTTATAAACAACACAGGAAAAGTAAGCAGTGTATCTTTTGGTCGTTTTGTCAACAGCAGCTCAAGTTCATGTGAAAGTGTGCACGTTTTAGTATTCTAAACCCATATGTAAACACCCAAAGTATATGCAACTACTAAAGAGTCCGATAGAGCCCATCACAAGGAGGCACACTGGAGCTCCCAGGTATCACTGAGCCTTAGTAGTAATATGACTCTTATTCAAAAGAAGCAGGACTCACAGAACCAAGCTGGCAGTTCTGTTACAGGGACAATGTGTGCAAGGCTAATGGCACTTGTCATACTCAGCGGCTTTTAAGTTGTTATGATTGATGTGAAAATTTCCAGTGGCATAACACTCACTGGAGAAAGAGAGAAGAAGCTCATCCCATTTTTAATTAATTTTCCCAGTCTGTAGTCAATAGGTTGGAAAATGGAATACAAGCTAAATGGTTGTTCAGATCCTAGGGTGCCAGTGTCTGATCATACCAGTATAATTCAATCTCATCATAAACAGAATAGAAGTACAATCACACATTAATGGTGATCACCCATCATGCTTCATTAGTATGGTTTGCAGCATCACTCCAAACTACGGCAACCATGCCTGCTTCATTTGGAAAGGTCATTCCAAATCTCATCCTTAATTTGAAAGAAGGAATAAAGACAATGTGAGAAGCAACAGCAATAATGACAACTGAGACTTGTTGGGAGTGTGGAGAGGTGATGTTAGGAATGAGTTATGCTTCAAAAAATTAAAGCAACTTTTAGAGAGGAAAAAGACCTTTCCAACAATGAAAAAAATGGCAAGTCTACATAGGCAGAACTACAGTGATACCCTGTTGATATATCCATGAAATGATATAACCAATTTGTTCTATCACTTCAGTTGAGTCCAATTTTTTATGTCCCATTTGGGGTTTTCTTAGCAAAGATACTGAAGTAGTTTGCCATTTCCATCTCTAATTCATCTTGCAGATAAGGAAACTGGCAGACAGGGTTAAGTGACATACTCAGGGTCACATAGCTAGTAAATGTTGGAGGCTGGATTTTATAATAATAATATATACCTCACAAGGATATTATAAGAGTGAAATGCCATGCAAAATGCTTTGAAAGTCTTATGGTGCCATGAAAATGTTAATTGTCATCATATCTGGGTGCTGCTGTATAGTGAGTTTGTCATATGATGAAACCCTCAGATCTATTTTTGGAGAAAAAAATGTACGATTTATTCCTATTTCTTCATTTTACTGACGAGGTTGATTTTTTCAACCCAAGATAAATATTAAAATTTGTCTCTATTAAATGGTATTAAATTAGATTTGCTCCAGTCTTCTTACAGGTCAAGATATTTTCGAATCTTGATTCTTTTCATTTAATACGTTAGCAATTTATCCCAGCTTTGGGAAACCTGTAGATTTGATTCATATCTCTACATTTATTCAAATTGTTAGGGAAAAAATGTGAAAACAGATCATGAGCTTGCACATATCATCGAAGTGTTTCGCCATCTTCCCACGATCCCTCCAACATTAGTTGTTCCCATTTTTTTGGTCATCTTTGGTTCGATAGTCAATATCAAACAATTAATAATTTCCCTCTGTCCATTCAACCATTTCCTAATTTACCTAATTATAGACTCCATCTCTCTAACTTTTCTATAATCACTATATGATGGACTTGGTTAATGTCTTATTAAAATCTCCATAAACCATATCTACATTCCCTTGGTCTACCATTGGTAGTCTGGTCATAAAAGGAAATGAAATTAACCTGGGGCCATCTGTTCTTTAAAAAACAACTTATCTTCTGTCTTAGAATCAATACTTAGTATCAGTTTCAAGGCAGAAGAGCAGTAGGGGCCAGGCAATTGGGGATAAGTGACTTCTCCAGGATCACACAGCTAGGAAGTATCCGAGGACAAATTTGAACCCATGACCTCCCATCTTCAGGCACTGAGCTACCTAAGTCTGTGCCATCTGTTCTTGAAGAAGTTGTTGAGTATTTACTTTGACTCCATTGTACCCTTTATTATATCTTCCTTAGCTGTAGGCATGTTATATGCTCCTGAGTAGAATGTAAAATCCTTGAGGGCAGGAAATAGACCAATTTGAGGTTTTATAGCCTCAATATCTGGCACAGTATCTGCAAATAGTTATAAATTTTTGTTCCACTTAGATATAAAATGCAATTATTGTCTACCAATCCAACCCCAAATAGAATAACTCCTGGAGGACAATAGTTAACATTTTGACCCTAAGCATGTAACTTCTTAGCTAGCTAAAAATAATTTTTAAAAAGAGAAATTATTTATTCATCCAATGTACTCTGAGAACCTCCTATATCAAAGGTACTGTGCCGAGCACAATGAAAAATACAAGGATGAATGACAGATAACCTTACCCCAATGAGTATATAATCTACTTGATGAAATACCATTTACATACATGGATTTATCAAACAAGGACAAATGTACCAAATTCCATTTCACAGCTTCTAATAGAACTATAGGACTTTGAGAAGAAGGAATGTAAGACAAAGAAATCCATCACGAAAAGGGTTAATGAAACAAGTTGCACATTAGATGAGATTTGACAAGTTAAAGCATTAGCACTTGAAGGAGAGTTAGGATTTTGCTAGGCAGAGATAAGGCAGGAGAATGAGCACATACCAAGCAGAGGGAATGATGAAAGATCCAAGGAACAAAGAAAGGAAAACATTGGGAGTACTCAGGAATATTTTGTAATCCAGTTTGCAGTGGGTACATGGGGGGAGCAGCGGAAATAGTGAAAGGTGAGATACTATTAAAGATTTAACAACCAGCTCTCTGAAAAGGTATGACAAACTTTTCAATTTAATCTGCATGATTACCATTTTCTGCATCATTTTATTAATTCTAGATCATCAATAAATCAAGCCTTGAATTGTAATATTTGCTCATGTCCAAAGTATAAATGGTCATACAGAAAATTTTACAGTTATCTCTCAAGAGCCAATACAAGCTGACATCAGCACATTCTTGATGCCTAATCATGGAAGACCATAAACGTGGGGCTTGTAAAAACTGATAGATGATCTTTGATTTTTTTCTTGAGACAGATCCTATTTTCATTTTTCAAATTTTTTCTTATTAGTTGAATTATGTGTAGCCAGAAGTTTTTCACACATATTAAACATTTCATACTTAATGTCTTAAGTGATACTCTGATTTAAACTTACTTTAAACTTTTTTATCCTAGATCTCTAGCAAAAATTTTACAAAACTGTCTTAAGCATCCAATAGCAAAATCAAATGACTTAAGCTGGAAAACAGAAGACAAAACTGTGAGTGAGGAATTTAAAATTCCATGTTGAAACTACACTACTGCAGCATTCTGCCAGAAACTTAAATATTTGAACCTAAGCACTGAAAAAGTTAGAGATTCTCTGTAATTAGCAATTACATTTTTTCCCTCCAAGACATCATTGTCTATCTCTGTTACTTTAAAATTCAATGAGGACTCCTCACTCAGATAAGCTCTATAGGTTATGGAGAAAAATGAGAAATGAGCTATTAACTAATTAATTCATATAACATGTCTGAGAGGGTGGGAGGTGGAAAAGGAAAGCGACATTAGCTCCAATTTGTAGATAAGGGAGCTAAAAGGTTAAGTGATTGGCTTCAGATCACAAAGTGGGGAGTCAGGGAGTCAATGACTGGGTTTTCTTTCTTTCTATATCTTTCTTTTTCATTTGACTTTTTTTAGCAAGGCACTTAACCTCTCAGTATATTAATTTATTTTTATAAACATATTCAGTTAGGTAATGGAAAGTGGTTCATTACAACTCCTTGACTCTCAGGAAAAGCCTCCTGAGACTTCCATCACTGGCCTGGTTTGCATCCTTTCTCAGTATACCTCTTTTTTCGTATATCACCTCTACAGGAAAAACTCACAAGGGATCCAATTCTCATCTTCCTTCATATTACCCATAAATGATCCGAGTGCACAATTCCTTTTGAAGTCAATTCAAACTTCTCCCAGGATTTTACTGTGAAATAACCTAAATTTAGGAATATATGGAAATAGATATGCAATATATATAGAGAAAAAACTATAGAAAACTTTTTCTAGCAATTTTAATTTTTTTTAAACTCAATTACATGTTTCTCTGTTAACTTACTTTTGGAATATGAACTCTGATCACAGGGCAAGGACATTGTCTTTCTGATTAAATTTTACTTATCTTCAGATAGAGACAAATTCACACTTGGGAACTCAATAAATATTTAAGTAATTGAGTGACTGAATCTATGCCCGATTGGAGTAAAATTATTTTTTTTTCCATTTTATCTGACAGCTTCTGTTCAATTCTGGAACCTTTGGAAAGTTTTCAAATGAAGTAGTCACCTGCTTTCTGTTATAGTTCAGTCATTTAGTGCTTTCAGGTTTCTGAATGATTTGCCCCACAAAATTCGGGGAGGTCATACAAGAACTATTTTCCTCATTGTTCATATGTACCGAATGAGGCTTAGAGACTTGGAACCTCTTCTTTGGGGTCTCTGGACTTTGAAATCAGAGGTCATTTCACTACTTCTCAATAGAAATAGAAGCATATACAGCTAGAGAAATAAGTGTAATGTGTATATATGTGTATTTTTAAATTTAATATATGTAATGCAATATGGTATATATAATATAAATATATAATATACATAATACATATATGGATATATTTATACAATATACTTATGTAGAATGTCCCAAAATCTGTCTGAGACTTTTGGGAAACTGTATATATACAAGAAACTATGGAAATAGGTATATGTAAGTATACCTATGTTTATATATGTACAGAAATAAATGAGACTATATTATAGATTTTAATATATAATAAATAGCTGCATATTTTATATAAGTGCATGTGATATATAGATATATATATTAAATATGAGTCTAAGCTATTAAACATTAAAAACTTAAAACTACACTGAGATTTTAGGGACATTTCACCTATGCATATCCAGCTACAGAAATGCATAAATTTAAGTGCATATTTTCTATATCTAACTACATGTTTATATATAGAGAAGAGAATATATGTACTTTGTATGTTTGATACTTTAAGTAGATATTTATTTTTATAGAAATTAGCATATATTGATATATTTGATCTTTTAGTTCTATAGCATGCTTATTTCAATGTCTCTCTTTTTTTTAAATTTGCATCCTGAGCACTTAGTGTACCTGGTTTAGAATATAGTGCTTAAAAAATACTTTTTATTTTAAAAAAATAGAAAGAAGTATTGTGAAAGTCAAATGAGAAAACACAAATAAAATCATTTTGTCATAATCATATCTAGAATTAGAAGGGATGTTAGAAATCATCCACTCCAACTCTCCTCATTTTACAAGGAAGGGAAATAGACTTAGAGAAAAGAAGTGAATTAATTGTTCCTCATACACATAGTGAATATCAGAGCTGGAATTAGAGCCAAAGACTTTTTACTCTAACTTGATCTCCTCACACTCTGCAGTGTAGTGTATATGTAAACTATTATTCTTGTTATTGCTAGCTAATCCTTTGAATTTTTTTTGCAGATTTATGTTCTTTTGTCATTCTTATAGTACTATACTATTTTTTAAAGTCCTGTTCAGTCCTCTTCAATTCCATCTTCTGCTGACCTCTTTTTGTTTTAAATTTTAATTTGTTGGGGGAATCCCTGTACTTCTCCCAAAGCAAAAGTACCATCATCATCCCACTAAAATTCTTTTTTCATCCAAATTATAATAATTTGGGTTTGAGAGATTAGAATTTCATTCTCAAAAGGATCTATTCTATCCCTTTTGATCCAACTTAACCTTTATTATACTAAACGAGGGAATCCTACACTATTTCTCTAAACATTTTAGAATCTGATGTCTCCAAGTAAATGTCAATTTTTAGTTAAATAACTGCAATCAAATGGACAGACAAATTCCTTTAATACAAAGCTTGAGCATTATTTACAGCAAAGTGAATTGCATATTATGTACTTTTCATTGTACATCTTGAATTTAGAAAAACAGTTGCCATCTCCACTATGTCAGTAATAGATAGTTGTTTTCTCTTTCAAAAACTGGCAAATGTTTGTTTATAAAAATTGGCTTTGATTAGAATGTTTTGTATTTTTTAAAAATTCTCATTATTCCAGATGTAACTTGAGAAGTAAAGTATACATAATTTTAAGATATTCTAATAAATTTTATCCAAGTTAATAAAATTAGTCTACTGATTTCATAAATGATTACATTATTGAGTAAATTATTTTCATATTTATTTAAATAAATGTATCCATGCATAATAAAATAGGAGGTGCTAATTGAAACTGAATTATAATAAAATAATCATTGTGTTTTCAAATATTTAACATAATCCAATTTTAATTCACACTTAGAATAAAAATGACCTTTTCCTTTTTCCTACTGCTCCCCTTTCCCTACCAAAACTTAAAAATAAAAAGAATATACATGTAGAAACACTTTGGATGTCGTGTTGAACATAAATTTTCTTTGATTGAATGATTAGTTATTCTTTAATTCTTCCCACATTGATATTTGATGGTTATAAATTGCATATGAAATTTACATTTTGAAATCTGACTAACTCTTTATAGAATTAGAAATTAATGAGGAATGGCAGTTTAAATAAGATGGATTTCCTTGTATTTAACCATTTGTGTTTTTAAAGGTATAATCATTTGTTATTCCATTTTAAATATCTCACCACCACACTATGATCTAATATTAAATTAGGAAATTTAGCTTTTATATGTCCCCCTTTTGTCTTGATTTCCGTGAAAAATTTTGCATTTGGGTTAATAGCATGAATTCTAGCTTTAAAATGAATTAAGATTTCATTCAGAAGCAAAGCTGTATTAATTGTTGAACACAGTTCCTCAAGACAGAAGCTTGATCATATTCTTGGAATACTCGGGATAGGAAAAAGAGAAAAAGAAAGAGAGGAAGGCAGGGAATGAAGGAACGAAGAGAAGATGGGAGGGAGGGAGGGAGGGAGGAAAGAAGAACGGAAGGAAAGAAGAAAGGAAGGAAGGAAGGAATCAAGGAAGGAAGGAAGGAAGGATGGAAGGAAGGAAGGAAGGAAGGAAGGAAGGAAGGAAGGAAAGAAGGCATTAAGTTTCAGTGAAACTTGCCTGCTCTCTCAATACTGATCATCTTAGTTAATTCACTTTCTCCAGACCAAGCTGCAACAAAATTATTCTTTGAACCACTGACCAGGTCTAGGATGCATATGGAAATATATCAGAAGATAAAATTTAGGTAGAAGATAAGGGAAAATTTTCATTCACCTAGTCCCTGATCTGTCAATTGATTTTTACTGGGTTGCTACAAATAACTACCAAAGTAATAAATCATATGTTTCAATTCTATCAATCGATAAGCATTTATCAAACACCTATTGTGGCCACGTCCTCAAGAAGATTACATTCTATCGAGACAACCAAAATGCAAATATATTCATATTTATAAAATATTTACTTGGGTAATTTTGAAAGGTAGCAGCTCTAGAAGAAAGAATGAGGAATGATCTCAAAGCTAAGCTAGTAATTTATCTGGAATTTGAAGGAAACAAGGGAAACATGGGGAAGGGGAGAGTACATTTTAGGAATGGAGGACAGCCTATATGATGACACAGAGAATGGAAATGACATGCCAAATGCCAGGAATAACAAAGGACAGTTTGGCTGGATCATAGAGAATGTGGAAGATCACAGATTTAGAGCTGGAAGGGTTCTTAGAGGCCATTAAGCCCAACCTTCTGATTTTACAGATGAAGAAACCAAGAGTAAAGTTGAATAACTTGCCAGGAGTCACAAAGCTAGGAGATATCTGAACTAGGATTAAAACCTAAGTTCCTGACTGGCAAGGTCCCCCATTGTCTCCACTACTCCATGCTCCTTCTAGGGTCTGTTCTTCTTTCTAACAGTGTCTAAAGTCCTTCCCTGACATTTCATTATTTGATGGAAGTAGTTCGGGGCTCTCATGGTTATGCCAGTGGAAAGTAAGCTTTGGTTAATCCTACCAAGATACAAAGGCTTTCAGAAGAGCCCTGGGTACAGGATGTCATCCAAAGACCAGCTTAGCTGAATTTAGAAAGACAACACACCAGACATTTCCTACAACTCAAGAAATCATCTATTAAGGGATAGTGGAATGTTCTCAAACTGCTTTGGTAGAGGTTTAAATTGGAGATCTAGCTCAGTTCCTTGCACTTTAAAAAATACTTAAGTATTTTTAAAAGGAAGAATGCTACTTTCAATTTATAGCACAGACATTTTTTTCTGGGGAGCAATGGGCAAAGTAACACTAAGATTTAATTCATTATAACAAACATTTCTTAGCCCAGGAACTAGTTGAAGCATACTGGATTTGGAGTCAGGAAGATCTGAGTGCAAAATATGACTCAGATATATACCAGCTGTGTAACCCTAAATGAATCACTTAACCTCATTCAGCCACAGTTTCCTCATCTGTAAAATGGGGGTAATAATAGCACCTGATTCAAGGTTGTTGTGATGATCAAAGGAGATAAGCTACATATAGTGTTTTGCAAACTTTAGTTACCTAAATGTTAGCCTTAATTATAATGTCATGCTAGGCACTGGGGATACAAATATAGAAAATATGCACCCCTCTGCTTTTAAGGAGCTTAAATTCTGCTGGAGAATAAAACCAGTTCCCAAATGAGCATGAGATGACATGAAATGTGAAGAGGGCAAAGGAGAAATCCATTCAAAATATTCCAGAAATGTTGGAGAAGTAGAGAGGACATTTTTATCTGGATGGAGAGAAGAGAAGAATTAGAGGAGGGACCAAGAAAATAATAGGCAATGAGGTCCTGACCTAACATAGAAACTGACAGCCCCAACTGGGCAACGTTGACAAGTCAAAAGCTACCTTCAGGGTGAGGACTGGGGTGAGAATGAATCCAATAGAAGTAGTGACATACTTGATAACACTAGATTAATTACTGCCTTTCATTAATTCCTACATTAACACCGATAATACTAATGGGAACCAACTCCAGTCTCTGTTTTCCTTCTCAGTCTGAATTGACAGGGCTGGTTCTAAAGAATAGTAAGGAAAGACTTTAAATTTCTAGATAAATACACTTTCAAAATATTATAACTAATAGGAACAGAAAATCTTCCAGGTCTACATACAATTGTCTGAGGATAATGTCAGTTGCTGTCATTATAGTTTATGTAATGCTCATCTTATTAGGACATCGCCAGATGTTCTCTCCTCTTCTGCATTCACGGTAGATGACTTTATCTTCTCCTAAAATTAGAAGTTCACCTTTAGGTCTTCTACCTTCTTCTCTCCATATCTTATAGCTTTTCAATCTCTTCGCTGACTCGGTTCTCTTTCCCATCCATCTAAAAGGAAAATGTAGTCCTAACCTTTGCTAAGAGTAATTTCTCAATCTTGAAATAGTATTATTCTTATCTGTGTACATAATATAACATCCCTACACACCAGAATATAAGCCACTACAGAAGCTGTGATACAGATGTGAAGTATTTGCTTTTAGTCACATCCCTTTCAAATCCTCCCAGTTTTCCTCGGTGTTACTTTGTAAGTAAGGCAGTTAAGTAGTTCAATGGATAGAGCTCCAGATCTGGAGTCAGGAAGATCTGAGTTCAAATCTAGTCTCAGACACTTAGTAATCCTGATATTCTGGGAAAGTCATTTAACCTTATTTGCCTTGGTTTCCTCATCTATAAAATGAGCTGGAGAAGGAAACAGCCAACCACTCCAGTATCTTTGCCACATAGAGATACAAAGAGTCAGACATGACTAAACAAATACAACAACTTTATGAGTCCTTCAGAGCACAGAATATCTTTTGTCTTTATATCCCCAGTGTCTGGTACATAGTAAATGTTTTGTGTTTTCTGTCTGTCCCTTTTCCATCCTATGTCTACAAACATACTTGCCACTGGCCCACCCCCTCAAGATTTCAAGAGCTGCTGCTTTCATTTCTGTCTATGCATCTTTCACCAGTACAGATTATAAGTCGTAAATGTGTGTACATTATGTGTATAGGTGCATTTAAGCTCTGCAGGACCACATATTTAAGGACAAAAGGAACCATAGCTAATAAGTGGCAGAACCAATATTGAATCATGAATCCTATGACTCTTAGATTCCATTCCCCTTTTTATACCTCCATTCAGCCAGTCTAATCTTAAAAAGACCCTTTCTTTGAGTCTTCTATGTCACCAAGTTAGTTTCTAATTTATCTTTTCCATTTCAGCACCAAATTTATTGAAAAGTACTTCACGTGCAATACGTGTTTTCTTACAACCCACTCACATCAACCCCTTGCCATCTATATTTCTTTCTTACCACTCTATGAAACCAAATGAATAAATCAAAAAATGTTCCTTTCACACATAGTATATGTGCCAAAAATCTCAAAATAGAACATAAAAATGAAAATAGTTCTTGCTCTCAAGGATCTTACAATCTACTAGAAGAAGATAAAAAATATAGGAAAGTTATGTCCAGAGACTAGTCATTAGTTTTGTAAAGTTACCGGGATAATGAGAGGTGTCATACGGGAATAGATTGGCATGACTTTTCTAGAATAAGTGACAATGTTAGTTTGATTAGGGATGCAGAAATGGAAATAGGAAGAGGGGATGAAGGGTACAAACTAGAGCGGCAATAAACCAATTGAGGGAAAGAGGCCTGAGAGTAAAAATAAGTAAATATAATGAATGGCTAGAGCCAACTTAGATGTAGAGGGAACACATGCCATATTTACCAGTCAATACAGAGAAGCTTCAAGGTGGGAGAACAAGAAATAGAATAAGTCTCCAAGAATATAATCTCTCCTCTAAGAACTAAGGTCACTGGAAAGAAAATTGTTCTCTCAAGTGTTATCGATGACCTCTTTATTGCTAAATCTGATGACAGTTTCTCTCTCTTTGATCTCTAACTCATTAGATAAGAATTTTTGTCACTTAAAGACATTGTACCCTTTGGGTTCGATTCCTTCCTTGTGGACTATTGTCCTTTGTCCCTTTGCTGGCTTGGTCCCTTACCTGGTCCCTGAAGCCAGATATTTCCCAGGATTCTGTCATTTGCTTTCTTCTTTTTTTCTCCCTTGGAATCTAATTTGTCCTTACAGCTCCAACAATCCCCTCCACCAAAAAGATATTCAAATTTGTCTGTCTAACCCTGATTTCCTTCTTGAGCTTTTAACCCCTTTTCACTATCTACCTGTGATCTCTACTTGGATGTCCTGGTGGAAGTTCCACAAGTCCAAAACAGAAGCTTTCATCACTCTCCTTAAAGTGACTCTTCTTCTAACTTTACTGTTTTTTTGGTTAGTGACACTAGCATTTCCCATTCAACCATGCTTGGAAACCTGAGCCTTGCCTTTAACTCTCCCTCATCTTTCTCATTCTTAATCAACCAACCCACAAGCATTTTTTAAGCTTTGACAAAGATACAAAGAAAAACAATTAATCATCATTGACCAAAGGATCTTACAATGTTTTGAGGAGAGAGCATATATAGACATATAAATATGTACAAAATATAGACAAATGAAATACAAGATAATTTCAGTGAACAAGGGAGGCACCAGCAGGCTTGGGAAAGGCCACATGTATGGAATAAAATTTGAGTTGAGCTTGAAAGGAAACCAAAGATTCTAAGAAGCAAAGGAAAAGGAAGACATTCATTCCAGGTATAGGGTACCATCTGTGTAAAGACACAGAGTCAGGGATTGGAATGTTTTAGGTAAGGAATGATCTTTATATTGTTTAACCAGTAGCAAACAATTTTTAAATCCTTACTATCTGCCTTAGGATGGATATTAGTTCCAAGGCAGAAGAGCAGTAAGGACCAGGCAATTAGGGTCAAGTGACTTGTCCAGGGACACAAAAGTGTCTGAGGTTGGATTTGAACCCAGGATCTCACATCTCTAGGATTGGCTTTCTAACCACTGAGCCAGCTACCTGCTCCAATAGCAAATAAAATGATTACTGTCTTTATAGAGTCTGAGATTTGGTAATGTTATTCTTAAATTTGGCTTCATTTTCCTTATAATTCTGAAAATTCTTATAGGATCAGAGATTTAGAGCTAGAAGAAACATAATGGTGATCAATTATTTTCCTTTCATTCTACAAATGAGAAACAAAGGTTCAGAGAGGTTCATTATCCAAGGTCACATACATAGGAAATTTCTGAGTCAGGATTTCTTCCTTCAGTAATTCTACAAGTATTTTCTCTAGTTGATTATAGTATTACATTTGTAGGTAACATGACTATCTGATTGCTTTGGTACTAAATCTATAAATTAATTTAGGTGGTATTGCTATATTTATTAAATTGGTACAGTAGCTATTTATGGTTGTATTGCTTACCCTTTCTCAGCCTCTATTTCTTTATCTGTAAAATAGGGATAAAATTAGCATCTACTCAGAGTAGTTGTGAAGATCAAATAAATTAATACATATAAAGATCTTTGTGAACTCTAAAGATCTATGCAAATGCTAGCTATCACAACAGAATTATTAGCCTTGAACAACTTCCTCTCCTTATTTGAACCCTACTTTTTCCATTAATAAAGTATGCATTTTCGTTGCACTTCTATAAATCTCATATATGTCCTGATGAGTTAACTCCAAGATAATTCATACATTTGATAGATAGTTAAACTTAATAGAATTTTTCTTATTGCTTGTTGCGGTGGTTTCATTAAGGTTGAATAAATTCCTGCTTACTTTTGAGTATTTCATTTTTATTCTGCCACCATACAAAAGTTATTAATTGTTTAATTTTATTTCTTCAGAATTCTCTTGGGTTTTCTATGTATCCATTGCATTACCTGCTAAAAGTGATAATTTTCTCTGCTTTTTATTCTACATTTCTAGCTATTTAAATCATCAAATTAAGATGCTGCAAAATAATAGAGTATACTTTTAATTATATTCAAATAATATATTTTCAGGAATTAAAAATAACATGGCTTTTCAATTGATATTTTTCCAGATGATAATGAGTGTGAAAACTCTACGCAGCCTTGTGGTGAGAATGCTAACTGCACTAATACAGAGGGGAGTTATTTCTGCATGTGTGCGCCTGGCTTTACATCCAGCAGTTCCCAAAACAAGTTTGTAACTAATGATGGAACCATTTGTATAGGTGAGTTGTTCTTAAAATTCTGAATCATTTCATGTGACTCTCTTACTTATGAGATAGATTAACTTGATAGCTATGGAGGGAGATCTTCCTAATGCCTACTTGTAAGCCACATTATAGAATTTTCTATGTAGGTATGTTTCACAAAATTTCTAAGCTGCAAAGGATATTGGTAGCCACCTAGTTGAACCTGAAAAAATAGCTCTGACAGCAGTAGCTCTTTACCTTTTAAGGAGTCATGGGCCAGTTTGTTAGTCCAAGTGTTTGGACCCTTTCTCAGAAAATAATGTTCTTTCAATTCATAAAAAAAAAAAAATAGGATGCATTCAAAAGGAAATCAATTACACTAAAATACAATTAGATTTAAGAAAAACAAGTTCATGAACCCCAGGCTAACAAATTCTGAAAGAACATACACAAATGCCTATCTAGCCACTAGATTTTAACAACCTACTATGTTCAAGGAACTGTCCTAAGCACTTTACAAATATCTGATTGGGAAAAGATGGAAATGTATCACTAGAAGCTAATACAGGTAGCTGGAAAAAAGATTTGGTTGACTAGTTGGACTCAAATGAGTGATCATTAACAACTTAATGTCATGTCAAGAGCTCCCCAGTGAAGTGCCCTGGGAATCTCTATCTTGCCCTGCATTTTTAAATATTTTTATCTATGATTTATATTAAGGCAAATATGGCATGCCCATCCAATTTGCAGATAAGACAAAGCTTGGAAGGTGAGCATTTAATATCCAGTATAACAGAGGCAAAATCCCAAAGGATGTTGTCAGCTAGAGAATACAGGGATGAAAGAGATAAATGTATACTATACACTTGGGTTCAAAAAAATCAATTTTACTGGTGTAAGGTTCAAGAATAATGGTTAAAGGGGGCAGCTGGGTAGCTCAGTGGATTGAGAGCCAGGCCTAGAGACAGGAGGTCCTAGGTTCAAACCCGGCCTCAGCCACTTCCCAGCTGTGTGACCCTGGGCAAGTCACTTGACCCCCATTGCCCACCCTTACCAATCTTCCACCTATGAGACAATACACTGAAGTACAAGGGTAAAAAAAAAAGAATAATGGTTAAAGAGAAGTTTATCCAAAAAAGATTTGGAGACTTTTGTGTGTGGAAAATTGTTAGTTGAATATGAGTCATCAGTATGATGTGGAAACCAATGAAAGCTAATGTGATCTTGGATTGCATTAAAAGAGACACGACTTCTATGAAGAAAGATTCACAGTGATAGTTTGATAAATAGAGAAAGAAAAAGAGCTGAGAGAGAGACAGAGAGACACAGAGAGAGAGAGTGAGAGACAGAGAGACAAAGACAGAGACAGAGACAGAAAGAGATGGAGAGACAGAGAGACAGAGAGAATCATTATTAATTAATCACCCTAAACCAGGCATTGGGATAAGAAAGGAAGGAAACAAATACTAACTAAGCACCTACTATGTGCAAGATCTTGTGCTAAGTGCATTACAAATATCATCTTCTTTGCTATTTACAACAACTTAGAGAGGTAGGTGCTTTCCTATCATTACCCTTATTTTATAGTTGAGGAAACTGAGGCAAACAGAGACTAAGTGACTTGCCTTTGGTGCCACAACTAGTGCTTGAGGATGTATTTAAACTCATCTCTTGCTGAATCCATACCCAATGTTCTATCTACTTTGATACATCACTGCCTAAGTACTGGGGATACAAATACAAGCGTAAAGAAACATAATACTTATCTTCAAGGAACCTATGTTCTAGAGGAGGCAGACAACACATAAAAGTGAATGTCAGGGCAGGTTAGGTGGCTCAATGAAAAAAGAGTCAGGTTTAGGGATAGGAGGTCCTGAGTTCAAATCTAACCTCCTCGCTGTATGACACTTGGCAAGTCATTTAACCCCAATCCTAGCCCATACCATTCTTCTTCCTTGGAACTGATACCGAGTATTGATTCTAAGGCAGAGGTGAAGATTTAAAGGGTGGGCTGGAAAGATAGAGAAGTCTGGAGAATCAGGAAAGGAACCAAGACAAGAATGAGCATGATTGGTTTGGACACTTCCTCAAATGGAAGGTATGAAGGTAGGTGGAACTCACTAGTCAGAGGGTAGAAACAGGGGGTATGCTGGTAAATGTTTAACAACCATCCCTTGAGGAGAAATAGCACTACAAACTTCTAATTTTTATTTTCATTAACATTTTCTTCATCACTTTCTCAAGTCTAGACCATTAAGAAAGAATAAATAAGGCCCTGATTTGTATCATTTGCCAGTTTCTGAGGTGTAATTGTTCACACTACAGTTTTAACAATCAGCTTTCTTGAGCTAACTCAAGATGGCTCCAACACAGCCCTGTGTATAGCCATTTTCCAGGGTGAGAAGATGGCTAGAGAAAGATAGAGATGTCAACAGTATGGAATAGACCCAGAGTGACTAATATGCCCTGGTCAGACCATATCTGGATTTTTCATTTGTTTTGTTCAATTTTTTTCACTTCTAGGTGCCACGTTTTAGTGAAGAGATTAATAAACCAGAGTGTCTAGAAGATGACAACCAGGATGACAATTATACTTGAGTCCATGTCATACAAAGATTGGTTGAAGGAACTGGTAATATTAGAGAGGAGTCAAGCAGGGCCTGATAATTGTTACTTTTAAATATTCAAAAGGGTACCATGAGGAAGAAGCATATTAGTTATTCCATCTGGCCCCATAGGACAAATCAAGAGCAATGATAAAAGTCAAAACTCAAATCTAATTTAGTCTTGATGTCAAAGCAAACTTCCTTACAATTAGAACTATCCAAAAGTAAATCTACTTTGTTGGAGACTATAATGGGGAGACAGTATAAAGACTTCTTAAGTATGTTATCATGGGGATTTCACTGGAGTATGGGTTAGACAAGATGGCAGCTGAAGTCTCTTATAATACTTAAAATCTGTGATTACACAACAGTTCTTCCAAAACTCGAGGGTACCTATCATGCCCCCTCCCCAATCAATCTTCTCCAGAATAAGTATCTCCAGTTTCTTTAAAAGATCCTCATATCTAATTCCTTTGAATATTGGTTTTTCCAATGACTTTAGGAGTAGAAAGAATTTATGCTGTGAAAACCAAATCAAATAATATACAGAGAAAATAATTTTAGAAAGCTCACAGGTCTAGTGGCCTAGGGTGCAGTTGCAACAAATTGAATAAATATTAAATTTGAAAAATTGATCTGTTATGCCTAAGAAACAAAATATATTCTGGTCACAAGTTGTTGTTCGTGTTCTGAGTTTGGGACATTTGTATTCAGATGTTGGCCCCAGTGGGTCCTGAAAAATATTCAGTTTCAATTTCTGTGTGGCAGATTCTCCCTTTGCTTTTGCGACGAGCTTGTTGTTAAGTGACATTCCTATGGAATATGCATGACCCCATGGTACTGTTTAGAAAGTTAGTGCCGGTTCAAGAAGATATCTTCTGAAAATATTTGATTTCCTCTGAATAAGATAAATTCATTTCCTATGCCAATGGAAGATTATTCCAAACTTGTGTTTATAATAAACAGACTATCTGGAGGACATTGAAAATGTTCTTACACTGTAATTTGTTCGTTTACTGAAAATCAACAACTGAATTCACTAGGGGCTAGAGGTTTGAATTGGATTCTGATAGGGGAGGGAGATAGTCGGGCGTCTTAACAGGCAGAGTTTTTAGAATCAAATTCCCTGGTGACTCTAATCCTTTGACCTTTAAAATTAACTTTCCTTCGGAACTTGAGAAGTTGTCATCAATCAATTTACCACCACTTAGCAGTCCACAAAGTACTCAATGGTAAATAATGTAGAATAATAGAATGCCAGAACTGGAAAGAATCTTAGAGTTCATTTACTCTGTTCTCCTTACTTTACTGATGAAAGAAACTGAGACTCAGAGATGTTAGCTTGTCCTACAGCCATTCAGCAAACCAATGGAAGAGCCACATCTAGCACCTGAAAAACGATAATGGAGAAACAGTTATCTCTTGTCTAGCACAATCAATCCACTTATTAAATGCCCATTATATGCCAAGAAAATAAGGAATTTAATAAGCCATCTCTGAAAAGAAGTACAATTTTTGGTTCTGCCCATTATGACATCTCTGAGCCTTATACTAGGGTAACAATTTCTTTGTGGTTGTTGTTATTTAGTTGTGTCCAACTCTTCATTAACCCATGTACCATATTATCTGTGGGGTTTTCTTGGCAAAGATACTGGAGTAGTTTGCCATTTCCTTATCCATTAGATTAAGATAAACAGAAGTTAAGTGACTTGGCCAGGTCACACAGCTGGTAAGTGTCTGAGGTCAGATTTAAACTCACATCTTCCTGACTCAAAGTCCAGTACTCTGTTCACTAAGTCACCTAACTGCCTCTTATTAGCTCATACTAGCTATATAACAGATAAGTAAATCACATAAAGTCTCATGCTCCAGGAAATTCTATAAGAAAACAACCTCAACTTAATTTATATGGCCATGAAGTTCTTTAGACTAACTCAAGTTTCCATAGGATGGTATCATTTCCAAAATCCTTTGCTCGTGACAATCTTGGTACGGTAAGTAGTGAACGCTCTTTTATCCTCTTCTTAGAGATGAGGGAACTGAGACTCTAAGAGATTAAGTAATATTTGAGGTATGATTGAAAATGTTGTCTCCTATTAACCAACCCAGCAATCTTCACTCCAGTCTCTCTTGCCCATTTTTAAAATATGGGGACCTAAAAACTGAGCTCAGGTTATGGGATGGACTAGAGAATGAATATTACATTAAAATAAAAGATATCAATATCAATCAACATGTATTTGTTAAGTGCTTATCATATGCCAACAAGCTCTTTGGATACAAGATGGCTAGAAAGCAGAAGATATCAGTTCAAATGAATTACAGTTACTCAACAGTGGTCTCCCACATCAGTATGAGAAGGGATAGTTTGCAAAAAATAGCACTTGATGGCATCTACTTCTCAGGGTTGTTTTGAGGCTCAAATGAGACAAAATATGTATAATCTGTGCAGGCATGAAAGTGTTATACAAATGTGAGCTATGATATTGATGTCAATCTTAGAGAAAAATTATAATTTAATTTATTATTACTATAATAATATGGTTATCCTAATAACATCTTGGATCTGCTTTATATTTTTCAAAATATGTAATACATGCTACAAATTAGTGAAGCAGAGAGGGCAGCAAGGAGGCACAGTGAATAGAGAGTCGAGCCTGGAATCACAAAGAATTATCCTCCTTAGTTCATATCTGACTACAGATCCTTACTAACTGTATGATCCCAGAAAAGTCACTTAACCCTGTTGGCCTCAGTTTCCTCATCACGTAAAATGTGCTGGGGAAGGAAATGGCAAACTACTCCAGTATCGTTGCTAAGAAAACCCCAAATGGGGTCACAAAATGTCTAACACAACTGAACAAGAACAAAAGAGATGGCTTGAAGTGGAAAGAGGAATAAAATTGGAGTCAGGAAAACCCAAACTCAAGTCTTACCTGAGACTTAGTTGTGTGATCCTGAACAAGTCAGTTAATCATTCTCAGCTTATTCTCTCATCTATAAAATGGGTATAAAAATGAACTACTTTATGAGGTGGTTGTCAGGTTCAAAAAAGATAACATATGTATAAAACTTTGCAAACCTTAAGTCACTTGATACATTATTGTTGCTGTTGTTAGCTGGGATGAGTGTTATTGTTTTCAATTCCTAGAAAATAAAACAAGATTAGAGGTTCCTAAAGCTGACACAATGAAGACTGGAAGCTAGGTCCCCTAATTACTAATCCATTATTCTTTGTACTAGGTATTTAAATATATATTATTTGAAATTCTCAAGTAGATGTCAGCAAAGTGCTTTGTTCCTCCAAATAAGAATAAATATTTCAACTCTGAAAAATATCAACTAGATCAACATAACTTGGAATTTTCACTGCATATATGAAAGGAGCCTCTAAAATTCTTGCCCAGAAAATTTACTATATCTCTGTCTTAATTCTCCATAACAGATTATGCTCTGTTAGTTTGCCATCAGGAAAGGCCTTAGAATGCCACCTAAAATGTGGTACTTGCCTTTAATTATCATCTACAACTGCAGGCATAAGTGGTTTGGTTTCAAAAAGGAAAAATGTCTAACCTTTAACATATTAATGACTGTAGTTTAATATAATTTTAATGCTGTTCCATTCTCAGGTAAATCTTGTTTCTAGAATATCTTACTTTTCTTTTGATCACATTATGTTAAAGACTCTATATCACAAAGGGCCACCTTATTAGACCCTTGATATTACCTTACAAAAATAGAATAATCCCTGTTTTCATTAGAGATCACACACATACACACACAGAGAGACACTCTCCACCCTATCTTCTTTTCTCCCCCTCTCTCTCCCCCTTTTCTCTCTCTCTCTCTCTCTCTCACTCTCTTCTCTTTCTCTCTTCTCTCTCTCTCTCTCTCTCTCTCTTCTCTCTCTCTCTCTCTCTCTCTCTCTTCTCTCTCTCTCTCTCTCTTCTCTCTCTCCTCTCTCTCTCTTCTCTCTCTCTCTCTCTCTCTCTCTCTCTCTCTCTCTCTCTCTCTCTCTCAATGAGTTAAAGAGGAAGATCAATTATTTTAGGTGTAATATATTTGTTGTCCCAAATCCATTCCAACAGTATTCTCTTAATGCAACTTTGTAGAATAGGCCTAATACTTTGCAAATTATTTTCTTTTCCCTGAGACCTACCTTGAATACTCTTTGGTACAGGACATTGAGAGTTGTAGTGAAGTCCTGTACCCAACACCCCCAACTCAAGCTTCTCTCTCTGTTTTGTTTGATGGATTACATTTAGGATTACAGTGCAAAACAGGCTCTCTGGAAAAATGCTATTTCTCACCAATTTTTGCTGTCCTTAAGGATTACCTTTCTTTGGCAGCCATGCGACGATTTCTCTTTTTCAATCCTGTAGTAATATTCTTTGTGTACTTTGATCATCCTCAGGGAATTTGAACAAAGAAATACATCTATTATTTCCTTAAACAAGTATGCCTCTTTTTCCCTGAATTTCTGTTCATTCCAAATGTTGGTAGATGCATAAACTTGACAGGTCTAATAATTATAGTCAATAGGATTCATTGTAAATAGGAAATTTAAAACACTAATAGAAGGCAGGCAAAGCTAGAGACAAGTATTGGGTTCAGATTCTAATTATGTACTATGGAGGCAGCTAGCTAGTTAGCTTGGAGGATAAAGAGCTAGGATTGAGTCAGAAAGACCTGATTTCAAATGTGGCCTCAGAGACTTACTAGCTATGTGACCCTAGTCAAGTCCCTTAATCTGTCTGCCTTAATCCCCTGGAGAAGGAAATAGCAAACCACTCCAGCATCTTTGCAAAGAAAACCCATGGACAGTATCACAAAGAGTTGGACTTGACTGAAGTATTGAATAAAAAAAGAAGCTATATAACTAACTAAATTAGTAACTTCTTAGTGCTCCAGACAAGTCTATAAGGCTACCATCTTGCAAGAGTTTATAAGACTGTCAATAGAGATGACTGCCTCTCAGACTGAGGCAGCCAAGAAGTAGAGAGGATAGAAAACTGGGAATGGAGTCAGGAAGACTTCCAGAGTTCAGATAAAGCATCAGGCATTTACTTTCTGTGTGACCTTGGTCAAATTACTTAATCTATATCTATCTTGGTCTCCTTACCTGTAAAATGAGTATATAATAGCAACTGTATAATAATAGCACTTGCCTTCCAGTATTATTGTGAGGATCAAATTAGATGATTGTTGTAAAGCACCTAGCACATAGTAGATGCTTAATAAATGCTTATTTCTGCATCAAAGGAAGGGAGCCTTCACACTGGAAATACCCTCTCTAATGAAATCATAGAAATCGATTCTATGAAGTTATATTCTACTTACATATAATATATACTCATATGTATTTCTATATTATCTATGGAAGGAATTGAAATTATTTTCTCCACTGTGGTTTGTTCTAGCCTTTTGAATGAAAGAGATGTCTAATCTGGCTAATATTATACTATAGCAAAATTAATTCAATTCTCCCCACCCTCACACACACACTCTTCATCTACTATAAAAGTCATACCGTTTAGTCCTGAGTACCACACAGGATGTGTTTTTGTTCCTTTTCTTCTTTCTGCCTATCAAGCAAGACTATATGTTTTATTCTTTTTGTAAATTGTGGAAAATATCTTGTTGATGTGGGTATGAATAGAATGAAAATAATAGCAGGAAATTCAGTTATTGGTGACATTTAGAACTTGCTGCATCCTACACTGCCAAGCCATGAAATGGTCGTATACATGAAGGAATAGTCCAGTTCATGAAAAGAGTAATATAAATTGAAGTAAAAATTATATTAGAGGCTTAAGTTTAGTAATATTGTGTAAGCAAAAAGTGTAACGAGTGACTCTACTAAGAGGTGGCAATAATGGAGTTTCTCTGACCCCAAAGATAAGTGAAAGGTATTAGTTGTACTACTCGCTGAAAAGGAAAATTGTAAAGTGGCTTCTAATAGGGCCATTGCCTGGGAAATGAAAAGGGGGGTGATGGGGAGAAACGTATTCATAGAATCTTCTGTTGATTCATCATTCATTTGTATCCAACTCTTCATGACCCCACGAACCAGAGAACACCAGGCTCTTACAACCAATATTGTCCATGGGGTTTTCTTGGGAAAATACTTCACAAAAGGTAGACTGTCTTTTGTCAGAACCTTCCACCATGGCCTGTCTTGGGTAAACCTACATGTCATAGCCCATAACTTCATTAATCTATCATAATCCCCTCTTCCAATACAAGGCAGTGATTCAGGAGGTATCATAGAATCTAGATAAAACAGAATCATCTCTGGTGTTGAAAAGCTTATATTCAATTTGGGAGACAACATATACATAAATATAAATATATGAGTATGTATAAAATAAATAGAAGATTATATTTGGGGAGAAGTACAAGTATAATAAAATTCAATCACTTGATGCATAATAAATCTTAAAGCACAAACTTCTGGGGGAAGAACTCCTTATGTGACAAAAAATACTGGAGAAGTCGGAAAGCAATATGACGGAAATTAGGTGTAGATCATCTTACACCATCTACTTCAATAACCTCAAAATGTTTAAATGACCTAAATGTTAAGTCTTGGCATAAAAAATTTAGGAGAGAATAAGTTCAGGTACCTTTCACAGATATGCCAAGGAGACTTCTCTTTAAAATGGAATAAATCTCTGGCAAAGTTCTAATTTCTCAAATATACAAAAAAACTAAGTCAAATTTATAAGAAATCAAAGCATTCCCCAATTGACAAATGGCTGAGAGACATGAATAGGCAGTTTTCAGAAGAAGAAATCCAAACTATCAATAATCATATAAAAATGTTTTAAATCCCTCCTGATTAGAGAAATGCAGATCAAAACAGTGCTGAAGTACCACCTTACACCTAACAGAGCAACCAGGAAAATACTAAATGTTGGAGGGGGTGTGGCAAAGCTGAGACATTAAAGCATTGCTAGTGGAGTTGGGAATTGATCCGACCATTCTGGAGGGCAATTTGGAATCATGCTCAAAGGACTTTAAAAGAATGCCTGCCCTTTGATCCAGCAATACCACTACCGCATTTATATCCCAAAGAAATAAAAAAAATTGAGCAAGAACCTGTTTGTACAAAAATATTTATAGTTTCACTCTCTGTGGTAGTAAAAAAATTAGAAAAAAAGGGAGTGTCCCTTGATTGGGGAATGGCTGAACAAATTGTAGTATATGATGGTGATGAAATACTATTGTGCTATAAGGAATGATGAAATGGAGGATTTCTATAAGAATTGGAAAGACCTACATAAACTGATGTGCAGTGAAATAAGCAGAACCAGGAGAACATTATACACAGAGACTGTAACATGGAACGATCAAATGTTAAAAAAAAAAAAAAAAAAAAAAAAAAAAAACCTAAAAGCAATGCAATGATCCAGGATGATTCTGAGGGACTTATGAGAAATAATGCTATCCACATCTAGAGAAAGAATTGAGGGAGTAGAAATTCAGAAGAAAGCATGTGATTTATCACTTGCTTATATGTGTATGTGATTTAGAGCTTTGGTTTTAAAGGATTCCTCTTTTACAAAAATGAATAATATGGAAATATTTGAGTGATTTTATATATATATATACTTATATAACCCACTGGAATTGCTTGTCAACTCCAAGAGGGGGTAGAATTGAGAGGAGAGAGAAAGCATGAATCATGAAACCATGGAAAAATTTAAAAATTAAAAAAAATTAAAAATTAAATCAAATAGAATAGAGGTGATCCTGGGAAGTAAAATATATAATTTTGATTGTGTGAAATTGAAAAGCTTTGCACTAATAAAATCAATGCAATTAGAATAAGAAGAAAAGCTGTCAAGTGGGGAAATATCTAATAAATACCCAGTATCAAAAATATCTAAGGAACTCAAAAAAAAGACCAAATGAATGTGGTCCAAGGTATGAACAAACTATTTTCAAAAGAAGAAATGCAAACCAGTAAACATAAGAAATATCATTACAGATTACATAATAAAATATGAATCAAAATGGTTATTAAACTAGCAATAACAAAATATGGGAATGGTCAATGTTAGAGGAGTTAAAGAAAATCAAGCATATTAATATACTGTTGGCTGAGTTGTAAATTGGTCCAACATTCTAAAAAGCAATTTGGAACTAAGATACAAGAGGAAAAACTTATAGAATGCAGGGTTTGCACTGAGTCTTGAAAGAAGTCATAAAATTGAGGTGAGAAAGGACACAATTCAAGGCATGAGGGACAACCAGTAAAAAGGCATGAAACTGGAAGACAGAGGATCGGCAAGAAGGTCACTGGACCATGGAGATCACGAAGCCAGGAAATAAAGTGTAAGAAAAATAGGAAAAATTGAGGGGAGGGAAGAAGTTTGGAGAGAGACAATGCAGATCTGAAAATAAAATAAAATTTAATTTAAAAAGAAGAAAAAGAGTGGAAAGGTAGATAGGGGCCTGGTTATAAAGAGCTTTAACAGCCAAATAAATGATTTCATATTTGATCCTATAGATAATGGGGAGTCACTGGAGTTTATTAAAAAGGAGGGTGATATGGTCAGGCCAGCTTTAGGGAAATCACTTTGACAGCTGAGTGGAGGACACATATACATACAAAAGCAGATGTAAAGTTATCCTGGAGGGGAATATATAGTAGCCAAGATAGGGGGCATAATGAAATTGCAATTTAATGTATTGTTTACAGTAATTTGTGGACAAAAAAAAGAAATATTTTGAATAAGATAAAGCAAACATTTTTGAGGATTACTTTTC
This sequence comes from Gracilinanus agilis, assembly GCF_016433145.1. Taxonomy (NCBI): domain Eukaryota; kingdom Metazoa; phylum Chordata; class Mammalia; order Didelphimorphia; family Didelphidae; genus Gracilinanus; species Gracilinanus agilis. The sequence goes on from NC_058133.1 coordinate 53,260,743, forward strand.
AGTGTTTGACAAGAGCTAAAATACATAACTGATGTCTGAAGTACTAAATTCAGGAAATATTAATGTAAAAAGAGGTTCGCTTATTTTTTTTCTCATGTCACTGAGTAAAAGGATTGTGATAATTGCCTTAGTAATATGCAGAAAGGACCACATTTGAGATGTCACTAAAGAAATAGCAGAAACAATTAGACATTCCTGATTTATATAATTTATAAATGTATTATAAATTATTTACTAATGAAATATAAATTAATTTAAAGAAACAGATCTTTATTAAATTAGTTTTAAAAGGCATACCTTGAGAACACAGAATGTACTCAAGCTGATTTCAGTCACCTGAATACTCTAATGCTTTGTATGTGTGTGTGTGTGCGTGTGTGTGTGTGTGTGTGTGTGTGTGTGTGTGTGTGCTTGATCTTTGCTTATAAGAGGAAAGAAACATACACATGAGTTTGGTCGCTGAAACATTTTTCACCATCATATCAAAACTGATTGTTTAAACCAAATGCTTTTTTTTTATGTCCTCCGCTAAAGTTACCTTGTCATTTCTACTTGATATCATTTTCAGATGTGTTCCCATTACATTTGCTTTTCTATTTCCTCGCTTTTTTTAAAACAATTTTGTTACGAAATGGCTAGCAGGATGCAGTACCATTATCAACAAGGTAGCAAGGTGTTAGTCTGTAAATACTTAATAAAAAATTCAATTTCTCACAATATTTGCAGATATAGATGAGTGTCGTGAAGCAAGCCCAGGTGCCTGTGGGGACCATGCTAAATGTGAAAACGTGAACGGAGGGTATCACTGTGCCTGCGAAGAAGGTTATCAGCCATCCACAGGAAAATTGCAATTTAAGCCAAATGATGGCACTTATTGCCAAGGTAAATGATATTATAAAGCTTTCTCTGTTATGATAGAATGACTTCTTCTAAGGAAACCACCACTGTTCCTTAGGGCTCCGGTAAGGTTCATCAGCAAGAGAAGCAAAGCATTGTCATTACAACTGTAGGAGCATATAATTGGCATGCACAGTACCTTAAGTCAAGTTTCTGGATGAAAATAAGATGTATTCTGAAGACCAAAAAAAATAAAATAAAATCAGTCCTGTTGAGGAATGTGCTTTTGTTTTGTTTTATTTTCAATAGTTTAAGGAAAGGATCCATATATCATTGGAAATTATTCAAATACATTCAGTAAGCTTATATGCTTCTTAATAACTGGGAATTGATTTATTCAATAAAACATTTGTGGTATATAAAACAAAGTTACCAGATGGTGAATTTTCTTTTTCTACAGAAAATGTGAAGGCAAACTGTCATTTAGATGATGTCTGCATTGCTGCAAATATTAACAAAACTTTAATTGAAGTAAGTAGAATGGTTTATGCATAAGCTTTTAAGATCATGGTTTATTTGAATTCGACACTTTTGCTTCTGTAAATATCCTTTCAAAATGATTTTTAAGGAATGGGATCCTGCCGTTATGCTTCTAGGACTTTGGAAGGGGTTTACTTATTTGAATCTAAGGCTTAATTAGCTTGTTAATTTTCTGTGAATTGTTTGGGTAGTATCAAAAATTTGATGAATTGGAAAATAACCAAATTGTTTCTGTTGCTTAGTGATAAATAGTGAAGATAGGGTTTTTTCCACATTTAATTATACTTCAAAATTTATTATTTGGCATGATGGAAATATACTCAATAAAAAAAAAGTGGGGACAGCTGACAAGTAAGATAGCAAAAGACTGCCTAATTTTGTCCCATTCAAAGGAGTACTTGTTAAGTTCACAGGATAATTGATTTTGAATTAGAAGGGAACTCAGAGACTATCTAATCTAATTACTTCATTTTACTAATGAGGAAAATGAGGCAGAGTGAGATAAGGGGACTTGTCCACAATCACACAAATAGTGGCAGAGGAATGATTTAAACCTAGGCCTTTGTAAATCCAAGTCAAGAACATTATATCACTAACCACATTTTCCCTTAAAGGAGCAAATTTCAAAGAAAAAGTGGCATAAGTGAATATGTTCATGACAACTGGTTCTAATATGATTGAATCAATGAAGTTCAGTCACGAGTATCTATCTGAGTAACATCAAAAACAGATTTTCCCTATTATCAAATTTAAAAAGACTTCCTGGGTTAGATTCCAAAATCCAATTCAATGATTAGTTTATGATCTAATATTTACATGTGTGCTTATCATGTAGAAAAAATTATTTCATATTTTGATACACCAATTAATCAAAGAAATTGACTCATGAGGTAGATGTTTCTCAGGGGTTAGAGCACTGGACCTGCAGTCAGAAATCCAGTTAAATCTAGCCTGTCACTTCCTACTGGTGTGACCCCTGAGCAATGGACCAATTGCCTGACAAAAGGATCCACTGGAGAAGGAAATGGCAAACCACTCCAGTATCCTTTCCAAGAAAAACCCCATGGAGAGCTATGGTCAATGGGGTCACAAAGAATCAGGCATAACTAAACAACAACAGCAATAATATTGGCTCAAGTAAAGCAAGCATACAAAGGAAAGAGCTATGAAATAAATCACTGACTTGTGTACTCACTACTACTAGAGAGGCATCATGGTACCATGAATCGCCTTTGGAACCATGGATAAACCAGCTTTGGAGTCAAGAAGATGTAGGTCAAAATCCTGCCTCTGACAAGCACTAGCTATTATCATAGGCAAATTATTCTAATATTCATAACTCATCAAACATACACTGAGAGGTACAAGTGGAAAAAATATTGTCAACAGAAGTTTATGGCACTGGTGAAATCTCTGGCCAAGAGCCAAATGCTGCCTAAATGGAGAACTAGTCTAGAGGAGGATCATAGACTTAGAACTCACGGAAAGGCACATAAGAGATCATCTAGTTCTACCCTGACTTTTTAGAGATGAGAAAACTGAGGTCCAAAGAGGTTCCATAACTTTACCAAGGCCACAGAATTATCAAGTAAAGCTCATATCCACTGATTGCTGTGCTTTTCCACTGTAGCACGCAGAAGGTATAGAAGAATCTGCCAGTATGCATATCTTGAAAAGATTACTATTATTTCTTCCCAAAACAACTCTCTTTCTTGAAATTATTTGGTCAGATTATGTAATTAATCTCTGAATCCACAGCAGGGTTTATATTTAGATCCATGATATTATTTATAGGGAAAGAAGAATGCCAAAGTAGATAGAGAGCTGCTATTAAATGCAGGGAGATCTGTGTTCTGGTCCTACTTCTCACAGTCACTTGAACTGTTAGTGTTCTAAAGTACTCTCTATGACTAAATTGTAAAGGGACAGCTAGGTGGACTTAGAGACAGGCCTAGAGACAGGAGGTCCTGGGTTCAAATCTGGTCTCAGATACTTCCTAGTTTGTGACCCTAGGCAAATTGGTTAACCCCCATTGCCTCACCCTTACCACTCTTCTGCCTTGGAACCAATACCTATTATTAAACCTAAGACAGAAGATATGAGTTTTTAAAAAATTAAGCTATAAAAAAAGTGGTAAAGGAAATTTATCATCAATACCAAGGAAACCACAGATCTTACATACATACACACATACATGCATGTGTGTATATGCATATATGTGCCTTCTGTGTATGTATTTGTATATACATGCCAGAATGTATATGTACAAATGGGTCGATAAATAAATCTCTTTTAATCTTGAAAACAGTTTTCAGTGCTATGTATTGATGGCCTTTCTTCCGTCACTCCTGCCTCTCTTTTCTTCCCAGATTAAGCACCAAAAGGAACTCAGGAATCTGTTACAGGAAATCTACCAAAATTCTGAGCAAGTACTTTTTCCCATCGATGTACTTACCAACGTTGAGGCACTGTCTGCATCTTCTCCATCCTTGAGTTACATGAATAGCAATGTCTCTGAAAAGGAAGCATTTACTAATACAACTATTAATGTAAGTAGCCTGAGGCTTGTGATTATATTTTTCTCCACTCCTGTGAATAGCAAGAGACTGCAACACTAAAAAAACCATGTTTCTCCTGCCAACAGGTTTTTGTTAACACCATAAACAATTTGGTTCAAAAGGATAAAATTACAGTTTGGGACAAGTTGTCTGCAGATAATAGAAGAACAAGTCTCACTAAACTGATGCACACAGCCGAGCAGACCATGCTAAGCATGTCCCAGAACTTCAAAAAGACAACCCAGTTAGAGATTAATTCAAGTGACATGGGTAAGGAAAGAAATCGCTCCTCATGCGACACTCTGGTCTTGAAATATGGTTTCATTTTCTTTTCAGATAAAAAATAAATAGCAAAAGTTTTAGAGGAAGATTTACACTATTTGTGTATAATGCTCATATTTCCCAAAAAATTGTAGCAGCATTTTTAATGTTTTAATTTCTTTCTTAACATATTTTTTCTATTTTGAGTTCCAAATTGTCTCCTTCCCTCTAACCCCTCCCACATCTATTGAACAGGGGAGCAATATGATGCCTATCGTGCATGCGAAATCATGTAAAGCATTTCTATATTAGCCATAAAATTTGTTATCATTTTCTAATGGCAAAAATATATCAATCAATGGGTATAAATCTATTTTTCTCCTATATAACTCTCTCTTCCCCTTCTATTCTTTGATTTTGATGGTATAGTTTGACTATAAATATATGTACTATATATAGTATAAATATATTGATAAAGGTTTTAAGGTGTGTTCAGGGAGGACTAGCATCTCTAGTGTGAAATTTGCCAAACCCTTTATAAGGCTGCTCATCTACCTTTGGCATTCATGTGGCACTCAACTCTCTCCTGTGACTCCAAGAAGCTGTAGCATGTATAGCAGCCACACCCTGGTAAAACCACTTTGGCAGATGGGTTAAACCAGGTTCAGGATAACTGACAAGACCCTACTAAGTCTGTCAGACATAGGGAGATGTCTACACCAAGCACATGAAGACTTCCTCTGGTGGAAGGAGCAGATGAGAACAATTTGTCCCAACAGCCATGAAGAAGACTAAAACAGGCACTGTGGAGTACTTAGAGCTTGATCAGACATTGAAGACCCCGAGGTCATTCACTGAATCCCAGACCATCACCTATCATTCTTACTTTTATCTTGTCACTGGACTTCAATGCCCTGGTAAATAGAGTGAGGCTGATGAGTTTGTGCAGTTCTGCCTCCCTTAAAGCCAATTCATGTACAAATCATGACAACACCCATGATGTCATCAGTCCTCTTCACGAAGAACAAACAACAACAGAAATAACAACAATCGTGTGACATCTGGTGCTACCCATACCAGAGGGGTTGTATTTTTACACCTTGTTCATTTTCTTGAAATTTTCTAATTAATCAAGAAATGTTTAAGCCAAAGCCTCCTCCTTCTCCATACACATACTTCTTTTTAACAGAATACAAACTGTAGCATTAGCAAGATTTTAAACAATATCAATGTTCCTTCCTTTTCTTGATTCTCATGCTTTTGAATAGAAGATTGTAAAAAATGGTATTATGCCCAAAATATCTTTAGTGAGCTTTCCAGAAAAATTTGTCATTTCTCCAAAAGAGCCACTGATTTCTTCTGAATTACAGATACTCTGATATCTATCAACATTCTCCAAAAAATCCGCTGATTCCTTCTGAATTATAGATACTATGATACCTATCAACATTGAGGCAATCTGGCATATTGTAAATAGCAATCAACAGAATTTCAGAATATTTAGGTTCATGTTTTGATTCTGCCATTTACTAACTATTTGAATTTGACATTCATTTAACCATTATGTGCCACAGTTTCCTCAACTTTAAAAAATGAAGAAAATAATATTCAAGCTCTTTTGACCAATGATTTATTATAAGGATTTGCAATGCATTTTCAAAACAAATACCAAAATTATTATTGTTGTTATATTTCCCTTAATATTATATCAAACTTTTTTTCACCTTTGATATACTGTACAGTCATTAAACTTGGACTCTAATTAATCACATTCCTGTATGTTCCCACAGAATAGGTCAAACTGTCATTCAAAAGAATGAAAATGGGAAAAGTCAGTGGATTAAACCAGATATAAATAGGTGAGATCTGTGCTGAAGGTGGCATAACTGTGAGAGCATTCAGGAATTGATCTGCAAGGTATCTAAATGATGAAAAGACATCAAGGCATGGAAAAGATATTAGATCTTATTTGTACTCAACAAAGGCAGCCTTATGAACCACCACTTTTATGTCTAATTTCATACACACTCCCATACATACGCATCAAAATGATTTAAGATTCTTTGGAAGATATAACAATAGTTATAACTTGTTTGATGACCCTTTGATGATTAATAACAGGTGAGAAATAAAATAGGGACATATATGCTCCCCAAAAGTATTATTCACCACTGTGATGGAGAAGATGTAGTGTCTAGTTCAAAGCGAAGAAAGATTCCTGTGGGGTAGCAAATTCCTCCAGATGGCATCATTCTGATTACATCACATCCCAAAAGAAAGATTTCCTTTGTAAGATCTGATCATTCAAAGACTTAGACCTGATGACCATCCACCAGAAAAAAATCAAGTGAATTAATTATACCTGTTGTTCAAATTATGATAACCAACTAGATGCATAATCTATCTCGTCCATTATTCTGTTCCTATGTGTGTTTACATGCATATCTGGATTGCACACTTATAGAGCTCAGCCATCAGGCTGAGATGTAGATCTACTTGTGTGTATATGTATACTAATATATGTGTGTACATAAATATTTTGCATATTTACAGATATGTGTGTTATGCATGTATGCATATATCTATAGCTAAAATGTATAGATAATATTTTATAGTTACTTCTCTGTATAAATATACATTATATAATTCCATACACACATATACATTTATATTGTGTAAGTATAAATAGATACTCAAAAAGGCAACCTATGTACATATATATACAAACACATATGTACATTTATAGATATGTATAGTGTATTCAGGTTGTCCTAAAAGTTGGAGTATAGCTTTTAGTCTTAAAAATTTAAAGCTTTAATAACATAAAACTGCACAAATACTTTTGAAAACCCTCTGTGTGTGTGCATTTGCATGTGTATGTATAAAATCTTAGAAAAATAGTACAAATGGACAATGATGTGATCAGATTTAAATAGAAGAGTAAGTTGGACTCCTACAAATTGCAAAACTCCTTGAATTTTACTACCAAAAAAAGTCTCATCTATTAAAATTAATATTATGTCATTGTTATACAGTTTCAAGTTATGGAACAGTACAGTAGCTGGAAAATTATAATGAGTATCACTCAGAGAAATATAGAGGCATAGGGTGGATGCTAACTAGTTACAATGCCTAGCAAAATAACAGAAATTAAGAATGTCATCAGAGAAATGCATGATTGATGAAGACAGACTGTTCATTTCCATGAGGACACAAGGAAGAGATAACAAGTGCAAAGACTGGACATTCCTTGGATATACTCTTAATGTCAAAAAAATCAATAAAATTCCATAGCACATTATATAACCACACTGTATAAGGCTTTGGGGAGCTGGACATAGACAAGTAATATAACTGTCAGATGTGGATAGGTTGAAATCAGTATCACCGGAGGGATCACATAATTAATAAAATGATAAATACATTTGAATATTTTAATATTATTGGGACCCACCATTAATGTAAAATAAAATATTATATTCTTGTAATTAAAATAGAAAAAATCTTAATTTCTATGTCATAATTCTGGTCTGATTGACTACCTGAAATATTCTCTATGTAAAATAAGAATCTATTTACTCACTACATTGCATTTTTTTTTTTGCTATCTATGGGTGCCTTAACAACTAGATATTAAAGTTAGTGAATCATAGGATTAGAACTCTTTTTTTATATCCCCATTTTTGGCAAATGAAGGCCACAGAAGTGCAGGGATTTCCTTGCCCAATAGTATCTAGGAAGTAATATCAGAGTTGTGATTCAAACACATCTCTTTGACTTATTATGAAATCCAGAAATATTAAATTTCTCTGTAAGGATTTTAGTCTTTGTGATTTATAGTCAATTCAAAATGCATATATCCTTATTCATTTATCCAGGGTAAATTAAAAACAGAGTTTCATGGAAAAAATCTTTAAATTTTAGTTACAAATATAGAGTATCCCAAAAAAATGTTATGCAATTTTAAGCTTTAATCGACTCGAGTTATTTTTATTACTATTATGCTTATAATAACTAATCATCAATAGCTCATGAGCTATTAATGCTTAAAACTACCCTGAGACTTTTGGAACACCTTCTATATGGACATATGCAGGTGTATACTAATTGTTTTCAGCAAAAGTGACACAGATCACAGATTGAAACATAACATTAAATCCTTTTGCACTTTTCTAAAAGTTTTATTCATTACACTATTTTAAATGAATATAAATGTTGCATTGCTTCTTTTCAGGTCTCAAATTATTTGCTTTTGATTCTCATCATATGAAACATATTCATCCTCATATGAATATAGAAGGAAATCATATAAAAATCTACCCAAGAAGAAAAGATGAATATGATTCTAATGGTAGGAGAACTGCCTATTTTTTGGTTGTGCTTTATTTTTTGGGGAGTCATATTTTGCATATAGAAAGTGTTTGCTAAATGTTTGTTTCAATTGAAAGGAAACAGATCAGATTATAGAGAAACTGGCCTCAGATCAAGCCAAGAGGGTTTGACATATATATATATATATATGTGCTAGCTGTGTGACTTTGGGCATGTCACTTAGCCGACCTTTCATTCTAAGGTTTTAAGTTGTAAAGCGCAAACTGATACGAATTAATTGTGGGAGTGTTTCCTTTGCCAGTGAAATCACAGATATAAACTAAATTGTGGGTATGTTTGTGTGTGTATGGTGTGCAGAATATCAACTGATTAAGTGTAAATTGGGTGTGTATATGTATGTATCCTTGCTACATTATGGTTGTTTTTTCTAATTCAGCAAATCTATATCAAGTTACTCCTGCAGAGTACAAAACTGATTTTGTTTGATAGAAAGATAGATAGATAGATAGATAGATAGATGGATAGATAGATAGATAGATAGATAGATAGATAGATAGATAGATAGATGGATAGATAGATAGATAGATAGATAGATAGATAGATAGATAGATAGATAGATAGATAGATAGATTATGTATAGTAGCCACTTAATATTTGTTGAACTGAATTTGTTGAATTGAAAAGAATATCAACTACTAATATGCATCATGAATTATTCACCAGCTCCATATCTAACATATATTCAGTTAAATGTTTTGCACATGGTAGTATTTAAATGCTTATTGACTTTGTTGGATTCAACTCAATATACATTTATTGCATTCTACTGTATTCATAGAAATGTACTATGCAATAAGAATGATACAAAAATAATGAAAATATTCCTACCTTTAAACAACTTGTGAACTAATAAGAAAGAAGCCATGTATGTTTAGCAATAATGATAATACAAAGGAGCATATAGACCATCTTCTATGAGAAATACAGATCACTAGGAGTGAACGGAATAGTAGCCCAGTTTTCTCTCTCTCTTGTTCCCAGTAACTTTATATCCATATTCTAATGTTGCCATATAGCAAATTAATTTGTTTTTTAAATATGTCTCTCCATTATAAACTCCACAGGCTACCACTTCCCTTTTGGGGTAGAATTGGCAGGTGTATCTGTCACCTAATAAGTTCTGTGCCCCACTTGTTGAGTTCTTATAGCAGGGGTTGGCAACATATGGCTCTCGAGCCATATCTGGCTTCACCTCCCAACCGGCCAGTCCAGGCAGAGCCCCAGGATGTGCCCCAGGGGGCCCTTCAGCCCCTGCCCCATATTCCAGCGCCTTCCGCCTCCATCCTCCTCCTTCCACAGGCGTTTATGGCTCTCACGGCCAAAAAGGTTGCCAACCGTTGACTTATAGGCTGCCCAAATTCACACCAACTAGACTCTTAATGGTAAATGTCTGTAGATATCTGTAGAAGAGATAGCTCAAGTACAGTGGAGATTTAGTTTCATCGAAGCTGAGAATATCAATAATTTTTGAGTTCACATTATTGGAATTATAGGACTGTTAAGCCTTTCAGACAACAGGGTTATGTGGTTACTTTTATGTGCATTTATTATAGTAAGTTGCATTTTCTTATATTTTATTTTGGACACATTAACTCTAAGTTAAGGATAGTAGGCAAGAATCACTGCCTTCACTCTTGTTCACCTCCACCCTCTGAAATATCCATTTCTCTTTTATAGACTGAACTCAGTTTAAAAGAGAGATTCACCACCCAAAATTGCATGGCAAATAATGGCTAAGTTTTATATGGAAGCATTTTAATATTTTTATTAAAATGATTCTTTGTGTATTTTAGAGTAAAAGTTTGCAAAGGGAGTATTAAATAATCTTCAGAGGCATGAACTACTCTTTACATTGAAAATTTCATTTCAAGTTTCAGGGGAAACATCCAGATACCTTCAACAGTTCCATCTCACTTGTATAAATAGAAATTTTGTATCTTTGTACTACATCTTCCAGTATCCCTTTCCTCCTTCATCCCCACATTGTGTGCTTACTTCTTTGTATATAGTTAGTATAACTCCACCTCTCGCTCTTTTTTCCCATGTGTACGGCAGAATTACCTCCCTTTTTACTTTCCTCTTGCTTCAAGTTGTTATTAAATATAATACTTGGAGTTATTATATATTAATTTTTAATCTTATACACTACTCACATCCTCAATTTCCTCACTATTTAGCTGAATATTAAATTATAGAAATGGGGCAAGGGAGCAGAAATCTATAAAATAGAAATCTCTATCAGTTTTTTCTCTGGAAATGAATAGCATTCTTTGTCATAAGTCCTTCAGAACTGTCTTGGATCATTGTATTGCTCAAAATAGCTAAGTCTTTCACAGTTGGTCATCATACAATATTGCTGTTACTATGTGCAGTGGTCTTCTGATTCTGGACCACTCCTCTCTGCATCAGTTCATATCAAACTTACATCAGTTCATTCAGTCTTTCCAGGTTTTTCTGAGCTCATCCTGCTCATCATTTCTAGTAACACAAATGTATTCCATCACAATTATATACCATAACGTATTCAACCATTCCCTAAATGATGAACATCTCCTCAATGCCCAACTGTTTGTGACTATAAAAAAGGTACTATAGATATTTTTGTACAAGTAGATCCTTTCCCTTTTTATCTCTTTAGGATACAGCCCTAGTAATGGTACTGAATCAAAGAGTATGCAGTTTTATACCCCTTTCGGCATGATTACAAATTGCCCTCCAGAAAGGTTGGATCATTTCACAACCCCACCAACAATGTATTAGTGTCCCAATTTTGCCCCATCTCCTCCAACATTTGTCAATTTTCTTTACTGCTATATTAGCTAAAATGATCAATGTGAGATGGTACCTCAGAGATGTTTTAATTTGAATTGTTCTAATCAATAGTGATTTAGAATTTTTTTTTCATATGACTATATCTAGCTTTTATTTCTTCATCTAAAAACTGTTCATACCCTTTGGCCGTTTGTCAATTGGGGAATGACTTGTTTTCTTATAAATTTTAATTAGTTTTCTATATCAGTTTTCTCATTTTTAAAAATAATGCCTTTATCATAGAAATTTGTTTTAAAATTTTTTCACTTTATTGTTTCCCTTCTAATCTTAGTTACATTGGTTTTGTTTGTACAAATCCTTTTTAATTTAATATAATTGGAGTTTGCTGTTGGCTTAGACAGAATCTCAGGGATCTCACTGATGGCTTCACTAACTCACTTTTTTGCAAATAAGGAAATTGAAGCTTATAAAGAGGTAACCAATTTAGGTGAGATTCAAACCCATGTCTTCCTGAGTCCAAGTCCAGTATCCTATTCACTGAACCATGTGTAAAGAGAAGATATGTATCTATAATCAAGAATTCACTCAAAACCATGACATAAACCTGAAGAATAGTATCAATAAGTCCCAGAAAGAAATTAAGCTTTTCAAAAATGCTAATAACAGCACAATAATATTTTGACTAAAGTAGGAATAGTTCAAAAGGAGATTCATTGCTTAGAGCATAAAGTTATAATGTTTAAAAATAGCAAGAAAGGATAAAACTACTTGTTTTTTAAACCCTTACCTTCCATCTTAGAATCAATTCTGAGTATTGGTTCTAAGGCAGAAGAGAAGTAAGGGCTAGGCAATGGGGATTAAGTGACTTGCCCAGGGTCACACAGCTAGGAAGTGTCTGAGGTCAGATTTGAACCCAGGACCTCCTATTTCTAGACCTGACTCTGAGTCTACTGAGTTGCCCAGCTGCCAACTTTAACTGCTGTTTTGCTTCTATTTTCTCCATCAAGAAAAATGATCTTCCAATGGGAAATAATAGAATAAACATTTTAAAAAGTAAATTAAAGCCCCTCTCAATGAATGTGTAGTTTAACATACCAGTTAGGTAGATTTGTAGCTGATTTAATCTATTGTTCAGCCATCGTCATCTGTGTTTGTTTCAACATTGTTTTGTTGATTTGCATGAAGGGAGAGAAAGCATGCTCACAAAACTTACAGATGGCATAAAATGGAGAAATGTTACTTTCAATTAATCACCAGATTCAAAATTATCTCAATAGTTTATAACGATATACAAAAAAACAAGAAATGAAATTTAACAAGAATGAATCAGTCAAGCAACACACATTTACTTAGCTACCTATTATTTGCTGGCATTTCTAGGAGCTGAGAATACAAAACCAAAAATCAAGGCATAAGTTTCAAAATCATCTGCACAATATAAGATGAAGGTGATCTGACTTTGAAGCAATTCTTGTGAAAAAGTTCTAGGGATTTTAATTAGCCACAAACGGAACATGAGTATGTTGTGGTAACTAAAGAAATCCATGAAGTCTTTAATTTCCTTAATAAAGATATAGTATATTTATTACAAATGCTGTGGTAGAAAAGACACAGAACTGAGAGCAATGAGATCTGTTTTCTCGCTTGTTTGACCTTTGAACAAATCACAAACTCTTGGAATTTAGTTTCCTTTATCCTTAAAATAAAGTGTTTGGCCTAAGCAATATCAAGGGCCTTTTCTGCAACTAATTGTCGACAATAGTAGTAAAGACTTTCATTCCAAAATATACTGGTCAAGTGCTGTTTGGTGGCATAAGATCCATTTCTTGAGGCATATTTTTCACAGGGACCATAACAACCAAGTCAGTATCCAGATATAAATTAGCTACACGGTGAAACTTCTGGAAATTATGTTAAGTGAATAGCCACTGAAGGAATTAGAAATGCTTAGCCTAAAAATTATAAGACTAATGCTAAGATGCTTAAAGGCCTGGCATGTGAATAAATGGATTAGACTAATTTTATGCTGCTCCAGAGTTTAGGACTAGGATTAGTAAATGGAATTAGAGGGATGCAGATGGAATGTGCTACCTTACAAAGAAGTGCATTCTCCATTACTTGGAAGAATAAATGATTAGAATCCAGGATTAGAATCATAGAATCATGGAATTTAGAGTTGAAAAACTTGTCTGAAAGATGATATAGTCCAGCTTTTAACCAATGCAGGAATTCCTTCTGTAACTGCTTTGAGAAATGGTCATCTACCCCTATGTTTGACAATTGCTAGTAATAGAGATCTCACTACATTCCAGAGCATTCCATTTTTAATAGGTTGTTAACTTGATATTCTTCACTCTGAAAAGAAACTTCTCTCTATAATTTTGACTCTGATCATAGTTCTATCCTTCATGGTTATACATAATATATCTAATTACTCTTCTATATTAATAGCCTACATTGAATGCATCTATCATGGCTTTCCTAAATCATGTCAGGAATATAGAATGGATTCCTTAAAATGACTGGGAAATCTATCTAAGTGACCTCTAGAATCCTTCTGACTCAAATTATAAAATTCTTTGACAATTTCTATTCAGAACTCTGTCCTATATAAAACATGTGAAAGCATCTAGTATCCTATGCATGTAATTTTCTTGTTTGTAAACTTCAAACTCTCATATTCTCTTTATTCTGGATTTGAGTATGAAATTATATAAAATATTTTCCATATATTCTGTATATAATTCATTGGGGGAAATCCCTTTCAAAAAAAATACCTAACCCTAATCTTAGATGTTTCTAGATTTATAGCCCTTGTTTTCTGCCTTTTCTTTGTTGGTATGCATGCTAGGTAAACGCATTATTCAATTCAATAAGACTTAATGAAGTACTTGCTTTGTTCAAAACACTATTTGGCAATGAAGAGGCAAAAGCTAAAATGGAAGTCAGACTCTGTCAGAAAGAACTTAAATCTTATCGAAAGAATACAAGATGTACATAGATATATCAGTAAGACATTTTTCAGTTTGAAAAGTTTTTCCATTTCCCCAAAAGATTCCTTATGACTTTGCATGTTTAAAGGAAAAATAGAGCATATATTAGGCTTCTGTCAATGTCTCATAGACTGTTTCATATGGAAAAGCCCACCAAATATTATTTGTTTGATTAACAGGCACCATCGCAGTTGTGTTTTTGTGTTATAAGAGTATTGGAGCTTTACTTTCATCATCTGAGAGTGCCTCACAGGAAACAGAGAATTATGAGAGCCCTGAACAAGAGGAAATTGTGATCTCCTCAATTGTGTCTGTCTCAATTAGTGCAAAACCAACGGCACTCTACCAGCTTGAGAAAATCACATTTACATTAAGTCATGTAAAGGTAAGTTATTTCGGTCATAGAGAAGCATGTTGGTCAATCTATCTACTCATCCATTTATGTATTCATTTATATCTATCCATCTATATATAAATTATGTATATATTTATGTGCAGAGAGAAAGGAGAGAGGGAGAGAGAGAGAGAGAGAGAGAGAGAGAGAGAGAGAGAGAGAGACATCTAAAATTAAACAGACTTCAGTTTGGTGTTAAGGATCTTGTTTCCTTTAAAAGTCACTTTGTCCTCAAGAAAATGTGTTATGTATTACAAGAAAATGTGAAGTCGTAGGGTCTGGTTGAAATATATCACTTTCATAGGAAGGGAATTCATGTGCCTTGTTTCAAATTGGTATGTTGCACAGGACTTTCAAAGTGTTTGGGCCAGGTTATAAATAAATTCACCAAGGAGATTAAATAGCAGTAGTCCAAAAATGTTTCATCAGAAAGTTAGCACAAGTCTTTTTTATTACTTTCCTTTGAACTTTTTAATCATTCCCCCCCACAAAAAAAAAACACTGTCTTTTTCAATTATTCCTTTACATTTGAAACTGAATCCCTCAATGCCCTAAAAATTACCACCTCTAGTACAGACTGTGTTTGTGTGAACTGCTCTCTGTTCATTTACTTGTACTGCCCTTTGCCTGAGGTATCCTCCCAAGTCACTGGTTGTCCCCTTCATTTAAGGTCTCCTAGAGGAACACCTGTCACTTATGTTGTAGAGAGAGGACTATTATTTAGGAATATGTTGGACTGAATGATAACTAACTTCCAACTCTGAGATTATACAAGAATATGATGACTCTATTGTCATTGATGAAGAGGTACTGCCCAGTCCAAGAGTTATGTCCTGTAGGTATTTGCCCTTCAGTCTCCCTGGTTATGCTTCACTTTATTTCCTATTCCCCTATCATCTTCCCAAATCAAGTCAACAACATTTACTAAATTTCTTCTCTGTGGCAACCACCAGGGATGCAAAGAAAATAAAGAATAAATGAAAACATGCCTTGCCTCTATGGTTGTCTTCCCTCCTCCCATCTACATTTCTGGAACATGATCAAATCAATTCTGCTACTATTCCTAGAAAAGGCATATCAAGTAATTCCTCTATAGACCCAGTCACCAACACTGTAACTTTCTGGCCCAGAGTGATGCCTCCCTGGTAACCATTCCTGTACATGTCTTGTCCTTCCCTACGGCTGTACAGCTCTTGAGAATGGTCTTTCCATATACATTTGTGTCCCCAGCACTTAGCACACAATGCATGGCACACAGTGAGTATTTAAATGGCTTTTACTCATTTATCTAGTCAAGTATTCAAGCAGTCATTTTTAATCCTCTGGTTGTTCACTTGCCATGACAGATATCAGAAGAGGGCAATGAGCCAGGCCCAGGACTGAATAGTAGAAGGACCACTAGATTAGATTTGGGGAAAATGTGCAGAGACAATGTAAAGAATGTCTGGATGTATGACAAATAGACAGGACCCATAGTCTCCTTGTTCCCTCAATATGTCAAGGGCACTTAAAAAGACATCCCAGAATGCAGAGTGGATTCAAAATAAAAACTTTATGGGGGGGGGGCAGCTGGGTAGCTTGGTGGATTGAGAGCCAGGCCTAGAGATGGGATGTCCTAGGTTCAAATCTGACCTCAGACACTTCCCAGCTGTGTGACCCTGGGCAAGTCACTTGACCCCCATTGCCTATCCTTACCACTCTTCCACCTACAAGTCAATACACAGAAGTTAAGGTTTTAAAAAATTAAAAAAAAAAACTTTATGGAAAGACATAGACAAGGAGTAGGTGCATGGTAATATGTACCATGGAAAGGAATACTGACATTGATCACACATCCATCTAAATCTTTAAATCCCTTTTACATACTTTAAGGGTTAAATGGTAGGAGTATGACAAAAGTGAGGAGAGCAGTTGAATAAAACAATTAGTTTAATTTGAGAAGAACAAATAGAAAATAGAAAAGGAGGAAAGAGAGATTATTATTCTAATACCCTATGACTATTCCTAAATTCCTATTCCTATCTAAAATTCCTAAAAACCTACTCTGACTTCAAAGGACAGGTTCTTCTTGCTTGGTAAAGACCAGGCCTATCTAACCTACACTATCTAAAATTGATTCACTAACTACCTATCTTCCTAAATAAACAGACATTCGACACCCAAAAATTTCTTAAATTTGTTTCTATCCCCAACTGTCAGTAGCCAAACTGCCAGTAGCAGAGACCGACCTTCTGATCTCTCAAGATCCAAAGGCAGAAGACCCAACTGCCAAACTGTTCCTTCCTTATCTAACCCTTCATCACTTTGGTAATGGAATCTTCAGCTCTGTCTCACTGACCCCTGTCAGTTCTGCTCCACTTAGAAATCCTGCTTTCCTGCCTCTTAAAGAGACAGAGGGAGATATTAAGAAAATCCTTTTAACAATACAAAAACCAACAACAACCCACAACACAGAGGAAATAGAAAAATCACAAGAACTATGAGAGCCAACAAGTCATTATTCTGATACTTTCAAGATTCATCCTCTAATTCAGTGCCTTATGCTTCATGGCAGCAAAGATGTAAAGGAGAAAGCATTAAAGGGATTCATTGAACAGAATTGACAAAGTCAAGACACTAAACTTCTCTGCCCTCAGTTTCCTAATCTGTAAATTAAAAGGCCAGATTGGGCAGCTTCCAAATCCCTCTGCCTCTAAATAAATGATGAGTCAGTTGGAATATTGCCCATCCTATAACTGGGCAGTTTCTTCTATAAAATGGGGATCATCATACCTGTATGCCCTCTATCAAAGAGTTGTTTTAGGAATAAAATGAGATCATTTAGATAGCAAGCTATATAAATGGCAGTTATTATTTTTATTTCCCACTTCTCACATATGGAATAGTTGAAAATGTCTTGATTTTTCCAGGAGTAGAGTACTATTATAAAGGAACATCTTAGTACATGATTAAAATGTCTCAGTAAAGCCATATGGAGAAACTTGTAGTTGACCAATCATTTCCATACTTAATGGGAGAAAAAAGATGCATTTGCTATAACAAAAGGGCCAGGCATGCCTACACACAAACAAAAATATGTCACTGTACATCAACAAACACATCGTACAGTGGAAAGAAACAAACTGTTCTGGGAAAGTAAGTAAATAGGAATCAGCAACATTAAACATATTGTGGAACATCATGTTGAGAAAAAAAGGTGTGAATAATTTCAGAAATGAAAACAGATTTTTCAGAAACAGAAAATCAGCCTTATTTTATTCCAGCAATCACAAAAGAATAGTCTCGGAGTTAGAAACAACTTTCAAGGTCAGTTAGTATCTAACATACCTGAACAAGAATCTTCTCTTCTTACCATCGAACAATCAACAAACATTTAAATGTTTATTATTTAAAATGTGGAGTTTTTTACAAGTAAAAAAAGATTTTATTTTGGGATGGTAAAAAAAGAGAAAGATATACAAAACAGATAAGGCCAAATGAAATTGCTGGGCATCTTCTAGAATTCTTCACTTTCTATAGAGTCTGTGCCTACTTCCTTATAATCCTCCTTGAGTACAATGTGCCAAAAAGTACATAGAGAGTTATACAAATGAGTCCCTAACCTCTGTTTGAAGACTTCTGATGATCTGAAACTCCCTACTTTCAATTTTCGGATAACTCCTATTATTAGAATGGTTTTTTCTCCTTAAGTGAAGCTGCTTCTCTGTTACTTCTACGCCATTTGGTACCTGGTTCTGGCCCCTGAAAAATTCAAACCCCTCTTCCATATGATGATACTAAAAGTATTTTAAAATTATCACTATACTGTGCCCCTCCACATAAACACACACACACACACACTCACACACGCACACACGCACACACACAGATACACTCCTTTTTTCTACAAGCCAAACAATCTATATTCTGCAACCAATTCTCACAGAGCATGGTTTCCATTCCTTTACCACTCAAGTTGCCTTCCCCTAGGACCTTTTAATCTCTTCCTTGTGGTCATTGGTTTATATCAACTACATTTCTTTTAGAAATGGGCATAATAGAACCAAAAACTTTGTTTTTATCTTTTTTCCCATTTTTGAGAAGTAAAGTTTATTTAAACTGATTGGGTTGGAATTACTTTTGATTTTATGTAATAACTTCTTGCCTTTATCCTTTCTTCCAAAAATGATGCTAATTTCATCCTTTGCTTTAATTGGATGATTTTACTGAAAAAGATAATTCATGAGTGATTCCCATATCAGCAGCTAGTGATCTCATCAGCTAGTAGATAATCAATTTCTTTCCTTCTGATATATTTCCATGCTGGCCAACTCAACCTGTTCCAATTCTTCTTAAACAAAATATTCTTCTTTTTTAAACCCTTAACTTCTGTGTATTGGCTCCTAGGTGGAAGAGTGGTAAGGGTAGGCAATGGGGGTCACACAGCTGGGAAGTATCTGAGGCAGGATTTGAACTTAGGATCTCCCATCTCTGGACCTGACTCTCAATCCACTGAGCTACCCAGCTGCCCTAAACAAAATATTCTTGATATGCAAACATGAGACTTCTGAGTCATCTGAAAGTCTTTGGTCTCTTTCATTTCTAATTCTCAAACCATTTTTCAAACATATTTGTTCACTTTTCTCCCCTGTGTCTACTTTCCCAGTGAAGTAATTGAATATCAAAGTATTTATTGACTTAGTCTGCATAATATTTTGAAGTCCATCAAATTTTGCTACGTTTTCAAGGACAGATGTTGTGGTATAAGCTGCAACCATCTTCATAGTGGGCCCTTTTCCTCTATGCCCTCATGGCCATGCTGAGGCAAAGTACTTGATCATTAAAGTGAAGAAAATATTTGCAATTGCTCTAGAGCACACAGGGAATGTAAATATTTTCTTCACTTTTCTTAGAACTTTCAAGTTGCCCTTCGCCATTGTTAAAAGGTAGAGGAACTCTTAAGATGTTGGAAACTCTGTTGCTTTATCCTTCTTTTGAGGAGGAGACTCAAGTTTCTCAAAGGCTCTGCTAATGGATCCCAAGGTCTATCAGGGTCTTCCAGGAAGAGTTTAAAGTGTTTTCCAGAAACTGCCTTTGGTCCTAGAACCATTCATGCTATTGTTAGAGAGAGACTTGTTCCCAGCAGGTGGTGAACAGAAAATGAATTCTTTGGTCCTTGCAACCCTTAAAACAAAAGTCAGTCCTGCATAGCTTCCTTTTGCTTCTGTGGTACTGGTGATGGCATAGCACACACACACACACACACACACACACACACACACACACACACACAAGAAAGAGGAAGAAAAAGCTACCAAGAATCATGCAGTTTTTGATCCTAGAAAGATTAATTTGACTGTTAGTACTCAAAGTGTGACATCTCTGTCCAAATGCCAATAAGTTGCTTTACTATGGGAGGAACTGAATTACTTTCACATGGTAATCAATAATAAAAGAAGGCACCATTTTGTTATTTGACACCTACTTATTGTATGTACCATCTTGCCTTTAGGGCAGATGGCACAGTGGATAGAGAGAGATGGACCTGGAATGAGGAAGACTCATCTTCCTGAACTCAAATCTGAACTCAAATACTGACTAGCTATGCAGCCCTGGATGTCAGTTTCCTCATCTGTAAAATGAGCAGAAGGAAATCACAAACTTCTCTAATGGTTTTTTGCCAAGAAAATCCCAAATGGAGTTGAACATGACTGAAATGATGAAACATATATGTATATATCTATACATTCATATACACACAAAAATACTTAATGTGTCTAGGTACTTTAGTACATTATTCCAAATAACTAAATCAATGCCTGGCACATAGTAGGTTCTTAATAAATGCAGGGTGATAAATTGATATTCTACGAAATAAATTATATTTTATTCTTACCTGTATATCTAAAGTAGAGCAATCAACCATAGCATGAAAGTTTTATATAGGGATATGAAACCAACTCAACACACACACACACACACACACACACACACACACACACACACACACACTTCCCAGTACAGAGTAAGATTACCAGGATAGAAAATGTAATGAGAAAGTGTAACATCCAAGGGTACCACAACACAAAATTCTGACCCAACTACTTCAAAATTCAATTCAAAGTACCATTAGCAACTTTGTGGCTCAAATGTCACAAAGATTTATAGTCAAAAAGACCATTGGCAATGGAAGAGACATCAATATACAGTCTTTGTACAAAGTTCAATGTTTTTATTCATGTTCATAAGGAAGTAGTCATCTTTCCTGGGTTTAAGATTCCCAGTGTAGCATGTCTACTTCAATGAGAATATTCTTATGTTTAGATCTCTGAGTACTGTATAATTTAGGAATCCCATTTCTAGGTCTGATTCTTTCACCTCTCATTTTTAGAATTTTTTTAAAGATATTTAAGATGGTCCAGAGTCTATCCCCCTAACCTCTATGGAGCATGCTTCTCAGCCAATTCCCTTCCTAAAAGCAAATAAGTTTATATTTTTGAGAAATTTAATCCATGAAGATTCTATGATAAAAACGATCAGGAACAGCAATAATTTAAAAGGTGGTGTGCATGTTAAAACGTGGCCATAGAATAGAAAGAGTGATGGACTTGGTGCCCTAGTTACAGTATCTCCAAGTTGTATGATTTGAGACAAAGCCTTAAATTGGTCCTAGTTTAATCATCTATAAAATGTTAATAATAATCATACTTGTGATTCTTCTTCCTCATCTCCTCACCCTCTTTTTCATCTTCTTTCTCTTCCTCTTCTCTATCTGCCTCCTCTTTCTCTACATTTGATGGTAACTTATTCCACTATTAATCTATTAACTCCTTAAAATCAAGGCCAATTTCTTAACTAACCTTTTTATCTTCTACAGAGCTCATATAGTAGGTGCTTAATAAGTGTTTCCTCAATTATATTATTGTTTTGTTATCTTAGAATATCTGATGTCACCAAGGGCATGTGAACTTAGAATATGTCTGCTTTCTCAAGCTCAACTCGGATGACATATGTTTTTAAAGGGTCCCCATTTAACTTGAAAGCCATACAAAAGGGATAGGTGCAAATTTGTCAAGAACTGTACCACTGGAAGAAATACCAAAATTAATGAGATCACAGATCATAGAGTATCATAGTGTTACATTTCAAATGTGCCAACAGTAAATGAAAAATTTCTTTTCTTTCTCCCTCAATAAAACAGTACACTTCTTTTTCAGCCTAGAGAAAAGTCTAGTATTAAGTGTGCCTTTTGGAACTACTCAAGTGACACTCTGAATGGCAGCTGGTCTACAGAAGGCTGTGAACTGATGCATTCCAACTCTACTCATACCTCATGTAAATGTAATCATCTGACACATTTTGCTATTCTGATGTCTTCAGGTGTTTCTATTGTAAGTGCATTGGGGGCTTTTACCATTTAGTATTAACAAGATAAGACTCATAGGAGGTTTTGTTGAGTGTTCCTAAAGAGAATGTGTCTTTGATTCCATCTCACCCCTCTTTCATAAATTCTACAGAACAAAAAAATAATCTTGCTTTTCAGCCTAAATGTTCCTAGATCCTCATTTCCAGGGTGTATTCCACAGATGTTATAGCAACTTATTCCAGATTTCTTTGTTTTAAATGACAGTCAGATTTTTTTTATTGATTTAAGATACTTGAGTAAATTATTACATTAGTATGGTTGCCTATATCTTGATATCTAAAAACTTATTTTTATGATTGATTACAACAATGTTTTCATTACACTAGCAAAAAATTACCAGCATTAAGAGAATATGATTAATTTGTTGTATATATATATATATATATATATATATATGTGTGTGTGTGTGTGTGTGTGTGTGTGTGTGTGTGTGTGTATGGATATACATACACAGGTGGTTGTTGTGAGAAGAAAATGAGGTAATATTTGTAAAGCACTCTGCAAACTCTACAGTCCTACTAAATGCTGACTCTTATTAGTTTATCATGATTAAATGCCTCTGAAATACTAATCTATGTATACATAAAGAAAATGTATGAGCATATGTTTGTATACAGTTATTTGTACTATATGTATTACATGTATAGAAAGCAGACACATAGAAAGCAGAGTCAGACAGAAAGGGAGAAGGTAAAAGAAGGAAAGAGTCAGAGGCATTTGTGACTTAGTGAGTAGAGAGTAGGCTTTAGAGTTATGAAGCCTGGAGTTCAAGTCCTGTATGTGACATTTACAAGCTAAATGACCATAATTAAGTCACTTTAAGTCACTTGATCTCTCAAGACTTCAGGTCTATGTTTTATATATATATATATATATACACTATATTATAATTATATATATATATTACTATATTTATTATATATAACTAATATACACTATAATTTATAGATGGTTTATTGATCTATAAGGAGACAAGGAGTTTTCATACTCCAAGCTCCTCCAAACTCATGAAATTGTTGCTTTGGTGGCTCCAAATTCAGCGTGGGTGTGAATATATATATATACAGGGAAAATATCTTCTGATTCATAGACAAATATTCATCAAAAATGAATTTTTTTTTACAATTTGCATCATGACCTAAATTAAAAGAGGAATAACTCCACCAATATTTAGAATCTATATATGATGTATAACTGAATCCTTTTCAAACTCATATGCAGGCAAATATTTCAAAGGTTCCTTTTACTAGATACCAGGTAAGCCAGAGAAACCACACTTTCAGGATATATTCCTTTAATTACAAAAAAAAAACCCTAAGCAAACCAATTTCAAAGTCTCTGAGCTATAGCAGCTATGCTCAATATTCTGTAAATTTAGTATATTCTGTATATGTAGAACATTCATCATGTTTTGAATAAATCACTACTTGGTTTAAAAAAAAGAAAAAGGAAAATGTTTTGTAACATTTTATGAATTTAAGTTAGCAGCTTGGTATGTATTCATTAATAAATTATTGCAGAATTATAAAGAAATGAGTGATTAAAATAAAATCACTTTATGATTTAAATAGTGCTTTATATACATTATTTCACTGAATACTTATATCAAGTTTTTCAGATAAGCAATATTATTTTATAGATGATGAAATTAAAGTTGAGGGAAGTTAAGGGACTTTTCAGGGTCACAGCAAATAAGTATGGGGCTGGATTTGTTTGTTTTTTGTTTTTATTTTTCCCCTAAAACCTTTATTTTCTGTCTTAGCAACAACTCTAAGAGAGAAGGGGAGGGCCTAGGCAAATAAGGTTAAGTAACTTGCCCAGGGTCACATAGCTAGGAAGTGTCTGAGAATAGATTTGAACCTAGGACCTCCTGACTTCAGCATGGCATTCTATCCACTGTGCCACCTAGCTACCCCTTGTGCCTCCTTGCTGTCCCTAGAGCTGTGTTGGTGAACCTATGGTAAATGTGCCAGAGAGTTGGGGCTGCTCTCCTCCCCCTCTCCAATGCTCCTGAGGACATTTCTCCCATCACCTGCCCCTTTGTTCAGCATCCCAGTGGAAGAACTTCTTCCCTCTTCTGTCTGGGGTAAGGAGACAGCTCCTATGTGGCATCAGGGTATAATTTGGGCACTCGATCTCTAAAAAATTTTACCACCACTGCCCTAAAGGGACTAGATTTGAACAGAGGTATCTGGACCACCCAAATGCTATTGAGGATATTTTTAAATCATCATGCTAATTTTTATCATAGGCAATGCAAAAATGCAAACACTCATTTCCCTGAAGCCTAATGTCTGCGTGATTTATAACTGATTTCCACTATAGAAGAGGCTATCAAAAATGCCAAAATGTTTCTCATTTAAATGAATGTTCATTTTCCACCTACTGTCCATTTGATTAATTTTTCACAAAAAAAAAAATTTAAAAAAAGAGGTTCATTGTAGGCTGAGAATCCTATGACAAGTAATTGAGTTGGTCTCTTAAGAGTTTTCCTATTTTTGGCCCTCAGGGTATTAAAGATTACAATATTCTTACAAGGATCACTCAACTTGGAATAATCATTTCATTGGTCTGCCTCGCCATGTGCATTTTCACCTTCTGGTTTTTTAGTGAAATTCAGAGCACAAGGACAACCATTCACAAGAATCTTTGCTGCAGCCTCTTTCTGGCAGAGCTCGTTTTCCTTGTTGGAATTAATACAAATAGTAATAAGGTAGGTGTTTGGTATTTTCTGGCTATTTTTAACTTCTTCATAGCTAGTGACTAGGGACACAGACTTCATCTGCTGTCCTCACGAAGCATCTATGGAATATAATTTTCCCCAACAGCCCCTTTCTGAAGCACCATGATTCTTGCCAAGAGTCAGAATCAAATGGAGGGGAAAAGATCAAAATTTTGGAATATCAGTATAATTTATTTACCCATTTCTGTTTACTTCTTTAGCAAAAATCTCATCAGGGATGCACATCTCTGGAAACGAATTTCAAAATTTTATCATTATTCAAAAAAACACCTTCTTAGTTCATAGAATCATAGAGTTAGAGTTGGTAGTCACTCAAAAGTCAAGTAGTTCACTATTATTTTACAGACGAAGAAACTGAGTTCCACAGAGGTTGTATCTTTTAATATAAAAATACATTTTAATGTTTGTAAAGCGCACTCCTTACTCTGTGAGGGTGACAATACAAGTACTATAATCCCCATTTGCAGTTGAGGAAACTGAGGAGAGATAGACATAGGTACTAGATACATAGATGTGGCAGCATTAGGATACAAGTCATTGAACTCCTGGTCTAGTTATCTTTCCATTAAGTCACTGTCTTTCAGAAGCAGGAAGGAGAAGGTTGGATTGAGGCAGAGCTTTTGGCCAGAACTTGAAAATTGAAATTAACATTCATAGGGAAAGCATGATCCAGATTGATGACAATTTTCTCAATTCCTCACAGATCAGATTGTAAGACCCTTCCCTCCCATATTAATCTAAATCAATCCATGAACAACTGAGTGCCTTTATCTATCTAGTCTCTCTTTAACTCCTGAGATGAAAGGTAATTCTGAAACTTCAGGGTCCATCTATCTCCACCTTTTCATTTCACAGATATGGGGTGGGGGGGGGGAGGATCAGAAAAGCTAAATTATTTTCACAGCATTACAGAATTGGTAAATGACAAAGCTAGGAATTAAACACAGGACCCAGATTTTAACTGACAACTAGACCTGGGCAACTTTTATTTGAAGACAAAACTCTAAATAGTCCTTAATATACACTAGATAGTTTCTTTTTTGAAGATATTCAGCACATGCACACACACACACACCCAGAGAGAGAGAGAGAAAGAGAGAGAGAGAGAGAGAGAGAGAGAGAGAGAGAGAGAGAGAGAGAAAGGGAGAGAGAGGAAGAGAGA
>NC_058133.1:53287123-53353959 GCF_016433145.1 Gracilinanus agilis
ACACACACACACCCAGAGAGAGAGAGAGAGAGAGAGAGAGAGAGAGAGAGAGAGAGAGAGAGAGAGAGAAATAAAAGGTTTTTTTCTTCTAAAACAAAGCATTTAGCATTTATCAAATAATAGCATTGATCATTATTCCCTAAGCAGCTTCTTTGAAAAGTCTAGTTCTGGGTCTAAATTCATGGCCACACTAAGCATCCTACATCAACAGGAAGAAGAGTGTAGAAAGTAAAGTCCCTCTTCAAATGAAGTGTCTAGATTAGAACAAGAGTTCAAGAGCAGACTGACTAGAGGAAAGGCAAATGGGAGTAATTTTCTTATTCTTATTATGTAAATATGACTTTCTTAAAACATCCCAAGATTATCTTAGAGTTGTTTTGTTTTGGTTTTTTGGCTGTCCTGGAATACTACTGTCTGAAATTGGGATTCCATTATGCTAAAGCTCTCAGATTTTACCCCACAAATCACTTTTCTAGCTTCCTCCATTCCATATTTGTGAAATTGCTATTTTAAAGGTAATTGGAGGAATTTACATTTACACCTCTTAAGTTTAATCTCATTAGATGTGATCCATTATTTTAACCTGTCAAGACCTTTTTGAATCCTGTCAGTCAGTATGATTCATCCCTCTTCTGGCTTTGTATCATTAGACAATTTGATGGAATTACTAGCTATGTTTTCATCCACATCACTAACAAAAATATATAATAACATAAGACCTAGGAGACATCCATGGGAGCCCTCCATTAGAAACCTCCATTCAGGATGACATTAACCTCTCAATAACTACTCTTTAGGGTCAATCTTTCATCACGTCTTAAATCTGCTGAAATATACTCCGGTCCATAATTCTTCATCTTGTCAGCAAGAGTAAGATTATTTGGGAAATCAAATGAAAAAACAGATTGAAGTATTTCACAAACCTTATACAGCTATCTAAATATGAATTATTAATGATGATGTGCGACCCTAGTCAGGTTACTTGTTCCAGGTCATTCTTGAAGATGAGAAATTGTAGTGAAGATGCTAGCTGTATCACTAAAGGGAGTTCGCTTACCTGGGAGCTCTCCATACCAATGAAATCACAGGTCCAGTTCCTATTCCAGTGATGGAGATCAGTAGCAGCATCTCCTCTAAGATTCCTTCCAAGTCTAAATTCTTTGACAAGGTTAAGACATTTTCATAACTGTTAAATTCACACAATCATGCCGCCAAGTGGCATATCTAGGCAATAGAGAAAGTTGTGCTCTACCATACTAGTGAAAAATTGTTTACGACTTCCTTTCTTTGGTTGATTTCTAGCTCTTCTGTTCAATCATTGCTGGATTGCTACATTATTTCTTTTTAGCTGCCTTTGCGTGGATGTGCATCGAAGGCATCCACCTCTATCTCATCGTTGTTGGAGTCATCTACAACAAGGGATTCTTACATAAGAATTTTTACATCTTTGGCTACCTCAGTCCAGCCGTGGTGGTTGGATTTTCAGCATCCCTAGGATATAGATACTATGGGACGACAAAAGTGTAAGTGGCTGCCATTTCATTTAAGTGCTTGCTATCATCATAGACTTGCTTTGGGGGGATAATTGCTCATTTCCCTTTTCTGATTCATATTCAGCATATTGGCAACCACAAGTCATGGCTGGAAGGGTGTTTTGATACATCCATCACATTCTTTTTCCATCCCCTTCTCTTCACTGGAAATAGCTGCTATGCTGGACACCCTTCTGGGCACATCTCTAATTATAAATGTTACATGTTATTCACTTTTGGTTTCCTTAGGATAGATACTAGATCTGTGGTTTCTAATTGGAAACTCCAAAGTATGAAAGTTCCTTCTACCCATCAACCCATCAATAAACATTTTTAAAACTTAGTGATGCAAAAAGTGACAAAGACAGTCCCTACCCTCGAATAGCTTACAATCTAGCAGAAAAGATGACATGATGAAACAGCATATACAAAGCAAGCTACATATGAGATAAATAAGAAATAATTAAAAGATAAAAGGCATTGGAATTAATAGAGGTTGGGGAAAACTTCCTTGAAAAAGTGGGATTTTAGTTGGGACCTACAGTAAGCCAAAGGGGTGAACAATTGGAACAGAGGAGGAAAAGCTTTCCAGGCATGGGGGATGTCCAAAGAAAATGCCCAGAACTGAGATAAAGTATCGTATTCATAGAACAAACATCCAGGAAGTCAGTCACTGGACAGAAGAATATATATTGGGGGATAAGGTGTAAAAAGACCGAAAAGGAAAGAAAGGGCTAGATTAGGAAGGATTTTAGAAGCATTTTGTATTTGTTGCTAGAAGCAATAGGAAGTCATTGAAGTTTATTGAGTGCTAGTGCAAAATCAAAACGTTCTCTGCAATGTTGGGTCTAAGGGACTTGTCTAAGACACTGAGAAGTAAAATTAATTGCTCAAGATTACACAAATATCTTTAAGAAGCATGACTTGAATCTAGGTCTTCCTGTTCTCAAGGTCAGTTACCTATTTTCTATGCCACATTACCTCTCAAAAATAGTCTATCAGGACTTTTGGAAAGGACCAAGTATTTATGATTTTCAATGTCATGCTGTACAAAATATAAAAAGCATATATATCTTGATCTACACCTATATCATCTATGTCTATTTTTATTATCTTTTCCTTTTTCAGATGTTGGCTCAGCACAGAAAATAACTTTATTTGGAGCTTTATAGGACCGGCATGTCTCATAATTCTTGTATGTATATTTTATTTCTTTTTCTCAAATTTGAGTAATCACAAGCTTCTTAATAATTACTATCATTATCCTAAGGACAGCCATGTGTAAAAAACAAAAGAAAAGCAAGAATATTTCTGATTATTACTTATCATTCTGCTCTTTAAAGTGGCTAGTCAGAAAAAAAAGATATCTGACAAAGGTCATTTCATTTTATTCTTTCCTTTCTGTCTTTGGGGAGGGGGGATGGAATAGACAAGAGGGAATCATTTCTAGCTTATAAGGAAAAGCATTTCCCTGCTGTGGTATCTCAGCATTATTCAGGAAGAAATGGCTATAGGGAGTGTGCCAACTGACTGGTAATCTGGCATTTGGGATGTTACGTTACTTAATCTTTTATTGATGATCGGTCATCTCTGAAGATTAGACTGTCATCTCTACAGTTTTATCATTCCTATGTACCCTGTCATCATAAAAGCCATTTTATACTAAATTGCAACGTCAGAGACAAGAACCCGCTATTTCTCATGGGTAGACAAGTCATCTATTGATAGGCCTATTTCGGCTGGAAAGAGGGCCTTTTAATTCTTATTGGAAGTGGTTTCCAACCTGCAAATTTGGCAGGTATTATGTGTTCCATTCTAAATAAAGACATTTTTATGTGTCTCGAGAGCATTTCTAAGTGCTGGAAGTTTTCAGCATCCATTCTGACTACAATAGTCTGTCAATGAATGTGGGAAGCCTGACAATGATTAGGAAATAGCATGATCACCAGGGAAGGAATGGTGGGAACACCTTTAGGCAACTTTGGTCCATGTCTTCCAGAAAAAAAATGGCCATCATTACATTATTTCTCAATCCCTCCACCACTGTATCTTTCCATTGTTGGGGAAGGGGGATATGGGAAATAAATAAGATAATTAGGGAAATAAAAGAAGACTGTAATTAAAATTCAGCAACTATTAACTCTCACAGTATGGCTGTGTAGATAGAAGTTATGCCTGATATTTTTTTGTAGGGAGACAGGTTGCCGAGATCCGTAATTTCACCAGTTCAGAGGAATCCTGATGTGGAAATTCTCCCCCCACCACTGAAGACCAGAAAGTCTTCTATATCTAATAGAATAATAAATAACTTCTATAATTCATTTCCTGGGGCTTTGAGATGTTAAATTATTTTAGTTATAGATTGGAACTTAAAGCCAAAAAGAAATTTAGAGATCATTTAATCCAGTGATCTCATTTTATATATGTGGAACAGAAGACTAGAGGGGTTCATAGTCATGCAGGGTAACAAGTGGTGGAAATGGGACTCAGAGCAAAGTCTTCTTGTTCCTTACCCAGTCCTCCTTCTGTTAATAAACACTGCCTCCCTTGCCTTAGAGACATAACTAGTATGTGTTAGAGGCAGAGTCTTTCTGCCTCTCTTAGCCACCACACCACACTACTTATCATTTAATTCTTTAAGAATTAGATCAAACACTTCAAGATCAAAAGTGAAAGTCACAATTTAATTTAATTTACAGCAAAAATGTTCACCTTTTGGGCATGCCAATCCCCTCCCCCTGTTAATTATTGCCAATTTATTATGTATATGTCTTCATTATGCATCATTGTATCTTACTGTCTCTTCCACTAGACTAAACTCCCTGAGAGTAGAGGTTGCCTTTTACAAACTTCCTTTGTATTCCCAGCCCTTAGCATCATGCCTGGCTCATAGTGCTTTTTGACTAACTGTTTGTTATGGACCATTTTGGATCCAGTGAAGCCTATGATCCATTGCTCAGAACAGGGTTTTGTTGCTTGCAAACATAATTGAAGGAAATATTCCAATTCAACTAGAGGTTAGTGAAAATGAAAATATCGTTTTCCCCAGGTTTATAGACCCTTTGAAATCTAGACAGAGACTTACTCAGAACCTCTGTACTTGAGCAATTGGATACATGTATGAAAATATTTATATAGGAATATATAGAAGCTATAGATGTATGTACAGACATACATACTATACATATATCCACATGTATGTGTATTTACAACTATGTATATTTATTTATATACTTTCAGATACTCAAATGGAGAGTTATTTTTAAAATCATGAAAATTATATTCAATATCTTTAAAGGCTTAGAAGTGTCTGTCTGATTTTTCATATGCTCAGATGAACCTATGTTCTCATTGGTGGGGCTATATGTGGGGGTTTTTAATTTATTTATTTAATTGATTTAGAATATTGTTCTATGGTTACATGATTCATGTTCTTTCCCTCCCCTCCTCCCACCCCCTCCAATAGTGTGCCTACTGCAACCTATTTTAACCTGCCCGGCCTCTGGGACCCTTGTCTATTTTCCCTCCTTATGTTTGCCACAAGGGGTCACACCAATGCATTGAGGGTTTTCTTTGATTTCTCTAAATATCAAAAGGATTTCAATGGACTGCATATGTTCTCCATCTTGCCATATGGTCAGCCCACCTTTTTCTTGCTCATTCACATCTTTTTATAACCTCTCTTGTTCCAATTCTGCTTTGTTATTCCTTTATTTTAATTCTTGCAAACATTTTGTTTTATTTCTGTTTCTGCTTTTTTGGAAGGATCTGAGAGAACCTTAAAACTATTCACTAGAGGAAGCAGCTATGTGGCTCAGCAAATTAAGAGCTAGGCCTAGAAACAAGAGGTCCTGGGTTCAACCGAGACATCAGACACTTCTTAACTATGTGACCCTAGCCAAGTCTCTTAACACCTATTGCCTAGTTCTTACCTCTCTTCTGCCTTGGAACCAGGATACAGTATTGATTCTAAGAAAGAAGGAAAGGATTTTTTTTAAAATCTATTCATCAGAACCACTATTGCAGAGCTTAAAGTTGGGGAACAAAAGACAAGAAAAGGGTCACAAAAGAGAAAGTAGTGTTTTTATTTCCTAATGAACCATAATGACTAGCAATGTAGCCTTCAAATATAAATCCATCATTGTTGGCATTGTCCAGGTTTGTGTTTTGTCCCCAACCCAAGGGACAGATGCCACAGACTTCACAGCATTTTCTGATCAAACATAAGGGATCTGCTGTACTATTACTAACCTCTCTATCAATGGACTGTCATTTCTCAAAAGACAGTTTTCACTCCCTCCAAACAGGAAGAAACAAACTTTGTAAAACGTTCTTACTGGCGCTTATGAATCAGTCCCTGTGATATTTGTGTTTGGGGATTAAAAAGTAAAATGCCTTTGAAACATTCAACAAAATAACTAGGAACAAAGCTAGTTTGTGCTGATGGCTTCTGGACCCCAAAGTCTTTCCTTCCTACCTAATCACCCCATCCAAATACCCAGAATTCCTTTAATCTACTTCCGTAACTAAACTCCAACCACTCCGATGTCTCCCATCTGGAGTCTAAGCTCCATTCCTCTTTGATTTCTTGAGTGGTAATCCTGTTTCCTGAGATGTTTGCCCATTAATATGAAGGGTCTCTCTTAATTCTGAAGTGCGAAGCAGTGGCCCAGTTGATACTATCTGAGAATGATGCCTTTTGTTATTTGAAGATTGCAACCAGACATGAAAAGAAGCAGGTCAGGCATTTGAAAGATGGAGTAGTACAAGAAAGAGGTTTGTAAACCTTTGTAAAGCAAGCTGCAAACTGAAGATAATTTACACCATTTATTTCTTCCTTCTCATATTTCTAATCTTTATTACTGAAACAATTTTAACTATACCGCCGATTAGATCAAAGTACACAAGTGTGAAGAAACAGTTTGTGGAAATCATTTAATTTTTAAAAGGAAATTGAAGTTTCTCATAGATGCTTTCAGCATTGAAGAATAGCCCGTGCTTGACTGAGACAAATACTAATTAAGTGTTGGCCAAAAAAAGACAGTCTATTAAAAAAAAATTAAGCATTCCTTGGAGTTTAAGTCATCGCCTCTGCAGATGAGCAGTTGTCTGTATGATCATTTTCTTATCCCTTTTTTTAACTCTTGATCTTGCATTTCCTTATATACTCACCAAATCTGGAGTTTTTCATTTCTTTTTGTCATTCTGCATATGTTGAGACCTAGCTCATTTACACCCTTAAAGCCCTGACAATGCCAGCACTTGTTTTGTCATCATCAGACAATCCAATTCATCTGTGGTCTCATTCCAGCAATTCAAAGCTTGACCTAAATGTGCCTCTCTCTCCTTGGTGACTAGCTCATGTTCTCCTAGAAGTTAGCTAGGAAGGTTCTCCCAAAATACTGAAGGGCTTACATGCATTCTCTTGACATTCTGAAAATGCCAGTGGAGCATTCCTACTGCATCTATCAGTTATTCCTTGCTTTTGGCATGCAACCAGCCCATTTTTTATAATAAATGTTTTATGGCAATTTATGCCATTTCTCCTATATAATTCCTTGTTTATAGTAAGCTGCAGCCTACTCATAGCAACTATTAGCTCCTTATTGCCAGTTGGGCTGATCTCAACTTCCATTCTTCAGAGACTGTAGTCTTCCATGACTCTCAGCCTTATAACATCACCAGAAGATGACTGGTGCTATCATTCTAATAAATAAGAGCAGAAACATTTCAAGGTAGAAATAGAAGATATTAGAATCAACAGAGATCTTAGGAGTCATCTTATCCAACCCTCTCATTTAGAAATTGCAGATTTGTCCAAGTAGCAAACCCAAAATCTGGTCCAATTCCTTTAACTCCAAATCATGAGCTCTTTCTATTCTACCACTCAGCACTGAGAAGTATTACTAACTTAATTTCCTGAAATATCTTGTCTCCATCCTTGTAGTTTTCAACAAATAACATAGAAATGAGATAAAAAAGAATTCAAATCATAGTTTGTGTATAACACCGTGTACTTTGATAATCATATTAAAATTGAATTAGAAACACTACCTGCTGTAAATTCTTAAAGGTTGTGGTTAACCACCTTAACATTTTAATTACATTATAATTTAGTGATATTTTATTTGTCAGGAGATTTGTGTGATGACCTCAGTGATTCAGAGCTCTTCAAAAAACTCCAACCTTTCCTCACATTTTTTACTTTCAAGAAGCTTAATGCTTGCTCTTCATGTTTATTCCAATGACTGAATGACCTTGACATTTTATAATGAGCTTCTCTTCACCGATTACTCTTCCCTTCTTAAATAATAGGTTGTTTGAATGAGAGAAAATAGGTGGAATAAATGAAAACTTTAGATAAATAATACATTAGTGATTTCTAACATTTTTCCAAACTCAGGGGTGTTTTCTGAGTGAAAGCACTGTTCTCGATAAACTCTTTAGGATACATAATATAATAAACTCACAAAAATGAAATAACTTTTTGGAAATTAAATGGTCTAAAGTAGTGATGGGCAAAATACTGCCAGAGGGCCAGATGTAGCCTTCTGAAATGTTCTATCAAGCCACGGGACATTATTCCTAATCTGATAAATACAATGAGTAGGATACAATACAATGAAACTTCGAAAGAGTTGCCTTAGAAACAGACAGAGGAGTATTTCCTTTCCTTTGGCCCCCCTCTTTAAAAAGTTTGCCCATCACTGGTCTAAAGGATAGAAGGACAATCTCCTTGGGTCTCACAGATTTTTTTTGTATTCAGTTCTAGGCATCACATTTTAGCAAAAGAATTGATAAGTGAGAGAACACTCAATGGAGAATAACCCAGAATGACGAAAGGTCTTGAGAAAGTTCAAAAGAAGCTGGAGAGGCTTAGCACAGAGAAGAGAATATTTGGAGTTGAGAACATGATATTCAGGTATTTAGAGAGTATTTAGAAATATGGAAGATGAACTCATTTACTGTATTTCCTTTATAGAGGAGAACGAGGAGGGATATTTACAAATTACAGAGAAAAGTTTAGGCTAGATAGAGGAAAGAAGTAAAAAACAACCTTACAAAATATTCTCCAAGTTGAATGGGCTTCCTCAGGTGGCAGAACGTACCACCTTTCTAAGAAGCTCTGGGATATAATGAAGGTGCTAAATGTCAGGTCTGGAATCAGGAAAACATGATTTCAAATTGTTCCTCACACATTTACATCCTGTGTGGCCCTTGGAAAATACTTTCTATCTCAATGTCAGTTTTCTTGTATGTAAAATGTTGTCAATGGTGACAGCACCTACTTCACAGTTATTGTGAGGATCTAATGGGGTGATGTATTTGATACACTTTGCCAGGTTGAAAGCACTCTATAAATATGAGCTATTATTAGGTCTACAAGAAATGAATGATTCCCTACTACTTCTTGGGTATGTAATAGAAGAGATTCTTGAACTGAGCCTGAGAGAGTCATTATGATATAATGAAAAGAGAAATGGATTGACAACTGGAAGCTCTGTATTTAAATCCCACCCCTTCCACTTACTACCTCCAGGATCATGAGTGAGTGATTTACCCAATCTGGACCTTGATTTCCTCATTTGAAAAATAAGTGGTTGGATTAGACAACTTTAGAGGCCCCTTCCACTCTAAATCTATAATCTTTCCATCTGAGGGTGGTCTGTCTGGACTCAGAGGTCACTTTTAGCTCTCAGTCTATAATCCAATAAACCTGGAGTTGGATGCAATGCTTTGGGGAGTTTCTTTAACTCTTGAGTTTCTGTATTTCTGTGATGTTGGACCTCATCAAGGCCATTGGGTAAAACCTTTATTTATGTGGTCTTTCAGTGTGTAGGTAGAATGGAAGGAAATGATTGTGTCACAATGGATAGAACACTGGACCTGGAGTGAAGAAGACAAGTTCAAATCCCTCCTCAGATATTACTTACTAGCTTTGTGACTCTGGACAAGTCACTTCATTTCTGTTTGCCTCAGATTTCACAACTATAAAATGGGGATGATAACAGCACCTACCTCTCTTGTGAGGATCAAATGAAATATTTGTAAAGTGCTTAGCATAGTGGATGCTATATTACTGCTTCTTCCCTTCCCCTATTGTGCAAATGACTGTGATTGCAAATGAGTTTTATTATGATATCCCAAAAAATTTGATGGAAAAGTTGCCCATATCCTCCAGAGGGAGCAAGAGGATAAAAGGGGTAAGCCTGGGTCGGATGATTATAATTCCTCCCCCTGCCCTAACCCCATCTCCTGAATTCCCCACATGATTCTCAGGTAAGTGCAGAGAGACACAGCAATTGCAGAATAATAACTCAAGAATAATTCTTGTCGCTTCCATCATCCTCTTGATGTTCTTACATGTTCCTCTGGTAACATCTAGTCTGTTATTTTACTTAGAAAAGATGTCAAGCTTGCTCCTTTCCAATCTTGTTGAAGAAAGAAGAAAAGCTAGTCTGGCATCACATGCTCTCTTCACAGTTCTAAATGAGATCTTTTTTAAAGTACTTGCCAAGAACATCATGCACACAACTGATGTAGCGTTTGCTAAGATCCCTAATATCCCTGTGAGCAGGCCAGCCAGGCTTGCTGATTTTGTACATGCTCAGATCTTTCACATATTCTCTTACTTGGTTTTTATTGATAGCTATTTTTGCAGGGCCTCCATTACATCTAATTGTTCCAATTCCTTTTCTTTTCTTTTTTTTTCATTTCTCTCATAGAAGCCAGGCTGAAAAATGAGTTTAGTTCTCCACTCTTTTGAGAGTTTCAATTAAGTTCATATTCCTTGTCATGTGTTCCTAGACTTATTTCTTCAAAGGGATTTTACTGTCAAATTTTTTTCAGTTACTCAACAGTTCTTTGTCACTAATAGAATAATTCTATCTACATTATTTCCATCAACAGTTTTTTTTTACTACAATCTTTAATAAATGCTTTGCTTTCCATCTCCTTCACCAAACCCATCATTGGGCTAAGAGTAATTCATGGTGATTTTTCTTGGAACCTAATCTCCCTCAGCACCTAATGTGTGGCTTATAGATGAAGTAGTGACCACATACTCATAAACTTCAACACCCTGATGATCTCATTGTTGTGGTGATTGCAGTCAATAATTTCTATTCATCCTCACCTACATCTTGTCTACATCATTCCATAATTCTGCCACTGAGGCTCTACCCAGTATAAAGGAGCACTTCCTCTAGTTCCCTTGATGTTTTTGAGTTATAGGCCATCTACTTGTTATCCTTCAACCTTCCCATGTGGTCAAAGCTTTATTCTTTTTCGTTCATTCATTTCTTTGGTAGGATCCTCTACTCTAAAATAGCTTGGTGACACCCTAGGTAAGAGCACTGAATTTGGAGTCAGGAAAACCTGACTTGGAGTCCTTCCTTAGATCCTAACTAGTTAGGTGACCCTATGCAAGTCATTTAATGCTTTCTTAGCTTCATCTATAAAATGAGGAAAATAATAGCCCCTACCTCAAAGGGTTATCATGAGATTTGAATAAGACAACAGAATTATTATGCTTTGCAAACTTTGAAGTGAAAACAAAATACTAGATATCATTATCATCATCAATCAGCATCATCACTGCTTCACCCAAGGAATTCATAATAATGATGTCCATCTCATATCTCCTCATTGTCCAAGGGATGTTCCTCAACTTCATTTCTTTGGAGACTCCATCTTTCATCACCAACATTCCATGGTTAAGCAGCATGTGGCTTGCCTTTTTGGATATATGTCTACTCTTTCACCTTTGCTTTCTCTTCTAGCCTTATCCTGTGATTTGAATCCATCTACAAGGACAAAACAGTTACAATACAGCCTCACTGGAATAATATTGGTTTTAAAAATATGAACTTTTGTGTCAAAGAGAAACTTGATGCCATTAGAAAAGCTGTGCTGTTAACTGTCCAAAGGCAGTCCAGTCCTCCCTCATGCTACTGTTCAATTATGAGCCTGGCTAATTGTCTGTTATGCAGTGGACTTATGTTACTTCTCTTTTGCCTTAGAATCCTTTAAATGTCTGTCTATCCAACTAAATTGGAAGCCCCTTGGCTAAAAGGACTCTGTCTTCCTTTGTATCTCCCTTGAAGTACTTAACAAGTGCTTACAGAATTCAGTTTTCCAAGGTTTTCTTTGCTTATAGAGATTTCTTCATTCACTTGGGAGCAATGTTCTGTATTTTTTTCTATTTTCTGCCTTTTACACTACTTTTAATCTGTTCTAATATCTTTAGTTAGCCTTCAAAGGTTATGAATGGTCATACAAAGTATTGACCTTATACGGTTAATATCTAGTGTGCGTCCTCTTCATTTCCTGAATGTCTGAAAGGTTCCTTCTTAAAATTGTACTTAGATTATTACTATTCATCAGAAATATTTTTCTAACACTAGAACAGTGTCTGATACTTACTGGGCAGCTACTAAATGTTTGTTGATTGATTTTATTAATTGATAGGGTCTAAATTAAGTATCATGCTAACTATATCTTTAACAGCAAAGATGACTGTAGAAGACACTGGCATGTAAATTAAATGATCTGCTCCCTTATCCTATCACTCTCACTATGTCACTAGGTAAAAATTTAAGAAGTAACTTATTTAATGTCTTTGATTCATCATTTGTAAAATGGCAATAATAAGAGTTGTCCTACCTAACCCACATGATTATTATAAAAAATAAAATTAGAAAAGAAACATAAAAACATTTTTAAAGCTAAAAAATGTTTAGTGCAATATGGTATTTCCTTTACTTGAGAATTATTTTGTATAGAAGATGTTTTTGCTGCACCATTTGTATAATTTGCAAAAAATGCCTTGATCATAACTTTTTATATTACAAAGTGGACTTCATTAAACAATACAAAATAGATCATTCCCCTAGTGTATGCCAATTGGCTTAGATGGTTTCAAACGCTGCTTAAAAATGATTCATTACTCTCCTCCTGTCCTATCTTTACAGTTCAGTCTGGATGCCTAAAATTTTCATAATTAAAATTACCCTTCAGAAATTCAGGTACAAAACTAGGTCCTGATCAAATAGCTCCCGCACTTATCAATATTTATCATTTTTTTATTTTATCCCCAAAGTTTTCATCCCCTCCACTTCACTGTCAAATAGAAAGTGACTTTTCCCATTAATACTTTTAATATATCAGTGCAATCTTTCACCTGTAGTCCTTGCTCTACTCTCACACAATGGCTTGTATCCATCTACAATGACAAAACACATAAGAATGAGCCCATGAGATTTTTCATATGCCCAATAGATGACAACATCCCTCATTTATACTCATTATTAGCTGTCTTCTTTTTTTCAGTTACTTCCTGAGTCGAATTTAAAGTTGTTTTTATATTGCCAATCCTACTACATTTTTAAATCCCACAAAACTATTACGTCTGAGCAGTAGTCTAATACCCAAGATTATATATGAAGATTAGAAGATTAAGTGAATAAAAATAATGTCAGTTGTAGATATAACCTATGAGAATATCTTTCTAAGTGAGGAAGTCAGCAATTGATTAATGCCTTTCATTGTGGCCCACCTTTATGCACAGGCTGATGATAAATAACCTCTCAGTGAAATATGTAAGTTGTGTTGAATTTTAAGTATTTTAGATAGCCTATCATATGGGTAAATAAGGACTATGACTTTGACCATTCCAGAAACTCATATGTTACTTCTGAATTAAAGATTTTTGTATCTTGGGGTATATACCCTTTACATATTCTTTATAGTCTTATATTCTTTAAATACTCTGTCCCTAATGAAATATTTCTATTTAAAGATAAAAAAGAGGTAGAAAAACTAAAAGAGAACAATATTCCAAAATGTTTGTAAAAGTTAATGATTTAAAAAATTAATGATCCATGATGAATTATTAATGGAAATTAAGATGTTTGGTGCTCCATTTCTAATTTTCTTTAATGTCTAGGAAGTAAACTTTGCTTTTCCATAAAGTGACCTTCCATGGCATTGTCTGAGACCTTACGGACTCAAAGAATAATGAATTTGACTCGATGTGGTATTTCCCAGATCTAAGACAGTTATCTGCATATATATCATATTCAGTACTCATAATTTAGTCTTTCATGTGGGAAGGGTCCATGTCTTATCTAGATATTTTGACTCTCCTGGAACAGGCTACAGTGCTTTTGCTTGATAAATATTTATTGATTTGTTAATCTCATGCCATCAGAGAACTGGAGAATAAAAAGACTCTTCCAAATATGACCAAATTGGACCAATATCAAAATATCTTGTTAATTTTATGCTTCTGCAACTTTCATTAAAAAAAAAACAGGAGGAACTAAAAACCATTTGAGGTTTTCTTTTGTAAAGATTAAAACTAATATATAATATCTCCAAGTATCATATTTATGAAGTTTGTTAATACTAAGGTAAAAAAGCTAGCTAACTCAGCCCCAGGTCATGAGAGAAGAAAGAGAGAGGGAAGAGTTACAGAACTAAGTAAACAATAACGTAAAGATGCAAATATGGGGGAATGGAAAAGGATGCTGGGAGATGAATACCAAAGGTTCAAGAATTTCTAACTATACAATTTCTAGCTATTATCTTTATTATTATGTATTGCCATGTCCAAAGAATCCATCACCAAATGGCTAACCCTAATGTTATCAACCTTTTGAGTATTTCATGAGACTGGTCCTTGGGAAAACAGGCATAGTCTGGTGCTGGCACCATGCTTGAAGTCTTTCAGATGGAGCCAAGCCTGACGTGGCATGCAGTCCTTTGACATATTCTTTAAGTTTCATCAGAGCAGAAAATTTTTAGTGGAATCTGAAAATGTCCTTTTCTAATCCATATCTTTTTTTAAAAAATATATATATGTTTTTGATATGCTTTGCTATTTATTTATTTTGGCACTTTTTTGTCATTTATCAAGTTTAAGGTTTTTTTAGGCTTTGAATTGACCATTTCAGAATTTCAAATTTTTTATTTTCCCCTTTAATTTCCATGCTTAATTTGCAATCAGGTGAAAAATAACAGCATTAAACCAGCAAAAAATGACACTTCATGCTGGCCTCAGAGTATTAGATTTGAAGCATGTCACGTGGAGCCTAGGATTCTGAGTGGGTATGAGTGAATTTTCCCTCAGAATTTAAAGACCCATCTTTACCTATCTTAGCTACCTGCCTTTAATCACATAGCATTAATAAGAGATCTTGTCTTCTTTGATAAAAGTCTATCTCTTGTTATATTCTTTTGATATCAGATGTGTCAAATCAATATATAAGAATATTCATGTACTATAAGATAGTGTTATATATACAAAAATAGAAGACATTGTCATTGCCCTCAAGTATTTGGGTTCAATTCCCACCCAATTAAGACATCATCCCATGTTATCATTGGCAAACATTTAGGAAGTGCTTCCTGTATTCAAGGTGAGAAAGGTGGCTTTTTACTTAGCTTTTTTATTCAAGTTATTATAAATAAATCTTATTAAATATAATTCTTAGAATACTGGATATTAATTTTGAAACACACAAAGGTAAGATGAAGTCTGATTTAGTGAATAGATGGACAGTCTAAGTGTCAGAATTATCCAGGTTCAAGGACCACCTTGGATGCTTACTGGCTCAAGGGAACTCTCTAAGAAAAGAAGTTTCAGAATTGCTGCTAATCATCACTGATAGAAGGAGTTGGCTCACTGTCCTTTTTTATCTTAGACCAGTGAAATCCCTCCTCTGTGCCTCGTCCTCACAATGTGCAACACACTGTAGACAAAGCAGGGGAGACAAAGACACCAGGCAACTCCAGCCTTCAAAGAACTTCCATTCCACTATAGAGGAAGGGGAAAACTATAAATGAGTGTGTATGTATATACAAATAAGTATAAGTATACAAAGTTTTACATAATATGATATTTATGTGTATATACTTATACGTACATATATAGGATAAGTAGAAAGAAAACATAGTTATACAAAGAGTTTCAAAGGGAAGGAATGAGCCCTTTGAACACAAAGGATCAGGAAAAGCATCTGGAAGGAGGTGGTACCCAGGCAAGCATGTAAGCAGTGGGAATGTTTCTTCCTCAAACTTCACATGGCCATTGGATACTTGGTGCAGTATTCTTGACACAGTAGGTCACCATTTGCATGATGAATGAAGGAATAATGTCTTCATGAATAGAAATTTTATATATAAAAATGATTATTAGTATTTGAGTTCTATTTATAGTAGGTTTAAATTTTCCTCTAAGACAGCATTTGTTGGTTATGATTTCTGCCAGTGTTTTGGGATTTTTTGTATAGTTTTAAGGAGAACTATAGGCATAA
Source organism: Gracilinanus agilis (assembly GCF_016433145.1). Lineage (NCBI taxonomy): Eukaryota > Metazoa > Chordata > Mammalia > Didelphimorphia > Didelphidae > Gracilinanus > Gracilinanus agilis. The sequence continues at coordinate 53,302,974 of NC_058133.1, forward strand.
CCTAAAAAATAAATGAATAAATAAAGGCCTTCTCGAGAATGTGTTCAGAAATGTTGACATCGACATACTTGCCAAATATGCTTTATCTAGAGCATAAATTATAAACTTTCTATTAAATTTTCATTGCAATGCATAATTTTATGACAAAATTAATACTTATTTAGACAAGGCCTTAAATATATTTAGCTATCAAGTATTCATATTTTAAATAATTGAGATTTTTCAGAGCAATTATAATTGCAAAATCTTGCATGTAGTACTGCTGAGCATTTCTTTATTCTAATTTAATTTTTAGCGTCTCTTGCTGCTCTCCCCCCAACCCCCAGCTTTCCAATGCTCTACATGACTAGTGCTGTAGCTAAAGCATTTACAGAAGGACTGCCAATTGGGAGGAAATAATAAAAAAAATCATACAGGAGACAAAACCGAGACGGCTTGATTGCCAGCTTGTGAGCAATTCTGTGCAATTAATATGGCGTACTTTTCCTAAAAAAAAAAAATTGGAAGTTTAAACTGTTGCCTTGTTAACTGTTTAACACTATGGTACCCTAACTAAAATAGCACATAGGTTGAAAAAAAGATCACTAGTTCGTGAATGTTTTTAGCCAAGGAGACACGGTGACCTGTGTCCTTTGCCTTTGACAGAATTGGGGTTATCATAAACTGGTTAATTTCAAGATAATATGAGCAGTTGAGAAAATATAGCATTTCTGAACATCACACATTTCCAAGGGAGCCAGATTCCATCTGATGTATGTAAAAAATTCAAGCTTGCATCTAAAGGAGCAGCAGGAGAAATTTTCTCATTCTTTTTGGTGAGATCTGACATCAGCATATAGATGGCTTCATCAATTATTGAGAATGAGACTAAGAAAAGAAAAATGACTGATTTGGGGGGATTCATTTTGAAGTCTGAATTTGAAGCACTCAGACTGAATCAGGACTTGTATATCTAAATCTTTCAGAATTATCTCCTGCTTTTTCACTAGCTCTTCTTGCTAAATTTTCCAGTTCTGGAAAGACAGGCACTGAAAGAGCTCTAATACACTGAGACAAGCAACATAGGGTACCCACTGATCTTCTGCAAAAAATATGTATCATGAAGGAGAGCACAGATTCCATTCCGTAAATAAATATCCTGAAGCTGCAATGAAAAAAAGAAAAAAAAAAAGGACTTCTAAATTGAATCATGATTTATTTCCTTTTTTTGGAAATGGTCCGTTTGCTCTGGGTAAACATCACCTCTGTGTCCAGTTCCAGTCTTTCTTGTCATATACAAGGCATGATGGGTGAAACCAAAAGTTTTCTTCTCCTTTTTTACTCTCAAATGTGCACATTCTCTAAGCACAGCCCAGGAAAAGCTTTATGGACTCTAGTGGTTGACAGTTCAGGAACTATTAAGTGCACATTGTAAATCAGTGTTCATTTCTAAGTCTTTGGATATTTTAAAGCCTCCAATATTCAGGGTAAAAATAGTGGAACTAGAGTAATAATTCGAGAGGTAGCTAGGTGGTGCTCTGCCTGTAGTCGGGAAGAAGAATTCAAATTCAACTTCTACTTGCTAGCTGTGTGACCTTGGACAAATTATTTAACTCCTGTTTTCTTCAGGTTCCTCATCTATAAAATATGGATAATAATGGCATTTCCTTTCCAAGATTGTGCTGAGGATAAAATAGGAAGATTTTGTAAAGTATATTTCAAATGTAAAGGCTTTAAATAAATACTACTTATCATCATCATTATTATTATTATTATTTCCTATAATGATCAGTGTGGAGATTATACTTAATCAACAAGTAGTTTTAAGTGACTGCTTATACAAGGCACTGTACTAGATTCTGGAGGTAATCCTCAAACACTCAGCAACACAAATGGATCTGTGGTCCCATTAATGTTGGCAACTCAGCCATAATAGCTCACTGACAGCAATTCTCATCTTGACTGCCACAGAAGGTAGACCCAATGTTCAGGGACCTTTCTTAGGTTTTATCTATTATTTCTAGGATATCAAAGGAACACACAAACATTTTATGATTCATTATCTCTAATCTTTTCCCCACAAGTAGAATGTAAGCACTTTGAAGTCAGGAACTATATCATTTTTTACTTTATGTATCCAACCCCACCCAGGGACTAAAGATACAAAAGACCACAATGAAATAACTTTACCTTCAAGAAGTTTGTACTCTACTCAGGAAGAAAGGATTAGATATACTAAACCATGTTAAGTACTACAAGCAATCTTCATAAACAAATGCTGCCAGTGAGCTCTTTTTTATATTTTTGTCATATTCTGGTCTGTCTCCCCAACAACCTCTGCTTCTTAAAGTCCGAGGATATATCTTATCCTTTTTTTAACCTTTTGTACATAGTGGCAGTTCTAAAATTTTTGATTGAGTAGTTTACAAATAGGTCCATCCTAATTAGTTATAGTTAAAGATATAAGGCTCTGAATAGTAAAATGAATGAATGAATGAATGAATGAATGAATGAATGAATAGTCAAATTAGTCACTAAATCTGCTCAGATCACTGAAGACTTCCTGATCACTGACAAAGGAAACCATTGAGGGAAAAATGTGAAATCACAAATGGGAGGATGTTGGGTGCTTGTTGTCATTAGAGTACTCAAATAATCTATGATTAAAAACTATACTTATTCATACAGATTAAAATGCTAGTAATTAGTTTTCACTTCTTTTTTATAATTGTTGTTTTGTTTCATTAGAAGACTGTGATCAAGAATTATCTCTTGTGTTTGTACCCTTTGGAATTTTCTCTGTATAACAAAAATTAATGCTAAAGCTCATATTGCAAAAATTGCAGAACCTGAGTTGTCTTTCTCCTGATGTCCTCAGTCTAATTTTATCTGTTCTTTTTTCCCCCTTGTCACAGTCTTTCATTCTAAGACCCTCCTATCTGTAAGTGAATTCTTCTTTTTGTCTACTTTATCTTGCTTCTATCTTTCCTCTGTATTTGCATCTTCTTCCAAATCTCTTCATCATCTTCACCCACAGGCGCTTTCAGATTATCTGTAGCTTTAATATACTGTGAACAATTTTACCAGTTCAAATTAAGCACTAGCAACTGCATGTTACTTACACCATGTTCCATGTGATTGGAAGAGAATACAAATTTATATAGGATCTTAATGTCATAGCACTAGAGTTGGGCAGCACCCACAGAGGAGGGAAATTTTATTCCTCTCATTCCAGGAGGCACTAAATGGCCATGAGAACATAAGAAATATCACACTACAGAACTAGAATGTCTGAGTTGGTGGGAACTTTTATGGCAAACTGGTTTAACCCATTCCTGAAAATCTCTAACCCAATGCACATGATCACCCATTTTTTTTTGCTTGAATATCTCCAGTAAAGGGTTATCCACTACATCTTGAGACAGTCTAATGAATTTTGGGATAATACTGGTTTAGGATTTGTTTTCCCCAAGGTCAAGCCTAAATTTGTCTCTCTACAGCCATACACCTATTTATGACCTTTAGGGTCAAGCAATTACAAATCTAATCCCTCTTCCACATGACAGACTTTCTTGTAACAGAATAGTTATCATGTTCCCCTCAAGTTCTTCTGGCTAAACATCCCTAGTTCAATCAACCAACAGATCCTTATAGAATGTGGGCACAAAGCCCTTTCTGGCTGACCTCATCTAGGAAATCTCAAGTTTATCAGTGCCTCCAAAATGTAGTACTCTGAACTAAAACTAATACTCTAGATTAGGACTTATTAACCTGGAGTCCATGATATTTTAAAAATATTTTTACTATTTTCCTTTGTCATCCTAAGTATTTTATTTAATGCATTTAAAATATGCCACTAAAATTCCCAGATATATTTTTCAGATAAACTGAGACTTCTCCAGTCTTGTACTTGTAGCCAAGTTCAAGACTTTAAATTTGTCCATATGAAATAATGTCATTAGTTTAAGCACAAAGGTTTAACCTTTGAAAAGCTTTTTAGTTCCTAACTCTGTGTTAACTTTATGTCATCCTCAACTTTGATGAGGTTATTACCTATCTATGCCTTTGACCGAATCATTGATAAAAATCCCATCTGTACCTTTCACCAAGTCATTGATAAATAGGTCAAGCAGTGCAGTCTCATAACAGACTCCAAGGGATAGCTTAATGTTCAGTCTAAGAATGGCCTCAAGGGATATTTTGGTGAGAGCTTGTGAATTGCCCATTGTGATCTCTGGAGGTTCAGGAAATGTCCTAAATATCCTTAACATCCCTTTAATATGTCATTGTGGATTTCTTATCCCTGAATTTGTCAAAATCCTTCTTGAATCAATTTATATACCTAAAAGGTATATAATAACTTCTCTAGGTAACAAGTTCCATATGTTTATAACTTGCATCATCAAGAATCCAAGAGACAAATGAATGTAAATTTTGGATTAGGACCAATCATAAATAATACAATCAATATAGAGAAGCTTTCAACATGGGCACATATGCAGATTTAGAAAAACATCCAAGGATGTCTTTTGTGAAATGAGGATTCGTTTGCCACTGCCCAGCAGCACCTGGTTTTTATGAGCACAAGAACAGTTTTCCATTCCATATTGGAAACAATAGTTTCCAGGCCTGAGTTGTCCCTTGGGAGCATTGCATTTCCATGTTCCCTGATTTCAACATATGGTACAAGAGTACAAAGCCCAAACAAGTGAGCACTCCACAGAACCCATAGCCGTATGAGCAACAGTTTTCTCTCCCCACCCCAACCTATAGTCAGCTATATTGGAAGCAAAACTTGAGAAATGTTGCTAGAACATACTGCAAATTGCAAAATGTGTGGGTCTTTGGAACTGTTTTGAACGTTTTCATATTTTCTAACTCCTGTTTTTACCAAGATAACCAGTGCAGCTTAGACTGTCTTACAAATTTTTTCAAGACATGAAAAGTAACTTCTAGCATATTTCATGTGGGGCTTTCTTTTAGCATTTTGCTTTATATAATATCTATGCTGTCTCAATGATGCTAGAAAGAAATGGTCATCTTTTAGAATTAGGAAAACCTAGAATCAATATGTATTCAAAGGATTCTTACATTTCAGAGGAATCTGTGAACTTGGATGGGGAAAAAAATTATATATTCATTTTCACTAACCTCTAAGTGTAATTTAGCCTTTCTTCAGTTATGAATAGTGACAATAAACGTTCTTCTGAGAAGGGGTCCAAGCCTTAAGTTTAAGAATGTCTGGGATAGTCAGGAGTTTTTTATAACATTGGAAATTATTGCATAAAAATATTACTGTATTTGTCATAATAGTTACCTGAATGGTTATTACTTGAATATTCTTTCTCCTTAATTTATTTAAATCAATTTTATCTCCCCTCTACAATTGTAAAAGGTCTTCTCTACTCTTGATAGAGAAGCATTATTCCCACTAGAATTAATTAATGAAGTAATTAGAATTAATGGACATTTTCCAATATAGAGAGTCTAAACTTCATTTTATATTATGCCCCTAAGATTTTGCTTCCAAAGATCAACCCCATAGAGGAGCAGCAACACAAAATTCTGTAGTTCCTTTTATTTATTCTTATACTATTATGTTTTAGCAAACACTGGACCTGCCCTTTAGTTGAAGGTGTAGCATGCATAGCAATTTATAAAATTCCCACAACCTATAAAATAAAACACAAAAGAAAGGTTCCCAATTAGTGTTTGTTCAAAACACTTACAAGGCAACAAAAGTTTAACAAACTCCCTATTATGATTAGTTTAAAATTTAGCCAATCATTATCATTTTGTCAATTACCTTTTCAAGGATGAAAAAAACATTGGGAAACATTTGAGGGAAGTGTAGTGGATAGGAAAAGCCCTAGAGGAGAAGTTAGGGGGCCATGGCTTTTCAGTGGAATCCTGGACAAGCTGCTTCATGTTAATTATTGTGAATTCTGTCATCTATAAAAATGTGTGCTAGTTTATTTCTTTGAAGTGTTTTTCATAGGATGTTGTGAAACATTGAGGAACTTGCATCAAAATGAGTTAAGATCTGGGAAATACTGAACAAATATAAAGTATAATTATGACAAGCATAAGCTACTTAACAAAGGAATATTGATCTAAATTATGAATTCTCAATCATTTTTAATCACAGTTGGATGGAACCATAGAGTCCTTCCAGTGCAATGCCCCAATTTCATAACTGAGGAAAGTGAACCCCAGAGAAACTTAGTGCTTTGTCCAAGATCTTTCAAAGTGAATAAGTTAAAGATCTATGATAAGAACCCAATTTTCTTGTTAACTCTCAATTGAATATCTTACTTCTTCATGTTGAGGTCACTGTCTTCATTTGGATGTGACTTTTTCATATGAGGATTAGAACATAATTAAAGAAAAATTTGCTTTTTGTCAAACATCTGGCTCTTCCAATATGCGATGAACTAATTTCTATGAATATATAAAAAACAAATAATGACAGGGACTTTATGTCCTCCAAAGAGAAAAATAATAATAATAGTTATGCTTTTTTTATTTTGAGAATAAAAAATGATGAGAATGTTTAATCTACATTCAGTTCATGGTGTCAAATTCAAAAAATTAAATCACAAATCAGATTACGTTGGGTCAGCTAAATGGTACAAGGGATAGAGTACCAGGTCTGAAGTTAGGAAGACTCATTTTCCTGAATTCTAATCTGACCTCAGATACTTACTACCTAGGTGAACCTGGGCAATTCACTTAATCCTATTTGCCTCAATTTCCTCCTCTATAAGATGAGCTGAAAAAGAAAATGGCAAACTAATCTAGTATCTTTCCCAAGGAAACCCTAAATGGAGTCAGGAAAAATCAGACACAACTGAAAAATGACTGACAACAAAGCATATGTTACTTGAATCTGAATGACTTGCAGGGGGGAAAATTAACTTATAAATATTTGAAGAGATTTTGACACAAAATGTAGGAAAGGAAATAAATCCCAACCACCAGTACCGTGAGACTAATCTAGAACAAAATGAAGGGTTAGACACCTTAGGCAGCCTGATGAAACATAGCCAAGGTTTTTAATTCCATTAAACATGATATTTTTAAGAGTTTAACTATATTTGGGGCGATTGAACATTATTTACTAAAGGTTCCAATATTCTTTTACACCCCATCTTTTCTGTTTCAATGAAGAGGGACTATTTTTGTCAGAAAAAAAAGTCACTAATAGCATTCTTCAAGGAAACCCTTGTAAAAAAATATAGTGCATGTCATTCAGCAAAGATCTATCAAAATTGTTTTCTAAATTATTCCCAAAGCTTTCTAATCCCAAAATGACCTCTATACATAGGAAGCTTTTGATGTTCCTGGGAACAGATGATATGCCCTGATCAATATGTATGATAGTACGAAATCTGAAGGGCCTTTTTGGCATCTGCTTAAAATAATCTGTACTGGGAATAGGAGAGATTTACCAAAAAAAGAAATCAATAAACATTTATGGCGATAATGTTAAGATTAGGTAGAGTTACAGATTTGCTTGACTCATGTCTATTAAAGGATTTTTCTTTTCTAAGATATATAACTGAGATTTTTCTAACCCCCTTAAAAATGTGACATATTTACCTCTTTTTTTCCTTTTCCTTAATATGTGTCTAATGTTAGCATTCAAAATTATTTCATTGTCAATTGAGATGAATATGTTTCCCCAGGTTAATCTGCTGGCTTTTGGGGTGATCATATACAAAGTTTTTCGACACACTGCAATGCTAAAACCAGAAGTCAGTTGTTATGAAAATATAAGGTAAGTTTTCCTTTTTTAAGTCTCCTTTCTTTTGGCAAGGTAGACCTTTCATGAATGTATACTACAAATATCTGTGGCCAAAGTTCTCAGAAAATAGCAATTTTACCTTACTCGATTATATGCTAAATATCTTAATAAAATTCCTTCATTATTTTGCAGTACCACTTAATGTAATTTTAAGATTTCCATCACCAAAAATAAGATATGTTGGTATGATAACTACATAGTGTGACTTGGAGTAAAGAAGATCTGAGTTCAAATCTTGCCTCATTTATTACTGGTAGCACTAGATGAGACATTAAATCTGTCAAAACCACAATTTCTTCATTGGTAAACTTGGGGTTATTGAGAGATTCAAATGAGATCAAAGTTCAATTAACTAATTATTTACTAATACTTAACTACATACAAGACACTAGAGGTACAAAGACAACAACAAAATTGCTCATTCCCTCAAGAAACTTACATTCTAGAGGCAGCTTGGTGAATAGTGCTAGATCTGAAGACCTGAGTTCAAACCCAGCATCAGACACTAACCAGTTGTGTCACCCTGGACATGCCACTTAACCTCTGTTTGCCTTCTATTCCTCAATGGTAAAACAAGGATCATAATCACAGCACCTACTTCCCAGAGTTGTTGAGAGGACAGATGAGTCAATAATACCTGTAAAGCTCTTAGCACAGTACCTGGCAGACAGTAATCACCACATAAATGCTAGTATTTTTAGTTATTGTTATTATTCAAGATGGTACTTAGCCAATCTTAAAGTCCCATATACTCAAATGCTCCAATGGACCAATAATTTCCTTGATGTGTGTCCTCACTCAGGATACAGATCACAAGCATCCCAATGCTGTGTTTCTTTTCTTTTTATCCTCCAGCTAGTTGGCCATCAGGGGTCCTCCCAATGTGCCAAGGGCCATTCTTGACTTCTTTGGACATCAGAAGATTGACTTGTGCTCTATAAATGTCAGCTGTTATTATGAAAGGAGTGATAGGGCTTATACTCAGAAAAGCAAGTCATTTCTTAGTAATGTTCCTTCTAAAAAAGACAAAATCATTTCAAGACTTTTTTAAGGGGGGAAAATTGGTCCTAGTTTGCATGTTGCCATGATTTTCTCCATCAGCTCCCTCTCTCCTTAAAACTGATTTATTGAGACCTTGAAAACCGTTTGTGCAGGGAAAGCTGAAGTGTACAATAGGGAACATTGAAAACAGCGTACTGTTTGTGTTGCTTAGAAACACTCCTGCAGTTTCCATGTGTTGCACTAGATTTATAGTTAGGATTTAGCTATCGTGTGATTGATGACTTTCTGTTACTCCTTCCCCTCCACAGTCTCATGGAGGGAGCTGGTTTTAATGAAGTTGAAAATGATTCATTTTCTAAGGAACAGGGCTAAAAGATCTTCCATACTAAGGAGTGATTGGACTAAGAATGAATGAGAAAGCAATCATTAGTTACTTCATTTTCAAAGCAATGAAAGTCATCAGTATAGCCAGTGAATAAGGCTGGATAATATTTCACCGAAAGTCATGGGCAATCCAATTTTTTTTTCAAAATGCATGCCGATACACACACGTGCATATTTGTATTATACACCTAGTCACATATGTTATATGCTAGTGATATACATACCCAAATAAACCTATTATGTGCCCATAACATAGAGACATCAGTACCCTGACCCTGTAAGAATTGAGAGGCATTTGTGTTATAAGATCAAAAAGAAGAAAATCTACTTTTACATCCTGCACCCTCTTCTGTATCGCATCTGAAAGGAAGCCAGAAAATTCTTTTGATGTTGTGCACATGGACTGACCTATGAGCACGCAGTACATTTTTCAAGGTTTCTTGGGGGAAATACTTCATAACAGATATATGTTTTACCTTTGGGAATTACATGAACAGTAGATTTAAAATAAAATCATATTGGTCTGCAGTATACCAGAAGAGGGAAGGGGGGGAAAAACATTTTCAGATTAAGAAAGTCTCTTTTTAAAAAAAAAAAAATTACCCCCTTTTTTAATGCTGTCTATAACCTGCTTTGAGCTATGAGTTCCTGTAACAGTACAGCAGCACACCCTAAAGGCCACCCCATGTAACTACAGTAAGATTTCTTTTCTTCATAATTCAATAATTTTGAGTCTTTTTGGTCTTTCTTTGTTTAAGAAGAAAATCCTTTGGCTTATGAATTTTCCACAGTTTAATCATGGAAGGCTGCATGGTGTCAAACAATATGTTGAAACCTCACTTATAATGTGATAAATATGATTTAGGTCTTGTGCACGGGGAGCCCTGGCCCTGCTCTTCCTCCTCGGAACCACTTGGATCTTCGGGGTCCTCCATGTTGTGCATGCATCAGTGGTGACGGCATACCTTTTCACAATCAGCAATGCTTTCCAAGGGATGTTCATCTTCATATTTCTTTGTGTTTTATCTAGAAAAGTAAGTATTTTACTTTCTTTAAGTATCTCATGCTTGTTATGGATAACAATGATATCCCAATGAGTAAAATCCCTTCTGAAGAGAATTTCATTCTTTTGGCCTTTATTTCTAAAAGACAGTGAATCTCATCACCTTCCTTATTAATTGTTTCTGGAAAGAAAGTTTCACACATGGATATTTAAGCATCTCAGCATGATAGTTTTATTTTGTCCTTAATTCAAAAATCAATATAGTAGACTTTGGAAACTCAATATGAATGAATTCAGGGGATTCTGTAAAAGTAATATATTATGTCTTTTTTGTTTTCTTTTTTTCCAGATCCAAGAAGAATACTATAGGTTATTCAAAAATGTTCCTTGTTGTTCTGGATGCTTGCGGTAAATAAAAGGACATTCCAACTCAACACAGGCATAAAGAGAGAAACCAGACTTAAATATTATTATTTCTTGAAATAGAGTATTGTCAAAACACGAAGTTACCAACTGGTGGGTCAACTCAGTCATGCCATCTACAAGATAGAAACTATCATAAAACATGCAAGTTGACAAACTAATTTTTACAGCTACCATATACATCTCTATCAGTCATTGAGAATTGGGGCCAAAAGTATTAGACCAGATATATAGGGAAGGATTGAATACTTATTAAAGATAGAGTCACATCTATCAAAAATCTTATTTCTTACCCAAGGAATGATCAAATAGCATGAAAGAACCATTTTTTTTATTGAATTCTACCTTTAAAACATGCCTCCCTCCTTCCTTTAGTAATGAGTTTCTTTACTTAAAGAGAGGGGTTGTTTAGGAATGTTGAGAGAGAAGAACAATGCATTAAAAAAAATGGCTACTAAAAACATTGAGTTATCTTTCCGGTAAACTTTTCCAAGTAAAGGGGCTAAGAAATGATGAGGACAAAATAAAGACCAGGAGGAATGAGACTCCTTTCAAAAATTTAAGGAATTGCTCTCAAATTATATTTCTATGACAACAATTTATAGACCCCTCTTTGAGAAATCAATTTCCTTCTGTGAATAATATTCTGGGAGAGACTCAGTCACTTCTTAAGTTAATTGTCGACTAGCAGTTGTGCTCTGCTGATTCTTCACTTCTGTGCCTTTATGAGTTTAATTAAGTCAAAAATCAATGTTGGAGAAATTTATAACCTGATATAATGGTCAAGCTACTGCATGCATGTGTCAAAGGCCCATTGCTATACATGCCATTAAATGTAAAAACATTGTACATAGAGCAGATATTTCTATTGAACTTGGTTTTCCTGGAGTGAATATTATCTTTTGAGGGCTGGTCTTTTTAAATGCTTTTTTTTTTATTGTTTGAAGTCCTTTAGAGCCCATTACTAAATTCCCCACATGATTCCCATTTGTCAAAAAGCTTTGTAAATATGAAACTGTGCATAACTTTTCTGTTTTAAAAAAGTATCTTTTTTAAAAATGTTATTTATAACAAAGAAATCACTGAGATTTTCTATCATATCTTCTCTGAAAACCGTTTTCTATAGATGTTTTATTAGAACATGTGTGGGGAAATGTACTGTCTATCTCCCTAATAGGAAAAAAAAAAGGTTACTATTTTTCCCTCGAAGAAATAATTGCAGAATTAAATGTAATAATTGCTGCCATGCAATGTAGAACAATAAATGGAATTTTACTTTAAAAATGATTTCCTTCCTATTTAAGCCAAGCCCTACAAAAGCTCCCCTACCAAATAAACTAACACCTGAAAGAAATTTTGTTGCATCGGTTTTGCTTGGTTTTCACCAAAGATAAAATGGAAATTCATAAGCCTTAGATATTTGATGAGTCCGGACTGGCTGCTTTACTTTCAGCTCCTTGTCTCTCCTATGGACAGTCTGTGACCTGTCAGAAACATCATCCTGACCAGGTATTTATTAAGTGGCCACACGTGCATGGCCGTGTGTGAGTTACCGTCAGGCTGGCTGGCCCGGGAAACATGCTTTCCTACTGCGTAATGACTGCAGTAGCCTGGGCGATACCGAGCAAAGTAATTTGTCTGAGAGCACAGAGGATAAGAAGCGATGGCAATGTTTATGTAATGACATCTCTAGGAGCAAGATCTCAGTCGCAGATCCATATGGCAAACCTAAAAACCCAGGATACTGTATATTCATCAATCCTCCCATTGATGTCAGTGGGAAACCTGGCTTCTAAGAAGACTGGTGGCGGGGTTCTCTGCTCCCAGACAGAGAAAACCCACTATTTCTCTTCCCAGGAAGAAATGGAATGCCCTATCTAAGAGAAATATTCTGTTTGTTTGTGTTTTTTTTAAAGGATTATAAATCATATGTCTGGAAACCTCCCCCACATTTTCTGTGCTATTCTGGAAATGCTACGGATTCCAACATGATCAGTTAAAGATTATTGTACTGTCATCCATTGTTTAACCCCATTGACTAGGTTTTCCCCCCATTTCCTCATTTGAAGACAATATGCTATTGCACTGTGGATTTTCTGCTGGTCAATCTACCAGGATTATTATAAAATAGGGAATTATAATATTATAATATAAATATAATTATATATAAGTTACACATATAAATTATGGTATCAGGTAATATAAATATTATATTATAAAATAGAGAATAATTAAACTAGAAGGGACCTTGAGTAGAGTCAGGCCAAGTGTGCTTGGAGATTACCATTAAAGCTGGAAGGATGCTTAGAGATCCAGATGGTCGGTTCTCCTTAAACCCATCCCCAGTGATATTAGGTGGCTCGGGCAAGGTCACTAAGGAAAGCTGCATTTACATCTCAGCCTGATCAACCACCTTAAGCCTCATCAAGACTCCTTTTCCTTGTCTCTAACACCAGAATAAATACTGTGTGTGAAATCTGCCTTGCAGAGGAGTTGAGAGGTCAGCATTTTGTAAAACGTGGCTATAAAAATACGAGTTTTCAATTTCATCGAGTTATTTTTGTGGGTAAGAAAAATAGGACCTGTGCTATTTCAATGTCTTCTTCCAGGGTCAATTGCAGTAGGAGGACAAGAAAATAAGTATTTTAACTTCTAGCTACACTCCTATGCAAGGAAATTATTAATCAGCAAACATTTATCAATATGTCTGTCTGATTCTCTGTGACCCCTTTGGGAGTTTTCTTGACAAAAATACTGGAATCGTTGGCCATTTCCCTCTCCAGCTCATTTTATAGATGAAGAAACTGAGGCAAACAGGGTTAAATGACTTGCTCAGGACCACATAGCTAGGAAATATCTGAGGCCAGATTTGAACTCAAGAAGATGAGTCTTCCTGACTCCAAGTCCAATATTCTACTCACTGCATACCTACCTGCTCTTTGTGTGTGTGTGTGTAGATACATTTACACACACACACATGTATATATGTGTATATACATATATACACATGAATTTATCTACATGCACACATACATACACACACACACACACAACAAATACATGGGAGGAAGAAGAGGACTGCCAACTGAGGAATATCAAAGAAAACTCTATGAAGAAGGTGGGAATTAAAATGAACCTTGCAGAACAACTCTGTATTCTGAGAGTCAGAAGTGAGACAGATTTTCAGCCATTGGAGTCATTCTGTGCAAAGATATAGAGATGGGAGGTGGATTGCGACATCTGGGAAGCTCCAAGCAGACCAGACTGGCTGGAGCATAGAAGACATATAATGTGCAATTAGCCTGGAAGGTAAGATTTGATTCAGATTGTGTAGGACAAAGAGACGAACCATGGGGGACACTGGGGGAATCATTGAAGCTTCCTGAGCAAGGTCAGACCCCTCATTTAGGAATATCATATAGAGATGGGAGAGACTAGAAGCCCAGAGACCTATTAGGACTTTATTGTAATAGTCCAGACAAAAGGTGATGACTCCTTCTGCCAATCAGCAGCCAGTCTGTAAGTTAGTCTTAGTCTCTCAGGGCACTGAGACCTTAAGTTATTACCCCTTACTTTTATTACAAAACTATTTGGAATTCCATAATCCACATTTGCATAGATAGGCCAAAAAAGTAACTGGTCTGGGAAATTTTTCATCATTATACTAATAATATCATTAATAGTAAATGCATTTTCCTGAATCCAATTCTCCTTTCCCCCTCTGAGATGGATAGGTAAAACCTTAAGGGTGCCTAGGAATCAATCATGAAATGAGCGGCTTTTTCATGTGTATCATTTTGGTAGGCGATAAAGGGATGCACATATAGATTTCATGAGTTAAACTTTTTAAAGTGGGAAAAATAGGGGGTAGCTGGGTAGCTCAGTGGAGTGAGAACCAGGCCTAGAGACGGGAGGTCCTAGGTTCAAATTTGGCCTCGGACACTTCCCAGCTGTGTGACCCTGGGCAAGTCACTTGACACCCCCCCCCCCCACATTGCCTACCCTTACCAATCTTCTGCCTTGGAACCAATACACAGTATAGATTCTAAGGCAGAAGGTAAGGGATTTAAAAATAAAAAATAAAGTGGGAAAAATAAAAATATGGGACAGTGATATCCCTTACAAAAGTTTACAATATAGTGCTAAATATGTCCAATAGAAATATAAGCTCCTTGAGGACAGGATTTCTTTTCATTTTGTCCTTGTTTCTCCAGTGTCTGGTGCCTCACACAAAGGAGGAAATTAACAAATCTTTGTGAACTGAATTGAATTGATTCACAATTAATTCCTTACCTTCTGTCTTAGAATCAACACTAAGTATTGGTTCCAAGGCAGATGAGCAGTTAGTGCTCAACAATTGGGGAAGAGTGACTTGCCCACAATCACGCAGTCTGTAAGTGTCTGAGGCTACAATTAACTCATGCTAGCAAACTGATTACAGTTTTTTGTAGGAAGGAAAAATATTTCTAAATTAAAATAGAGGACAGAAAATAGTTTATAATTATTTAAGTATACAGGACAGACTAATGTCATAAACTGCCTTCAGGATATAACTACCCTGCTCGATACCCTTCAGGGGCTCTCCCTTTCCCTTTATAGCAAATTTAAATTCTTTACCTGGCAGCCAAAATATACATCCCCTGCGCCACACTCTGTGTTCAGTTACTTCTCACTACTTAATCTATATCCACCTCTGTGGACTGAATCAAGTTAGGGTCTATCCTGCCCTATAAATAGTCAGTGAATAAAGACGGATTTATTAAGCATCGACTAGATGAGATATATGCGTGTTCAAGGAAGAAAAGCACTGCTGCTGTGAGGACTCGCCAAGCCCTTTTCAAGGCTGCTCATGCTCTTTTGGTGTCCACCTGGCTCTCAGCTCTCACCTGTGGCTCAAGAAGCCTGAGTACATATGCACAGTGGCCACAACTCAGGAAGTCATCTCAGCAGATGGGTTTAACTAGAGTGAATGGAACCAAGAAACCACAAACCCTTTGGTGGGTTGGGGAGCATCTACCTGAAGCATATGAAGACCTCTCAGTAGAAATGCCAAATGGGAGCAGTTCATTCCAATGGTCGTGAAGTGGGAGGAAGTGCCGTGAAGCCCTTAGGGTTTGGTCAGACCTTAGAAATGCTTTATAAATATGAATATGTGTATGTGTTATCTCATTGTATTCTCATAACAACTCTGAGGTATGAGCTACTATTATCACCATATGACAGACAGATGAGGAAATGAAGGGACAGATTGGCTAAGTGACCAGGTCAGAGTCGCACAGATAGAGAATGCCTGAAGTGGGATTTGCATTCAGATCTTCCTAAACCTAAATTCAGTGCTGCCTTATTTTAAAGGAATTTGATACGTTTAACATGGAGAAGAGACGTGGGCACTAGCGGCTGGAGAGAAGGGGCTGCTGGCTGTCTTTAGTCATTTGAAGGGCAGTCCTGCAGACCAAGGATTGTATCCTTTTGTCTTGCCCTAAATGTCAGAATAAATGTCAGAAGCCTAAGCAAAGAGCAAAAGTTGTATAGACTGAGCTTTCTGCTATATATAAGAAATGATTTGCAAATGTAGAAAAAGCTAAAAGAAAAACTATCTGACTCTGATCTCTTTTTAAAACCTTATTAAAAGAAAAAAACCAAAACCATCAGTTACCTAGCTGAAATTAACTAGAGCCTCCCTTCTCTGAATTTTCTCAGTTCCAAAGGCCCCTCCCCGGCGCAGGCCCAGAAGTAGGGGGCGTGGCCTCTCCCCTGCACGGGATTGGTCCAATTCAGAACCAATATCATTTCAGGAAATGGGGGGTCCATGATCCCTCCCCTAGCATGGGAGGGATTCCCACATCAGGAAGTAGAGGGGAGGGACCCCTGGGGCATGCTGGGAGAGGTAGTTCCCCGGCATGAACAGTCTTTTAAAATCCACACTAACCATCAGAGCTGTCCCAATATCGAATTTGTTCTTTTGGGAGGCAGATAGTGCCAGATCTCTAGAAGCCTTCAGCGTCTTTTGGATGGTCATTTGCTGGGTATACTGTAGACATCAGGCATGGATGTCCTGGATGACCTCTGAAGTCCTTTCCAACTTTAAGACTCTGGAATTTGACTCAATTCAATTTACTTCAATAAATACCTGCTATATTCATGTTATGATATTAAGTTCCAAGGCTACAAGGACAAAAAAAAATCCCTTTTTCAAGAAGCTTACTACTTTAAGAGAATCTGAGGTGTTTTCCCTTTAAGAAATGAAAGAATAAAAAAATTTATCAAGAAACAATTTACCACATGATGAGATATAACAAAAATCACAATAAAGATATAAAAATATGGAATTTCCATGAAGAATAGAAAGAATAATCAAGGAAACAATAACTATGAGGGCAGTGATCAAAAAATAAAACTTTAGAATAGATGAAAATAAAGATAAATAGTTAAGAGAATGAGAGCTAAAATCATTTTTAGGGAAAAAAAAGCACAAAAATTAAATTTAGAACTAACAAGATGAAGGGGAAATGAGGAAAAGATATTTTTACTTGACTTCTTAATTAAAGGAGGGAAGAAAAGAGGAAGAGTTAAAGAGATAAGTAAGTAAAGAAAGTAAAAGAAAAAGCAGCACTCCAAAATTTGGGGAAGGGTAACAAATAGGGGAAAGGATTTGGAGGGAGGGTTAAAAGGGAGGTGGCCTAGAGACAGGAGGTCCTGGGTTCAAATCTCAGATACTTCCTAGCTATATGACCCTGGGCAAGTCACTTAACCCTCTTGCCTACCCCTTAATGCATTTCTCTCTTGGAACCAATATACAATATTGATTCTAAGATGGAAGGTAAGAGTTTAAAAAAAAAAAAGGGAGGGAAGGGAACAGAATCACTGGGAAAGGCTTGCCTTCAAATTGACTAAATTAAAATAACTCAAGAGATAATGTACTCTTTCTACAGACAAAAAAAAGGGGAAATCCTGTTGCAGAAAACATAATATTAAAGACAAATGGAGGAAAATATAAATTTAATTCTCATAACTTTAAAACGTAAATGGATTAAACATGCCAATAATATGAAAAAGAATGACAAATTGAATGAGAACCAAAAACCTATGATCTGTTGCTTACAAAAAAAAAAAAAACATGTAAAAAGTGAAAACATACACAATAAAAATGAGGGACTGAAATGAAATTTAGTATATATCAGGTGAATTCAAAAAAGTAAGAATAAGAATCATGCTATTAATTTAAAAAATCACAACATAAAAAGGAAGGAAACTATATTATTTTGAAAGAAATCAGTAATGTCAAAATTAAATGTGCCTACTTCAAATTCCAAATTTATCAAGAATAATTAGCTGAATTGAAAGAAGACATCCATAGTAATACAATAGTGGTGGGAGATTTTAATATTCTTTTGGTTTGAGACAAATCCAGCAGAAATATAACCAAAGGGAAAAATATAGACCTGAACAAATTTCTGGAGAAATTAGAGCTAACAGACTAATAGCATCTTCTAAATTGGATTGTTAAAGCACATACATATTTCTCAGCACCACATGGAACTTTCACAAAAATTGATCATTAGGATACAGAGTTATTGCAAACAAAAGTAAAAAGACAGAAATAATAAATGCATCCTTTATAGAATACAGCATAACAAAAATAGTAATCAGTTCAGGGAATACAAACAAAAGACTTAGACCCAAAAGGAGACAATAATGAAATTTTAAATAATGAGTGGGTCAAAGAACAAATTTTAGAAATAATTCATAGTTATGTGAAAGAAAATTAGGATGATGCCAAACTACCAAAATGTCTGGGATGCTGCTAAAGCAGTCCCCAAGAGATAGAATCTCTGAGAGGCTGTCTATAAAAAGCTTAAAAAGATAAGGTACCAGAAAGCTATAAATGGACAAATGGTCTAATATTCAAAGAGATTTTGTATACTGCAGATGAGTGTCATTAATGTTGATTTTCAGCCTAATTCTAGAACTGTTTAGCAGGGGTTTTTCAAAGGATTTAGGAAGAGAAACGGCAATTACCAGAAATCAGCATGAGTTCACTAAGAAAAAGTCATGCCAGATTAAACTATTAACCTTTTTAATTAGCTCAGAGAAACTGTGTATACAGTATTTCAATAATTCAATGACTAAATTCAACAAATATTTATAAAGTACTTCTTAAGTCCAGGCCTTGAGGAATACACAAAGTTCAGACAAGGAATAGTGCTTACCCTTATGGAGCTTTCAGTCTAACAGAAGGTTCTGAAAAACAAGCAGTCTACAATTTCAAGAAGGATTTGATCAAGAATCTCATGTAATCCTTATACATATAACAGACAAATAGGACCTAAATGAGAGGTATGAAGCACAGGGTCCACTAGCCACAATTCTTACAACACTCCTGAATACTGCTGAACCAAATTAAAATATAATAGGAAAATATTTAGCAAAATAAATAAAAATTCAACAGAAAAGAAATAATGTTAGGTTTTCTAAGTCAATATGAAATTTAGAGAATAGTTTGTTTTTTTTTTTTGTCATTTCAGCTGTGGTCAACTCTTCCTCACTCCATTTTCTTAACAAAGATATAGGTGTATTTGCCATTTCCTTCTCTGACTCCCTTTACAGATTAGGAAACTGAGGCAAATAGGATTAAGTGGCTCGCCCAGGGTCACATAGCTAGTAAGTCTCTAAAACCAGATTTGAACTCACAAAAATGAGTCTTCCTAACTGCCTAGACCATGTTGCTGCCCAGAGAATAGTTAAGTGGCCCCAATTTCTATTTGAGTTTGGCCTTACTGGTCTAAAAAAATAACATAATTTGTTGGATTTGTTAACTAGATGACCTTACCTTGAAAGTAGTAAATGATTAGCAAATGAATAAATGAGAATCCCTGGAAAGGAGTCTCCAGGAGAGTACTCTAACTTTCTTATTAAAATCTTGAATTAATTATTTCATCGAAGATGTAGTAGTCCAAATTTCATCAAAATAGGGTGTTATTAAATTTGGGGTGACATGAATCTGGGAGACATAGAATCAAGGTCTAAAATTATCTTGATAGATCAAAACAATGGCCTGAATCTTGGTTCTGCACAAAGGTTTTAAGAAAAAAATCAACTTCACAAGTCCATGGCATCCAAATAAGATCATTTGACTTAGGCTGAAATAAAACAAGTTTTGTGTTCAGAATAAAGGGAAATGGTCTGTCTTAGACTTTTTTTAAGTTGACCTATAATTTTATTGGTGAACATGAAATTAGGGAGTTCCCTTTACCAGGGAAGATCTTATGGCCATCCTCTAAGTGATAATCTTTAAAGGTTACCTATAGCTCTGAATGGCTGGGTGATTTATCTAGGGTCACAATCTGTAGAAGAGACAGATCTTGAACTCAAATCTTAATGATTCCAAGGCCAAGTCTCTAGCCACTATGGCATAATGTTTCTTGTGTCTGAACTGTGCCAAAGTCAAAGAAAATCCTGAATATTGTGCCCTTTTCTTGGTACACTGGCCAAAGGAGGGCATTGATGAACTTGAAGACATCCAGATGATAATCATACTAGGTTCAGGTTAAGAAACTAGGCAGATTTGCCCACAAAAAGAAAGATTTGGGGACATCATGATGGAGTATATTGATACTTCCATGGTTCTGTGATTCACACTTTTATAGATCACTAGTGGAACTCCATCCTCTGATACAGATCATTCTTACACATGGTGAGCACTGGATTAGGAATGATAAATTGTTGCAGTCATTTTTCAGACATGTCCTATTCTTTATGACTCCATTTGGGGTTTTCTTGGCAGAGATACTGGAATGGTTTGCCATTTCCTTCCCCATTTGAAGTTTTTTTGGCAAAGATATTGGAGTGGTTTGCCACTTCCCCCGTTCATTTTACAGATGAGGAAACTGAGGCAAGCAGGGTTAAGTGACTTGCCCAGAGTCACACAGTTCATTATTATCTGGATTTGAGATCAAGTGCTCCTGACTCCAAGCCTAGTTCTCTATCCATTGTGCCTCCTCGCTGGAATGATAAGATCTGGGTTCAAATCATACTTCTGATAGTAGCTTGTGAGCATGGGCAATTCCCAATCTTCTTTGCTACCCCTCAGTTTCCTCATCTGCAAATGGGAATAATGATCATAAAAGGTTGTTATAAATAAAATATTTGTAAACTCTCTCTCTCTCTCTCTCTCTCTCTCTCTCTCTCTCTCTCTCTCTCTCTCTCTCCCTCCGTCCCTTCTTCTTTCCCTGTTCCTTCCTCCCCTGATACTAAAGTTGTTCAAGTAGATATGTTATTGTTTAGGGGATCCATGCATCAAGTATGTGGTTATATCACCTCAACTCTATGCTTCTAAGTCACAGCAACGTTTTGAATAGGACTAAAATAACTCCTCTTTCTCCACCTTCCACTTTTCAGTTATTGTAAATAACAGTCTCTATTAAAGTACAATTACCCTTAAAATTGTTCACATACACACAGAAAGAAAAAGAGAAAGAAAAGGTAATAACAGGTTTCCACTAAACTTGTCTTTGAGACATGTGGTTTTGCTTCCCCTTAGACTCAGAGCCATATTGCAGTATCACAGCTACAAAGGACCAAGTTGGGCAGCATGAAAATGATTATTTTATCTGTTTTCCTTAATGTATTGGAAGTGGATTTGAAAAAGTATCCAATGTATGTAAGGGGGTTGGAAAAAGGAGAAAGGACTGTCATAAAGGTAATTGCCCTAACCACCAAGTAAATTTTGGAAATTTTAGGCATTAAGAATGAATGGAGCAACAACAACAACAACAAAAAAAAAAAACCCGACCTTTGACAACTGTTCCTTACTGTAAGTTGTGACTACTAGCTCCCCTCTCTAGGAAGAGACCATATGTTGCCATTCAACCTTTATTCAGATCTTGCTCAAATTCCCTAGCTTTTGATCCATCCTTCTTCCTGGTGACTGGTATTGTCCCACAGGCTGTGTATTTCTTCTGAAAGTCTCTTCGCAATCACAACTCTTTCTTCCTTCAGTCTAATCCAGTTGGAATATTTACTGCAAAGTCTTCCTAAACTTGGGCAAGGGAGGTGATTCTTCACCTTCATCATCACCTCTTTTCAACACTCGCACTGCTCTGCCTTCTTTCTGTCTTCCTTCTTTCAACCAGCCTGGAGAGATTAAGTCAAAGCAAAATGACAGTTCTGAACCTTTTTTTTTGTTTGTTTTCCCTCTTCTATCCTCATTCCCTCCCCATGATGAAGTTTGCAAATATCACCACCATGTTGTTTCTCTTTTGAAACCCAAACTCTACTGTGGCCTGTAATAGATTCAGTTCAGTCCGACAAGTATTTATTAAGTGCTTGGGATCATAGAGTGAAAGAGTTAGTTCTTCGTAAAGAATTCCTTTTACCAATGCAGACTTATACTTTCCTTATAACATCACACCCTTAGAGACTTGTCTAGGGCACTAAAAGGTTAAGGGATTTGTCCAGAGTCCCACAATCAGTCAGCCAGCAAGTATTTATTAAATGCTTCTTATTTGCCAGGCTTAGCACTGGAAATTCAAATACAAGGGGGGAAAAGAAAACCTGTTTGCTTTCACGAAGCTTCCATTTTAATGGGAAAGTAGCACATAAAAGGAAATTGATAGTAAGGAAGAAAGTACTTGACATGGGAACATCATGGAGATGTCCAGAGGAGTGCAGCCTGGTAGAAAAAAGAAGAGATGACTGGGAGGGACGCCTTTCCTTAAAGAGAGGTTCTAGGAGTAATCATCTAATCAGAAGTGACCTCCAAAGCAGAAGGTTCTTCTAATGTCTGAGTTCCAGGAGGAAGATGATTCTGGAGCCCTGGTAGAGAAAGCTCAGAGGATTGTTAGAGGATTAACTTGAACCTAAGTCCTGACTCTGGATTAGTCCTCTAGCTATTATGCCACATTGTCTAATTATTCTATTGAAAAAGGAAATAAATATTTTCCAAAACTTTAAGACAACATTTGCCAATATACTTCTTACATTAAGAATTGAGTTTGTTCTTACGATACTCTCTTCACAGAGGCCAATACCAACTCTTAGAAAACAATCATCCTGAGTTATAAAGGTTAAAAGTAAAGATATCACCTGGCTGTCAACTTTCTGGTGAAAGATCTTTCAGAATATAACTAGACTGGTCCTCAGATGCTAAGACATTCTCAAGGCTCAGGTGGTACCTCCTCTGTGAAGCCACATCGAATCTCCCACCATAATTGTTAGTACTATTTCTCTTCTCAGTTTTCCTTTTACTATATTTATCTGTGTACATATTGTATCTTCTGCCTTCCCTCAACAAAGCATCTCTGAAATTAGGTTTAGACCAGCAACTTACACCAAATACCACTATAGACAAATAAATCCAAACAAGATCTGTGATCTGAATATTAAATGAGAGAGAAAAAGTCACAGTGTCTGAGACAGAGACAGAAAGAAACAGAGAGAGAGAGAACCAGATCAAGGACCTTTTACAATTATAGCTAGGAAGTTAATTCTTAAACAAAATATAGAGGCAATGGCAAAATATGAAACTGATAAATTTTACATTTTAATTTAAAATAAATTTTATTTATATAAGTTTTATAAAATTTTGCCTGGATAAAATTAATTTGACTAGGTAAAGAAAGGGGGAAACTTTGAATAAAGATAAATCGAGTTGTTGAATAAAAGAGCATTTAATGTCTAGCAAGAATCACATACTAGGAATACAAAAACAAAGTGGATACAGTCCTTGCCTCAAAAAGCTTATATTTCAATAAAGGGAGACAACATTTAGAGAGGAATGGTAGCTACAGGGCTGTATTTTGATTTGGAAAGTCCAAGTAATAATGAACAATGCCGTAGAATAAAAGAGAGCACATATTTTACAAATAATGGTAGTATTTATTTGTTTATGCTTCTAAAACTGGGAGTCAGGTGGTGAGAGGGTCAGGGGAGGTTAGCACACTGGGAAGAAGATAGCCAAAAATAAGGTTGATCAGATTTGAGCCCATCAGATATAGTGAGCTCTCTAAGACACTTACCAATGATGAATTTATATAATATCTCTGATAAGGTTCACTATCCAAGATCTGTAGGCATGTAATGAATATTAAAACCAAAAGATATTCCCCAATATGTGGTCAAATGATACAAACAAACAGTTTTCCAAAAGTTCTCCAAAAAAGAGTTATAAAATATTGGCTGCAAAAACATTTTCCTCCTGGAACTCAGACATTAGAAGAATCTTCTATGTTAGGGGTCTCTTCTTCTGATTGACTAGTTAACTCCTTAGAACTTCTATTTAAGGAGAAGGTCCCCAGGCTGCACTTTGGTGGATATCTCCAATATGTTCTCATGTCAAATACTTTCTTTCCTACTTACAAGTTAATATATTTTAAGAAAGGAATAAAATGCTGAGGCATAGTCAGAAAAAAACAAGCAAGAAGGTGAGTGGAATGGAGGATATGCCATATGATGAATGACTGAAGGAGCTGTGGATGCTTCATCTGAAGAAGAAAGAATTGGAGGGACAAAGGCTGATGGGCTATAGTGATAGCTATCCTTGGTTACTCGAAAGACTGTCTTGTGGAAGAGGTTTGTGGAAGACTGGATCTATTTGGTCCAGGGATTCTGCACAGGTCAAGATTAGGCTAACTGGCATCTGAGATCCTTTTGCCCTTTGAGAATCAACTGTTCTCTGTGACTTCTGAAAGCCAGGAGCCAAGTCATAAAACAGAGCTTGTCTCCTCCACAGCAATAAAAATGTATCCTGAAAAAAGGCACCTTGAAGTGCCTTTGACAACAGTAATATATATTATATGTGTGTAATATATGCATTATATGTACATATATACAAAAATGTGCATTTTCATAGGAATTTACCTTAATATTGAAGTCAGGTTCAGAATGAGAAAAATACAAAAGGGAAGCAGTTCCTAATTCCACAATTGTCTTTTCTCACTTAATGGATGTGACAAAAGTCATAATTTCACTTTTAAAAATTAGTGCATAAGAATCTAGAATCTAGATTTATCTAAAATCTTAATAATTGAGATGTAAAAATTGTACTCTTTAAGACAGATAAAGATCATGTAATTAAACTGTTTTAAAGGAATGTTTGCTGAATTTACCTCTTAATACCTACCATATTTCAGACTATTCTTAAAAGCATAATTTGTAATAATTGCCTGATTTAATCAGTTGCTTATTCATTCAGCAAACATTGATTGAGTTATATTGGAGATGCTATGCTAGGGTACTGAAGAGATACAGATGAATAAGTTTTTGCCCTTGACTCAAGGAATTTAGATAGTACTAGAGCTATAGTATTGTATCAAGAAGCAATGTATCATATGTACATGGGCTAGAGGGCAGCTAGATGACTAAGTGGTTAGAGAGTCAGGCCTGGAGATGGGAGTTCTTGGGTTTTAATCTGGCCTCCAACACTTTCTCTCTGTGTGACCTAGGCAAGCCAGTTGACTCCAATTGCCTATCCTTTACTGCTCTTCTGCCTTAGAATTCACTCTTTGTCTTGATTCTAAGATGGAAGGTAAGAGGTTTTGGTATTTTTAACCCTTACCTTCCATCTTAGAATCAATTTTGTATATTGATTCTAAGATAGAAGAGCAGTAAGGACTAGGCAATGGGGAATAATTGACTTGCCCAGAATCACACAGCTAGATGGTGTCTGAGGCCACATTGGAACCCAAGACCTCCCATTTCCAGGACTGGCTCTCAATCCACTGAGCCACTTGCCTGTCCCTGTAAAGAGTTAATAAAGAAAAAAAAGAAAAGAAAAGAAAGAAAGAAAGAAAGAAAGAAAGAAAGAAAGAAAGAAAGAAAGGAAGGAAGGAAGGAAGGAAGGAAGGAAGGAAGGAAGGAAGGAAGGAAGGAAGGAAGGGAGGGAGGAAGAAGCCTTTCTTAATTCCTCTTAATGCTAGTTCTTTCCCTCTGATGATTATCTTCCATTTTCCCATATTTATCTTCATAGTTGAGTGTATGTTGTCTCCCACATCATACTACAAGCTCCTTGAGCAGAGAGATTTTTTTTACCTTTTTTTTAATCCTCATCACTTAACAAGGTGCCTGACACATCATAGGCACATAGTAAATACCACCTGACTGACTGATTATTATTATTATTATTATTTTGTTCTTCTCCTCTTTATATTCAATGGTATTTATATGAAAATGGTGCCAACACAAGTTGTTATTCTATTTTTTTCGTGCTTAATGTTTGGTGAGAGAATGTAGAGCTATAAAGAATAAATGATTATTTATAATCCAATGAAATTACAGGTGTGGAAATTGATCACTTTTAGGCTCAGAGAAAGTATTCTGGGGCAACTTCTGTAAGCATCTGGAAAATGGAAATTAGATGTAGGTGTTCCTATTCCCACATGGCTTGGGTTTCTTCTGCTAGGCTTCTATATTTGAGAGGCTTTTGGTACTTGTTGGAAGGTTAAGAATATTCACAGGATCATAGAGTGAGAATTGAAAAGGACACAAGAGGCTACCTATTCTGATGCCCTCACTTTACAGTTGAAAAAACTGAGATTCAATGGTTTTCCTAAAGTAAGAATAAGTGCCATAGATGGATCAATCAGATTAGCAAATCTATTTAAAAAGCATCACTTTTTGGATTGTGTGGATTAATGTCATGATCAGAGGGTTATGGATTACTGCCATTGTTGTTATTGTTGTCATTGTTACTATTTTCAGTTTGTTCATTTGTTTAATTTGAACAAGACCAATGATTTCATTGCTTTAGGGAGCTTCTGCTTTGAAAACCCTCATCACTTATGCATGACAGTAATTCTTCTGCAATTTAGTCTTAGAGAATTACCTGGGCTCAGTAAATCACCCACGGTCACACAGCTAGCCTGTGTCAGAAGCACCATCTTCTCAGACCCCAGGACTAACCATACATTTACTAAAAATCACACTGCTTCACAACAATGGACATCAGAGGATTTGTGATTTTGAGCTGAAAACCACTTCCAAGCCACTAGGTTCAACTTTCTCACTTCACAAATGAGACAACTGAGGCTCAGGGAGGCAAAATGATTGTCCCAAGGTCATACAGTTTCATTTTCTATCACAATCTCAGCAAATTAATTCCAAAAGAAAAAGCCATAAGAAATTAATCCTGGATCATCAATTTGACTGAAAGAATTCTGGACCAGATTAAAAGTCTGTCATCATTTCCACTCCAAAGTGGACCTGATAGTAACCTGCGTAATAATACCTAATTTTATTTCCCCATGACACACCTTTAGCAAAATGTTGATTTCTATAATGATGATGCAGTACCATGAAAGGGAAGCCCAGCCACCCACCTGACCAAGAAAGTTGGCACGAAACTTTTCTAGGTAAAAAAATGAACAAAATTCTAGAGTTGAGCAAATGAGACATGTTCCACTTGGTTCCTTGCTTCATAACTGCAGACCACTAGGGAAGAAAAGGGAGTGATGAGGCTTTATTTGAGGGAAAATGGATTTATGGATTAGTGGGGAAATGAGAGAAGTTTCAAATGAAAGCAGTTTGCAGGGATGCCTCCCCTGAAGCTACACAAAATTGAAAAGGCATCTACCGCATCCTAAAGTAACGTTCGATGATATCTTCTATTCTACCCTTTTAATGGATGATTTGTATGCAACACTTCCAAGTGAGATGAGAGTATTACAGACTACTGAATCAGACATAATCACCCTATAGACACAGCAGGGGAAGCGTTGTGATAATAGGGGAAGAGTGAAAAATCCTATGTTCATGAAATGTGTTTCTCCAAAATTACCCAAGCAGTACAACCCATGAGCAGTACAGCCTGGAGAATCATGTGATCGAGGCATTCACTTCCTTTTCACTTCATTTTAAAGGGTTTCAGGCTAAGGTGGAGCAGGGACAATGGTAACCCTGCTGTTTTTAATGCTATTCTTACAATACATCAACTTTTAACAAATATTGATTGGCATCCGGTCCTACAAAGTATGCAGAAGCTTTTCAAGATATGGAGAGATTCTTTACTTTAATTCAATGGAGTTTCCCGCTGATCATTTCTCCTACTTTCTTTTTTAATAGCTAGATCTGTGGAAGAGTAATAGTTAAATCCATATGTAAGAATCAAACAGTGATTTTTTTTCTGACACCACAAGGCTAAGCAGAGATAGTCCATTGATGGTACAATAAGACCCCAAAAGTTCTTAGGCTAAATTGAGGAAGACGAAATGAAAAAGGGATCAATGTAAAGTCTTGCTACTAAGTTCAAAAAAGATGGAAGAAGCATGCCTTAATAGCCATTCTTCTTGAAAAGATCAGATTTGGAGATTTTAAGTTCAACATGAGTAGGGGTATTGTATGGCAACCCAGAAAGATGATATGACCTTAAGCTGCATTGAGAGAGGAATGAGCATCTTGGGTAAGGAGGTGGTTTTCCCATTGTACTCCACCCTCGTCACATCTCAAATATTGTATTATAGTCTCAGAATGACATTTAAGGAAGAATATTATTAATCTGGAGAGAATCCGAAGAAAACAACAAAAATTATAAAGAATATCAAAATTATGCTGTAAATTGAATCTGGTTTTTTCAAGTATTTTCTTTCACCCTCATCTACCCAGGGAAACTTGCCTTATGATAGAGAATAAGAAAAGACAGATGAGCAAAACCAAGCAACCCACTGACTGCAACTAATGAAAGCTCCTAATTTGGGATTCCTAAACTTGGTTCTAAAAGATATTTTAATGACTATATTTCAATTTAACTTATAATTTCATATAATTTATAATTTCAATTTAATTAGTTTTCTAGGGAATCTTTTTTTTATTATACATATTTTTAAAAATTATTTTGAAAAGAGTTCCATACTCTTGATGAGACTGCCAAAGAGGTCTCTGATTCCCACCATGCACACACAACAAAAAAAAGTTGATTCTCTGAATTACATGATGAGGTGAAAGAACTGAGTTGTGAAGCCGAAGAAAGAGAAGACTTGGAGATGTAATATGAATGTCAAATTTGAAGGAGGGTCTTGTAATAGAGGCATTAAACTTGTTCCACTTTGCCTGACAAGAAAGAACTAAGACCAATGCAAAGTTGCAAAAAAAATCAATTGCAAAGAAAAGCTTAATAAAAATTAGATATTCAAATTCAAATTTGAATTCAAAATTGAAATAAATGGCCAAAAAGGATAGTGGGCTCTTCTTCTGGGGGTGGTCTTCAAGAAAAGGTTGGATAACCACAAGTCAGGTATGTTGTGGAAAGGATTTTTTAAATTTTAGTTTTTATCAATGTACTCTGCTTTTTTATATTAGTTATTTTCAAATATATTCTTCATGCCGTCTTTTTCTCTGTGAGTTGTCCCTCATAATAATGCAGAAAGGATAATTAAGGCAAAGCAGGCAACTCATTGATTGCAATTGAGTGTCTGTAACATTCCACAGCTATCGTCTCTCTCTCTCTAATATAAAGAGAAAAATGTTTTTCTGCACTATAGAGGGGATGGTTATTCAGATATGGGTTGACCCAAATGGTCTCTGTTCACCCCTTTTAGCTTAGAAAAACTTGAATTTGAATAACTTGAATGTGTAAAAAACTTGTATTCTGTGATGAAGAAGAGAAAAATAAGTTTTCTTCCTAACCTAAAAATGAGAGTTAACTTTTAAGGAATCTTCACTGTTGTCAATACAGAAAAATACTTCCTGAGTATGGTAAAGTCAATAGTTATCCTACATTTCTTGTTATTTGAGATAAATAACAATAGGCAAAGAGTCATATGGGATAATGACAAACTGTTTGAATTCTTGAATTGTCAGTCACAGGAATTTCTTACAACATGATATATTTCCTGTCCCAGAATAGTGGGAAAAATTTGGGTTCCAGATGTCTTAAGCATTGCTCAATTTATGATTCACATTCTGACAGAAAAGAAGAAAATGCAATACTCTGAATAATACTCAAAGAATAGATGTTTGGAAATCTTGTAAATATTGTCTGTTGCAGGTACATTTTTAAAGGGAATTGAAAAGCAACTTGACTTCCCAATAGATTTTTCTTTCTTGTGAGGATAAAAATTCAAATTCACAGCCTTTGGTTTATTTATCATAGACTTGAATAAGACAAAAATAGTCTTTCTCATTCAATTACGAGCCAGTCAAGATAGTGGAGCATGTGCCATCTTCCAAAAAATTAGTATCCTATCATTTACTTTTATGCCACTGTATGATTCACCAATTGATTATATTCTTTCCTATCTCAAGAAAATTCTTTCTCAATGGCACATGTGCCTCCATCATTCTGTGATTTCTGATTTTTATGTAAAAACTTTGGTCTCTTTCTAAACCTCTTGTCTTTTGTAGCTCAATTCATAGTAGGTTTAGTGATAAATATAATCTTAGAGGACTTTAGAGATGATCTAATTAATCTAAAAATGATCGCCTCATTTTTCATATTTGGAAACTGATGTACAAATGGGCTAAGGGACTTACTCCTCTCAAAAAAACCAAAACAGAACCAGGGTTTGAACCCAAGTCTTCTGATTCCAAATGTACTGCCTTTTCTGTTGTCTAACTCGTCACTTATCTGAAAATGAGCTCCCTTTATAACTCCAAAAGCCTGTTTATCTAGTCTTTGTCTGAACTCCTCTGCTGGAGAGGAATTTCCTGACTCTCAAGGCAATTCATACCATTTGGGAATAGATGTCATTATTAGGAAATTCTTTCTTTCCTTCATTTAAAATCGTTCTGATTTCTAACATTTTGTTCTGGCTTGGTCTTCTCAAGCCAAGGAGAAAAAGTCAAATCCCCCTTCAACATGAAAACCCTTCATATAATGAAGATGATCATTTCACCTAGTATCAAAACTTCTTCAGGATAAAAAACCCCAGTTTCTCCAAATGAACCCTGAACAACTTGGTTTTCGGGGCTCCCAGCTTACCAACAAATACTTCTCTGGACATGGATGCACATGTCATTATTCTTAAACTGTGGTACCCAAAATAAAGTCCAAGTGTGCAATGACCAGGGGCTGATTTAATGGGAGTTATCACCTTCTTTGATCTGAACATAACCTTTTTTTTTTCATTCAGCTTAAGGATTTTTTACAGACTTAACTGCTGACTTTTCATGGTTATTCCTTGAATCTACTACCACCAAGAACCAAACCCTTATAACAAAGAAAAGACAGTTAAATGAATATAACCAATCTTATGCCCATGTATGACATTATATTTAATATTCTAATCTAGTGCTCTCCAGCATCTCTGCCAATAAGAAAGATCATGTCATTATCTATTTTATGGGAGAGACTATAATTGTTTAATTATGTGAAGAGTTTGGTGATGTTTTTCTTTGTACTGATATAATCACTGTCTACAATATTCAGATTAACTTCAGCATTAGATCATACAAATCTTTCTACTTTCATCTAAATTCTTAACATTTCTCTTTCTTATTGTGCAAGAGTTCTTCTGTGTAAGAGAGTTCTAAGAGGGGAGAGAGGGCGTTCCAGACATGGGCAAAGGCACATAGATGGGAGATTTAATGTTATATATAACATTTAGGTAGGTTTGGCTGTAAAATAGAGCCATTATGGCAAAGTCAAATAGAAATGAGGCCAATCAAATATATATAAGGATCACTATAGGTCACATATAGACTTTGAAAACCATGTATTGTTATTTATGTTCTATTGCATTTTATTTGTTTTGCTAAATATTTTCCCATTACATTTTCATCTGATTCAGGCCCAGTTTGGGAGTTCTGTGAGCCACCGTGTATTTGATATCTCTGGCACAGAGCACAAATTTTTGAATGAATAACCTCTATGTTCCAAGTAGCTAAGTGGTACAACAGACAGAGTGTCTAGAACAATGGTTCCCAAACTTCTTTGGCCTACCGCCCTCTTTCCAGAAAAAATATTACTTAGTGCCCCCTGGAAATTAATTTTTTTTAATTTTAATAGCAATTAATAGGAAAGATATATGTATTAATGTTTCTCCCTTTTTTGTAAAATATAGTAAAGAAAGGTGTAAATTAGAAACATTGAACTTTGAAATTATGAAAGTATTTATTGAACTCAGAATAGAATGTAATACAAAAAAAAGTGTGGCCATCATTGCTCCCCTGGATCGCTGTAGCACCCACCAGGGGGCAGTGGCACCCACTTTGGGAATCAGTGGTCTAGAATCAAGAAGACTCATCTTCCTGAGTTCAAATATGGCCTCAGACACCAGCTGTGTGACCCTGGGCAAGATAATCCTGTTTGTCTCGACTTCCTCCTCTGTAAAATGATCCAGGGAAGGAAATGGCAAACCATTCCAATGTCTTTGCTAAGAAAATCCCAAATGGGGTCACAAAGAGTCAGACACAACTGAAATGACTAAACACATTTCTTTGCATACATTGCCTAAATCATCACCACCACTGTCCCTTTCCATGACCATTCCTACAAATAGAAAGCAAGCTATTCAAGGGAATGGACAGTTTCACTTTTATTTTCATTTTCCCAAAACCTACCCCATACCGGGCTCATAGCAGATCCTCGATAAATCTTTGTTGAATGGAATTGACTTGAATTCTAGGTCTTCCAACCTCATTTTTGTTCACTTTATCATTGTTCCTCCAGAGCACATACAATGTGCTCCTTCATGTACAATCTGCATTCTATTTCTTTATTTTCTTTTTTTGTTATGAACTTAAGGACAAACTTTAATTTGCAAAAGAATGTGAGAGAGTCATATAAGAAACTGAACATATATAAACATGTTATATACATATATATGACTTAGCAAGGTAATAACATAACTGTTCTATTTGTGTCCCTTCCTATGTATTTGCCTCTTTTCTTCTATGTATATAAATATATTTTAGTGATCCTTTTTGCCCCTAATATATCTATCCCTACTCCCTAATCTACCACCCCTAACTCCCTGCTTTAATTAAAAAACCTTCCCTTAGAACAAATATGAATAGGTCATCAAAATAAATGAATACACTTGTCATATCTGAGAAATCATAGCTCATTTTACATCTCTAATCCATTACCCCACTGTTAAGAGGTGGGAAACATATCCATCATTATTCTTTGGGAAACAGTCTTGTTGGTTACTTTGATTAGAATTTTGAGGTCTTTCAAAGTTGTTTTTCTTCTGATTATTATTGTCATTTTGTAAATTGTTGTCCTGGCTCTGCTATTCAGTTCATGTAAGTCTTTGATGCTTCTCCAAATCATTTGTCATTTCTTATGGCCCAATGATATTCCATTAAGTCCATAAACCTCCCATTGGGTAGACACTCCCCAGTTGACAAGCGTCCACCTTGTTTCCATTTCTTTTCTGCTAGAATAACTACTGTTCTACATGGTGTTGAACTTCTGGGTCTTTTTCCTCTGCCTTGGCTCACGTGACACAAGTCACAATCTTCCCAAACACAATGAACCTCGATTTTCTTGAATCAAGTAAACAGAAGCAGACACCCCAAAAAGCTCACTGCAGACACAGTTAACACTGAAAAGTGGCTGCATTCTCAACTGACAGAACTCTGGCCTCTGAGGCTGTTGCCAGCAATGAGAAGAGAAAGCTGAAAGGGCACCTGAGCTTAGCTACCTGTCTTTTCCCCATAGGTGGTCTTGGCAGCTCTGGATTAAAATAGTCAGCAGAACTAGGTGAAGAAAGCCGGGGTGGGGAGTCAGGGTGGGAAAAAAGGATGATCTCTACACTATGCTATGCCTGTCTTTTTAAGAAATTTGGTGACATGCACTGAGATAATCTAGGACTCTCAGTGAACTTAAAATGAGCCTCCACCCTTTACATATCTAAAATATTCTCTTTTAGTGGCAGAATTTTGTTTTATTTTTTTTTCATTTTGTGAGTTGACAAGTATTATAACTCATCTGCCAGAAGAGAGAAAAAGATCTGCCAGTGGGAAAGATATATTTGATCTTTCAGTCATCTTTCAATTTATAGGATGTGCCCATCAAAATTCAACCCCTGTGTGCATTCATATTGAAATACTCCCAATTACCAGTTAATCTTAAAGTCCTTCCTCCCTCACTCAAGCAAAATCATAAACAAACAGTTCTATTAAATTCAGCTCTGTGAACTTTTATTAAGTATCTACTATGTACAAGGCACTGTGCTAGGCACTGAGGATATATAAAGGTCCCACAAAAAAATCCTGTCAAAAGAATCCCTGTTCTCAAGAAATGTACATGGGCCATGGGGAGTTCCTACATTCAGTATACACACAGATTGGCAAATCCAAAGTGATGTGAGAAGGTAGAACAACTAGGAGGTGGTGGCACACCCTCCAAAAATGCCATCCTGAAAAGATGACACCTGAGCTGTCATAAATAAACTTAAGGCTTCTAAGGTGCAGGAGTAAAGGGAGAATACTTTTCAGGTATGGTAAATAAGAAAATATCTGGTGGTGGGAGATAAGAAATCAAGATCAGAAAACAATTTCTGGTTCAATATGGCCAAAAATATGGAGAAAAAAAAAGCTGGAAAAGTAGTTTGGAGCAAAACTATGGATGGCTTTCCGTGCATGGCTGAAGATTTTCTATTTTTTCCCAAAGGTAATAAATAGAGTCACTGCCAACTATGGAGCAGGGTAAATGCATCACCTAGCCCACTCTATCCAAGCCCAGACATGCCTCACTTTACACTCCTGTCACCTTCTCAATATCGGTACACCATCCCCTTTCCAGTTCTCCAATCAAACTGATAATAATCCAGTCATCCACTTTTTCTTCAACCTATCGTCTTTTCTCTCTTTCCTCAACCTCTCATCTTAGAAGTCTTCTCTTTATTTAAGACTTACTTCTGTTACCTTGATTGGTGGCCACTCCTCATCCTTCCCTCTCCCAGTTGTTTGACCTTCTCAATCCATTCCTCTTTGGTTCCACTCTCCATCTATACCCCGTCTTGGCCATCATTCCCCAATGTATGTTGAATGTCTCCATTAGAATGTAAGGGTCTGGAGATCAGGGACTGTCTTACTTTTGTATTTGTATCTCCAGAGTTTAGCACACAGTCCTTGGCACATGGTAAGCACTTAATGAATTTTGTTTTCATTCATTTATTCATTCAGTCAGGAGAATAACAGAATGCGGAGTTTGGGGAATAGCAATTAGCCAGATTTGGCCGGAATATCGTGTGTGAATGGGAGTAGTGTGAAATACGTCTGGAAAGGTAGGCTGGAGGCAGATTGTGAAGAGCTCTAACTGCCAAGCTGAGAAGTTTATATTTTGTTCTAAAGGCAATAGAGGTCAAGCAGAATGAAGTCTAAGAACTGGTCGTTGGATTTAGTGTTTAAGAGATCATCAGTAACCTTGGAGAGAGCAATTTCAGTGGAGTGGTAGGGACAGAAGCCAGATTGCAAGGGACTGTGAAGTGAGCAGATGGTGGGGAAGTGGAAGCAGGGAGTGTAGTTGAATTTGTTTCTAGAATTTCAGCTGAGAAAAGAAAAAAAGGGAAGGAAGACAATTGTAATGGGAAAGTCAGGGTCAACAGAAGGTTTCTGAAGGACAGGGTTGACCTGAACATATTTGTAAGCAATAGGAGAAATACCATATCTATATAGGGGGAGATTAAAACTGGAGAGAGCAGACAGGTTTGATTGTGGGGCAAGGTACTGGAGGAGTTTGGAAGAAATGAATATAAGGATTCAATAAGGCAGGGAAGGAAGATATTCTTTGGAATTGGAATTGGGAAGTTAAGGGTTTGAATCCTGCCTCTGACACTTTCTAATTGTAAAACCTTAAGCAAGTCACTTAATTTCTCTGAGCCCCCATTTTCTCGTCCAGAAGAAAAGGATTATCTAGATGTCCATATAGGCTAAGTCAACGATCCTATTATATAGAAATATTGACCTTGGCATGGAGCAGCACTTCCTTTTTGAAATGTCAGCAAAGAACCAGGGATGGTGTAAACAAGTTTTGAGATTTCAATAAGGGGAGAAGAGATAATTTATGACAGATAGGCTCAGTTTTCTCAGTTTGATACCAGGTGGAGTCCTCCCAGGAGAGGAAAGAGGAAGGAAAGAGTGCAAGAGGATTCATGAAAGAAGGAAAGGAAACAAGTAACTGGCTTGGGGAATGGGATAAAAGCTAATCAAAGAAGAATGAGAGGACAGTTGTGCTGTAATAAAGGTGCAGTGGAGAAGAAATTTTTTGTGACCCAGTCAGCAGGGTTGCATGATGTCTTCCTAAAGCATTTAACAGCATAGGCGTAGGAACAGAAAAGTTGGGTGGTGAGAGGACCTGAGGTTGGAGTTTGGCAATGCAGGAGCAATAGTAGAATACAAGGGAAAGAGATTTAAGGATGGAAGATAATGGGAAGGATAAATAGTCCATCAATAAGTATTAATTAGACCCTTACCATGTTGTGAGCATGGAAAGAATTCCTACCCTCAAGGAGCTTAACGCCTAACAGAGCAGTGTCCATATTTAATTCTAACATTGAAATGTGCTGCTGATTCCTGACCAGTGAGGGGAGTCTTTCACTTGCTCTCTATTTGATCACTCTGCAATCAGTCTAGGTTCATTCCTGAAGGAACATGAATTCTAATCAAAGGGGTTATGCTCCCTTTTCTTTCATTCTTGGATGTATTAAACCCAACAATCAATCCCCCAGGGGTAAATTACTGAAGGCTTTAAATTTAAGATCATACTCTGTATTTCTCAAAAATGGGGGGTGGACACATACCCAATGTACATATACGAATTGGGTTCAGAACCCATATTTATTTCCTACAAACAAAAGAAATGCTAAACAGCACTCACAAGCACAAATTTGACAAAACAAATTCAAACAATATTGAATAACTTAATTTGAAAACTACAGTTACAATCTTTTGGGGAGCTAATATTTAAATCTCAAAGCAATTAGTTTGTGGAGTTACTGATTCAGCGTTTTAGATTTCATCTTGTCTCTATAACCGTGCCAACTCTAGGAATATATCTGCTAGTGAAATAACCAGGTTTGGGCCAGTCCTCTTAGCAATGTCTATTTTCTTCAATATCCCAGATTCCCCAACCACTAGCCAACTCTATTCTTTGGATCTAGATCTCTGGACTTCTTGAATCCACATGGTCATCTCCAAATCTGACATGTTCACCTCAAGACTGATGTTAGATCACCTACTTGGGAAATGAAACACAAAGCAGAAATACCAGTCAGGTGCACATTTGCTTCAGGGATTCCATGTTCCATTGGAAGAAGTGGCAGAAAGTGAGGAAATACGTTAGGGTTAGTGTAGCTCTTCACAACCCCTTACAAGGAGTCTACAGGCAAAAGTCTTCTTAGAAGACAGTAGAAGCTAGAGGCTGAGCTCCATTTATGTAGCACTCAGCTCCATTATTACTGTCATGGGTCAGGGGAAAGGACCAAGGGACCATCCAGGATTTGCCACAGTAAGAAAATTAAGTGAGGAACTAAGAAGAAAGACAAACATTCAAGGTTGCTATAACTCATAGACATGCAAGTGGCTCCTTAACCCTTCAATTCATTGGGAACCTCAGTTCAGGTATACTGGAGGACGCATACCTCAGTTGAAAGCCCAGAATTCTCGGTTTCCATTCCAGTGACAGATTCATAGGAACCAAGTTATGTGGGGTAGGGGAATGTTAAGAGGGGTGGAAGTTACACAGCAAGCAAAAGGACTACGACCTTACCCCCTTATTAATCACAAGAACATTGTGATGGGGAGAGTTTGCTAAACTAATTATGATCAGGAGAATCTTACATATTTTGCATACCTGACTTAATTGAAACTTTCTAAACTAATCATCCAACATATAGAGACTTCCCAGAACACAGAAAAGTTAAGCAGGAGGCAAAAATGGAATCACTTCTGTCAGCTAGGGTCCAACAATGGGCCAATTCTCCCAGCCACATCACATAAAAATCCACATTCTTTTATCATTTGGTCACCACTATGTATAAGGTCCTTTGAAAACTTTAAAGTCTACTATTTGGACAATCCAAAGTAATGCTTGAGGAATCACAATGTACATTCTATTAATTCTTTCTTGGAGACACAAGAAAATAATATCATAATCACGTGGAATGGAAAACAAAAACAAAAACTTCTTTCCTCTTCTTGGATTCTAAGACAAACTGCATCCACTATAATATCTTCATAAATTGGGAGATCCCATAATTCAGAGCCACAGAGCATCTCAGTGGAAGAATTGTGAAGCTAAGGGGATGAGCTTTTTCAGCAGTGGGCCATTTAAGGTCATGGAAAGCATTAAAGGCAAAATCAGTGTGGTTTCTTCTTATGGATGAACTCTGGGCCCAAGACCTTGTTACATCTGTAGCAGTGGTGCAACATACATCTGTGAGAGAGACAGAAACAGAAATAGAAATGGAAACAGAGACAGAAACAGAGGCAGAGGAAGGAGAGAAGAGGGGAATGAGGTAGAAGAGGAGAACGAACCAGAAGAGGAGAAGGAGAAGGAGAAGGAGGAGGGGGAGGAGAGAAGAGAAAAAGAGGAGAGAGAGGAGAAATGAGGGAGAGAGAGAGAGAGAGAGAGAGAGAGAGAGAGAGAGAGAGAGAGAGAACCTTAATAAATTATTTAATTTACTGAATGTAAACATTCAGAAAGAAAACATCTCCAAAGATGTAAGACCTGGATCTGAATCCCTCCTCTGATGATTACTGCGTGGCCCTAGGCAAGTCACTTTAGTCTCTCTTAGTTTCCTAGGAAATACTCTGGGACCAGGAGTTTCAGAGCCAGCACTGATTGATCTGCATCAGCTGAAGGAATTACTCACCAGAAACTCCATATACTAATGGGGTACAGTCTGAACCAAAAAAATTCAAAGGGAATGAGAGAAAGGAATTGAAAAATGAGAGCTGATGTCATCAGAAAAGACATCATGAAGGAGATGAGTTCTACTTAAAATATTACTAGTTATCCAGTATTTGAAGTTTATTTATAGTCCCTCTAAGGCCATTTCCTATTGGCGTACCAGATACCTAAAGGGTAGCTGATTAATACTTAGTATTAATATTAAACATGCCAAGATCCCATGCTGCCTACAACACTCTCAAGTGCAGCCTGAACTAGATTAAAATGTAAATGGGAAATAATTAAAAATACAATAAAACGTAGATAATGTTAATACGTGATTTTCCAAGTCAATATGCAGCTAACAGAGATCATAAGGATTTGGTCAAGTGGCCCATGAGTTCAACATCATTGCTCTTCAGGACTGATTATAAAGGTAACCCTGAGGAGTCAAGTTTTTCCAGTACAGTTGCTCGTGAGTCCACCACAGCATGTTTACCACTGATTATCTACCAGACTCACTTAGCTGTTAGAAAGAGAATTAACTAAGTAGGTCTTGCAAGTGCAGTTGTTAAAAAACAATCACCATCAAACAGAGAATCTACTTTCCCCTTGAACACACAAGATCTCTGGGGAGAGTGAGCTCAAACCTAAAACCCAGTTATTGAGGTGCACATAAGGAGAATACATGTGGCAGAAAGGAAACTCACCAGTCCTGGTCCCTAGGAGTCCTGTTCTCCTTCATGAGCATCCTCATCAAACTCCCTTCAGTTCCCCATTAGGGTCTTAGAACTCACATATTTCTAAAATCCAGAGCTTGCCCATCTCCAAGGCTCAAGGGCTCATGCTCCCCGAAGCTGCCTTTCCTTGATGTGTCTGTCTCTTTGCTCCTGGTCCAGCTGCTGTGGTCAGCAACTACTGCTCCAAGGACATTGCCACAGGCTCTCATTGCTCCTTGACAACTCTCTAAAACTATTCAAAAAAAAGTGCAAATTGGTGTTTGTCCAGAAAACTCCTCACGGTTTTCCCTACAAGGATGAAACCAGCAGTCAAGCTTGGAAAAATCTAACTGCAAGGAGCAAGCAGGATGGTTTAAAGAGAAGAGATTCTGATAACAGAAAAGGCAAGTGGGAGGCTGTTAGAAGAACACAGGGAATAAGGGCATAAGGGATTGGTCTAATTCACAAAGAAATGAATGAAAAAGTATTTATTAATCAGGACTTTCTGTGTGCAGAGCACAGTGTTTAGTGCTGGGAATACAAGCATCATTCCCTGCCCTTGGGGAACTCATCTTCTAACGGAGAAACATGGAGAGAGGATTTCCCCTACAAATCAAATGGAAAGGCTCCATTAGGTTACAGTAGCCAAGCAGGTGATGCTTTTTCTTCTTGCTTCTTTCTTTCTTTCTTTCTTTCTTTCTTTCTTTCTTTCTTTCTTTCTTTCTTTCTTCTTCTTCTTCTTCTTCTTCTTCTTCTTTTTCTTCTTCTTCTTTTTCTCCTTTTTCTTCTTCTTCTTCTTCTTCTTCTTCTTCTTCTTCTTCTTCTTCTTCTTCTTCTTCTTCTTCTTCTTCTTCTTCTTCTTCTATCATGTTATTTCCACTGATAAAAAACACATCCAGCCCAATTGTTGGATGGTGCTGAGGACTTTGGTGGAGAAAACTTTCTTTTCGGTGTCTTCAGTCACTGTGCCAGCTGGGATAATAGGGACTGTAGCATTTATGGAAGTTTAATTTCAATAAAGCAAGTATGGCGCAAATGAGAGGGATATAGGAGACATATTGAATAGGAAGAATCTACAGGGTTTAGTAACTGACTGTATGTGAGAAGCAAAGGAAAACGAAGAATCAAAAATGACTTGGACATGCGATAAATTCATTCATTGAACTCAAAGGCAAATAGGAACTAACCTCAATGGAGGGAAAAGGCACAGTAGTGTTGAAATGAAGTAAGCAATGATCAATTGACCCCCTAACTAACTTGTTTTAAAAGCCTTTACCTTCCATCCTAGAATCAATACTGTGTCTAGGTCCCAAGACTGAAGAGCAGTAAGGGCTCAACAACGGGGGATAAGTGACTTGCCCAGGGTCACACAGCTAGGAAGTATGTGAGATTAGATTTGAACCTCTAACTTACTTACAAATTATAAACCAAGAACCAAGCACTGTATGGAGGGATATTAATCATCTAGAAATTATAATACCACTAAGTTGTTAGTGTCTCTCCCTCCCCCAGTTTTCTGATATCTATTTTGCTAGTGTCATATATATATGTGTGTGTGTGTGTGTGTGTGTGTGTATGTACATAGTATATTATATATGTATATAGTATATTATATATATATGTGTATATATACATATTGCTCCCCCATTTGTATGTAAGCTCCTTGAAGTTAGGGACTTGGTTTTGTATTCCCTAACACTTAGCACGATGATTTGCACATAGATAGTATCAGTGTTTAATTATAAATATTTATAGATTGAAACTTAGAAGAAGAAGGACCAATACAAAGAACAATCTGAAAATAAGAGAGTATATCATAAATGGTCCCCTCTTATGGGAGGTTCTGGGTTCAAATCTGGCCTCAGGCATTTCCTAGCTGTGTGACCCTGGGCAAATCACTTAAATCCCATTGCTTAGCCCTTATCACTCTTCTGCCTTGGAGCCAATACACAGTAGTGATTTTAAGAGGGAAGGTAAGGGTTTAAAAAAAATGTCCCCTTACACCATTGTTAAGTGGTGCAATGGGTAGAGCGCCAAGCCTGAAGCCAAGAAAACTAATCTCCCAGAGTTCAAATATAGCCTCAGACACTTACAAGCTGTGTGGCCCTGGGCAAGTCACTTCAATTTTCCCTCAGTTTCCTCTTCTGTAAAATAAACTGGAAAAAGAAATGGCAAAACACTCCAGAATCTATGCGTAGATAACCCCAAATGGAGGTATCTGACAAAGAGTCCTGTTTGACAGGAAGGACCTATTGGTGGTGAAATTCCTTCTCTGAACCTATATTTCTTCTTTCTTCTCACCATCATGCCATTAATCCAGTTTTGCATCCTCAGAACCTTCCCAACTTCCTCACCTCCTCTCCCCTCTGATTGGAGGGCTGGAAAGTGAAACATCAACCTCCTCCTAAAGCTTTCCTTTAGAGAGAGCTGGTTCCTGGACTTATTAGGGAAATTTTCACTTTCTATCTGTAGCTTCTCTTGGTTCCACTTCCAGGGAACATGGTAACCCCATTCCCAGGTCTCCCTGGTATCACCCACCCCATTCTTTCTAGTACCCTTTTGTTGTCTTCCTTCATTTAA
Source organism: Gracilinanus agilis (assembly GCF_016433145.1). Lineage (NCBI taxonomy): Eukaryota > Metazoa > Chordata > Mammalia > Didelphimorphia > Didelphidae > Gracilinanus > Gracilinanus agilis. The sequence continues at coordinate 53,344,640 of NC_058133.1, forward strand.
TTGTAAGCTACTGGAGAACAGGGACAATCTATCTTTTGCTTATTTACATCCCCTATCTTTCTCCCTGTGCCTGGCACATACAGTAGGCACTTAATAAATGTATCATGTTCTTTTCTGCCTTCTAATCATCTCAGCAATCCATGATCCTTCAGCTTTGGCAGCTGAGTGTCTTAGTCAATTGTACCCAATGTCTTACAATCACACAGGTTCTTTGAAAACAAATTTGCATTTAGTGAGCATACAGAATTAAATGATACATGGATCACTTTGGGGACATTCTAGCCCAAAGACAAATATGCAAATCATCCATCATTAATAATGGCAAATTAGTTCAACCAGATAGCTATTTTGCATAAGAAACTTATTAATAACTTCCAACAGTAATGCCTAGTCAGGCAGAGAAGGGAGAAGGGTAGAGCTAAGGTTCATAAAGAAAAGAAAATAGATGCATAAGATAGAAAAGCCAGAAGTGAAGGAGTTTGACAAATTATAAATCCAATATCATCAGGAAGATGAGACAGACCACCAAAGTTGGGCTTCCTAGAATCTAGGCAGAAACTTCTTGTAGTGTTTATTGGACTTCCTAAAATGAGAGTGTTATCCCAAACTCCCTCACTAGAGCCTTCCCTCTGATCCCCTTCCACCTACTCCGTATGTATCTTGTGCCAGTGCAGAGGATGCAAAAAGAAGGAAAAGACCATCCCTACCAAAGGAGGTCATAGCCTAAAGAGGTAAGACCTAATCTAATGATTTACCCCAATCTAACATAATTATTTATACAATCTAGCATAATTATTTAAATTGTTAGCTTTAACACAATATAATTACTTATATATAATGTTATAAATATACAACATAATATAATAATATACAATAAAATAAAATAGTATTGTATATGTATAATATAATTATTTAATATTACAACATATGATTAATAGATTTATACAATATAATTATTCTTAAAATGTTACCATAATTAGAACATGAACTCATTAAAATCAGAAATGATATTTTTGCCTTTCTTCATATCTCCATTAATTTAGCATAATCTCTGTCAAATAAGAAGGAAACAATCATTTATTAAACACCTACTACATGCCAGGCACTGTGCTAAGAGTCTTACAAATGCACTCTTATTTAATCCTCACAACCCTAAGAAATAAACACTGCTATGATCGCATTTAACAGATGACAAAACTGAGTCTCAGAGAGATTAAATGACTTGCCCATGTTCACACAGCTAATGAGAGTTTAACACTGGTTTTGAATTTAGGTCTTCCTGAATCCAGACCCTGTTCTCTCTATCCACTGAGCCATCTAGCAATTAATAAATATTTCTTGACTAACTGACAATCTTTTTTAACCTTCTTGGATCTTGGTTTCCCTAACTGAGAGAGTTGGATTAGGTGATCTCTGAGGTCCCTTCTACCACCCTATGTCCACTCTAGTGCAAATCTGCTGCAAATTCCTGATTATAAGAGAGAATCTCAAGGCTTTCTCTTAGCCATTCTATGTGTTTTCAAAAACCTCAGCCCTAAGTAGGCTTTTCTTATTAATTTTTTTAAATGCAGATCGACCAGAGAATCCTTTGCCTATGTGCAGTCTCATCATCCACTCATGAGAGCAAAGGTTAAAGTAAACACCAAATCAGAAGACAGAATAGAGATGAAGAGATGACATTGTGCAATCACAGCAGCGCCAACCCAAACTGTTTTAAAAAGCTGTCAAATATGAAAAATGGAAATTCAACTGATACAAAGCCATTAATAAGAAGTGGGGTGGGGGTGCTGTGGTGGGGGAAAGAGTGTAGGAAAGAACTCAGAAACTGCCTCAGGCAGCAAATCTTGCCAAGTAGAGAGATATGGCAGCTGAGGACTACATTGATTTAAAGGACAAGTTCATTTGAAAGGCATCCTAGAAGAGCTTGATAGGAACCTACAAGCAGCATCACCTTACAAAACAGTAAAAAGAAGCTGTGAAGAACATAAACCTTGAGAGAACTTAGTATGAGGTCCAGCTAAGCCAGATCACCCAAAGCCATTCATTAATCAAGGGAGAATAATAAACAAGGGTAAAAAGGAAAAGGGGGACAAAAACTTAAACAAGATCTTACTGATCCATTGGCTGATTTATTGGCAATGATGATGAGTGTTAGGTCAGCGGTAATTGCCTATATTTATCTCAATGGTTGGAATGTAAGAAACTTGAAGCTGGCATACAATAGGACTTCCCCTAACATATGCAGAAGAAATTCATATTTAATGCAACAGAGTCTTAAAGCAAAAACACCATAGGACTGATTCTTGTAATATTTTTATCAATAGCATTTATAAAGGAATGGATGCTGTATCAAATGGGAAAGTAACAAAAACTTAGAAGGATAGTTAATACATAGAGTGATAGTCAGGACTGAAAAAGATCCTAACAAGCTAGAATATGGGACTAGATCAAACAGTGAAATCCAATAGAGATAAATGTAAAGTTTTACTCTTAGGATCAAAAAATAAATTTCAAAATTACAAGAAAGAAGAGGCATAACTAGACAACTATTATTTAAAATCAGGTGCCTTGGGGAATATTGGATTATCATCATCATCATTATGTTTAGTTTTATAGTGTTCCATAGATGTCGAGCTACTAGGTAGCACAGTGGATAGAATATTGCTCCTAGAGTCAAGAAAATCTGAGATCAAATCTGACTTCAGACACTACCTGTATGACCCTGGGTAAGTCACTTAAATCTGTTTGCCTCAATTTTCTCATCTATAAAATTCTATTTTATCCTGCCTTTCAAAATTGTTGTGAGTACTAAAGAAAATAATTGTAAAGCATTTAGCATAGTTCCTGACACATAGTATATGCTATATAAATGTTACCTATTATTGAATGTTCACAAAAACATTGTGTCTGATCTTTGCCAAAGATCTTTGACTAAAGCCTAAATTACCATGCCTTAGAGTTATTGCTGGTGAATGTATAGCTTGGACTCTGAGGCTTCAGCAGTCCCTTCCAACTCTGACATTTGGTAATTCTGTGATATGACTCAAAAGAACAACATGCAGCCATTAAAGCTTTTTTCAAGAAAAATGTCTCCCATTCATGCATTAAATTTGTGTAGACATATGCAACTATGGGCACAATTTGGCATCATTTTAGATGTAAAGTGAGAAACCATATGCTCACCTAAAGTACTTACCATAGTTTTGGAGGACGCCTTGTACATAATCCAAACAAAAGGATTCCCTAATGATGACAAAGCTCTCCAAATGAGCTCCTGATTTCTACAAAGGATGTTCACAAAGATTTGCCATCTATGTATGGGCCGTCCATTCAGCTTAACATATTTATCTAGACTTTATATTGAAAAAGTTTACTTAGATTTTAGTATTGCTTTGATAAAGTATCTCATCCTATTCTTGTGGATATAAAGGTGGAGAGAAGAAAGCTACAAGGTAAAACCCATAACCTTTCCACATCTTGACTTTCCCCATCATGGTTTCAGTATAGCATGGGTAAGTACAAGAAATTAAATGTGAATGGGGTTGCGGGCATTGTTGTGGAAGCTGAAGATGACACACAAAGGTCAGCAAATGACACCAAAAAAATTTAGCAACTAAGAAATGCATAATATATATATAGCATTGCATAATATCAACATATTTTATCTTTTAATCCCATGAATATATTCAATTTCTTTTACTATAAAAGAAAAAGAAAAAATATATATTTCTTCTCTTAAAGATGAGAGGGCCCAAATATTTTACATAGATTTTCCAGATCTTTGTGTAGCCATGCCCCTGATCCCAGCGATGTAAAAGGGATTCCTCTATAATCAAATGGTTTGGAAGTGGTTGAATGATTAGACTGAAAGAAGAGTCCTTAATGGTTTCATTTTAGCTTGGAAGGAGATTGCTAGTGGAATGGCCACAAAAGTCTGTGGTTCAGGATTATTCACTATTTTAATGGTTTAGGAAAGATGTGGATAAACTGGAAAATGTGCAAAGGATGGCAACCAGAATGGTAATGAGGCTCAAGGCTATATCTTCTGGCAATCTGATAAAGGAAATTAGGATAGTTAACCTGGAAAGGAGAAGATTTAGGAGTGGATAGTGGAGATTGGTAACTATCTTCAAAAAGAAATATGGAGGAATAAATAGATTTGCTCAGCTTGACCCCAGATGGCAGAATGAGAAGCAATGGGAAGAAATCAAGGGGCAGCTGGGTAGCTCAGTGGAGTGAGAGTCAGGCCTAGAGACAGGAGCTCCTAGGTTCAAACCCGGCCTCAGCCACTTCCCAGCTGTGTGACCCTNATTTTGAAATATCAACTAATGGAAATAAAACTTTTAAATAATTGTCAGACACACTTGAAATGATGACAACAACAACAACAACAACAACAAAAACTTTCCTATGTGAAATGGGTTGATTCTGAGAATAATGGGTTTCTCCATATATGGAAGATTTCAAATAAAGACTAGATGTCTGCTTGTCGGATATATTACAGCAAGGATTCTTTTTCCGGTTGTTTCACTTCTTTTTTTATTATTCTCAAGACCTGGCACAGTGATTGGCAAATAATCAACAATAAGTGCATGCTGATTAACTGATTGATTCCTATGTGAATTACACAAGATGGAGACTGAAATCTTTCCTACCACTTAAATTCTATAAGTCTATGAAAGTCTAGATGATACACATTTTTAAACAGTTTTAGTATTTATTCCATTGTGGATAGTTAGATCAATCTCTTCCTAATCATGGTACATTTCACTGGGGAGACTTTGCAGTATTCAGAATATCAGCATCAAAAAGAAATTCTTTTGTTGGGACTATGAGCAGGACATTTTCCAAAACAATGGCAAACACCTTTGATGAACATATGTGTCCTTATTTTACACCTCACTTGATGCCAAGTTTTCTTCCTAGCTGCATATGTAGTGGAGACAGAAGCCAAATTGATATTCATTTATATGTGTGTATATACATATATTTACACCTGCACGTACATACATATACATAGAGAAGAACATGTATATATGCACATATATCCATTGAGAACTGAATATGTATACATATACAACATATATACATACACATATTTATCTGGAAAAATGTATACTTATATGTATGTACATACACAATATTCGATGAACTTGTGATCTTCATTCATATTAGGAATCTATGCCTCCTTATCCTATCAAGTCAACAAGCATTTATTAATCACCGACTATATATCTCAGTCTAAATACTGAGATAAAAAGAAAGGTTAGGGGACAGAGTCCTTGCTACAAAAAGCTCACAGTCTAAGGGGGAAAACAACACACAAACAAGATAAAAAAAACACAGGACATCATGTCAGAGTGAACACCTAAGATGAAAGAGTGCCAAGAAAAGCTTCTTGAAGAAAGTGAGACATCACCTGACACTTGAAGGAAGCCAGGGAAACCAGGAGGCAGAGGTGAGGAAGGAGAGACTTCCAGGCATTGAGGACAACCACTAAAACTTCCCAGAAATGGAAGATGGTGTGTCCTGTATGAAGAACAGAAAAGAGGCAAATAGCAGAATATATGGGTGGTAGAGTAAGGTTTAAGAAGACTAGAAAAGTAAGAAGAGGCCAAATTAGAAAAGGCTTTAAAAGTCAAAGAGAAGAAACTTTTTTCTTTTTATTCAGAGCATTCTGGAGGCAATAAGGAGACACTGGTGTCTGTTGAGTAACAAGGAGTGACAGGGTTGGAACTACACTTTAGAAAAATCAGTTTGATAGTAGAAATGAAGATGGATTGGAGTGAGGACAGACTTGAGTCAAGAAGATTAACCATCAGGTTTTTGCAACAATCCAGGAGATTGGGACCAAATACCAATGTGGCAGCATGATTAGAAGAAAGAAGATAGCATATACAAGAGATGTTGCAAAGGTGTATTCGAGACTTGGCAACTGTTTGAATATAGATGGTAAGAAGACAGTGAGGAGTCAAGAATGGCACATAGGTAGTTAGCCTAAGTGAGTTGGGCAACAGTGGTACCATTTGACAATAATAGGGAAATTGAGAAGACTGTACAGTACAGTTTGGTTGGAAAGGAGGGGGAAATAATGAGTTGTGTTTTGGAAAAACTGAGTTTGAAATATGTATGAGGTACCCAGTTCAAGATGTCCAATTGGCAGTTGGAGATGTAATAGTAGAGGCTAAGAAAGAGGTTAGGTCAATATATTAATTGAATCCACAAGAGCTGATGAGATAAATAGCTGATCTAAGAGAAATGGAGACAGTATTGAGGGACATTCATGTGACCCATGGTTAGCAGGTGTAACCTGGTTGAAGAAGATCCAGCGAAAGAGACTGAGGAGTAGTCAGACATGAAAAAGGAAAGCCAGTGTCATGAAAGCCTAGAAAAAGGAGAGTATCAAGGTAAAAAGGTGATTGGCAGTATCAAAGGCTGCAGAGAGGTCAAGAAGGATGATGACTGAGAAAGAACCTTCAGATCTGGAAATTAAGAGGTTATTGGTAATTTATTTATATCATCCCATAAATTCTCCACAGGTTTACCCATTGTACTAAAGGTCTTCCTCTTGTATTCTTAGAATCAAAAGGGTAACACTGAAGCATTCTGGTTATCCATCTATCATCCCTCATTTCTGCCACCCTTTTCTCTACCTATCATATAATTTCTCCGTGACAACTTTTATTAGTGTTTATCTTCAGAACACCTTCAGAGCTCCTGTCTATGCAGCCTGATCAAACTGTGGCTTTCCATTTCCTTTTGTGTAACACTCATTTTTGTCTTTGGAGGTTAGTACTGAAAAAGGTGTACACTTGCTTTCAGGAATATCTTGGAGTCAGTAAAGGATTCAATTTGCTCTCCTCCTATTATTAAAATTTAGACCCAGCTCACAGCTGATCTTCATTGTCTAACCCAGAGATGCATGCAGATGGAAAGTTCTTTAGGGTGTCTATCTAAATGCATGATAAAAATCTGGACATTCTTCATCCATTTTGGGTTTTCTTGCATAATGGACCAGTATAGATCAAGGTTATGCAAAATGTCTCTTTGTCAGACTTGGTACGGGATCACAAAGCCAACTCTTTCTACTATGCCTTGCTGCCTCTGATCAGCCCCAGATATCCACAAACAGGAGTACCTGGAGGGCCTCACCTTTACAGGAATCCTACTTCAACTCAGACTCGGCACTGACTCTCCTCCATCAGTGTAGTGAATACTTTTGATGAGCGTCAATCACCTTTTCTCATGGCTGAAATGGTGATTACAATCAGAACATCATTGAACAGGGTTATTTATATTCTTTTCTCTCCCAAGGAATCTTGAATGATATTGATAGATGAATGGGAGGTGCCTTATTGTAAGAGCCCACAAGGTTGCATTTTGTTGCTGTTGTTGTTTGTTCCTTTAATCTGGTCAGGATCTTCGTGACTCCATGAACTCTAGAATGCCAGGCTTTTCTATCCTCCACTATCTCCCAAAGTCTATCCAAGCTCCTATTCATGACTTCTGGGACTATTCATCTCATCCTCTGTCATTCCCCTTTCCCTTTTGACTTCAATCTTTCCCAACATCAGGGTCTTTTCCAATGAGATCTGTCTTCTCATTGTATGGTTAAAGTATTTTTGTGTCTTATTCTATGGAATAAAAAAGATCAACAATAAGCAATAAGCAAAATGTGTTTTTTATTAATTTATTTGTTTATTTTTTATATTAAAATACCCAATTAATTACCTCCCTCCCTCCCCTCTAGCAAGTCACTTAACTTGTCTGCCTCAGTTTCCCCTTCTATAGAGTCCCAACTTCCTAGTGCTATTGTAAAAATCAAATATATGAGATAATATATTAAAGAACTTTGTAAAACTTATGGGGCTACATAAATGCTAGATATTATTATTACTATATATTATATATTACATATAAGGGGAAATTGACCATCTCATCCCTTTAGCACTATGGATCCACTTCTTTCAAAGCCATCTGCAGTAGAAATGGAGAACAGTTGCTTATGCCATCAAAACAATAACCTTTCTCATCCCTAAAGACTGTTAATAAACACTGCTCTGCCTTCTCTTCTCTAAGTTTAATAGCCTCAGTTCTATCCTGCCCACATACAGCCCACTTGCCAGGATTTTCATCATTTCTGTTAACTCTTCTCTGGATCTTCGCCAAGTTCTGTGTTTCTTGTGTTAGTTTCTGGGTCCAGATCTAAATGAAAAACTTAGAAAAACTTTACCAGAATTAAGTATTGTGGGAATATTACCTCATGCTTCCTACAGTTGTAATTCTGTCTATATATCCCAGAATCCAATTCTTCTTTTAGTTAGCATCATTATCGTATTGTCAAATGTTAAAATGTGGCCAGTGCTTGTCCTGGTCATTTCTAAACTATACTGCCTATAATTTGGCCCTGGAGCCCCAGACTTTCTTCAATGTGCTTTCTACTTTATCTTATTGGCTCTGAGATGCTACACCCTTCCTAACCCAATTATATGCTCTCTAGGCATTCTCAATCCATCTCTCTCTTCTATTTTACCTCTACCCTTTATATATTGTTTTCCCCTATTAGAAAGTAAGCTTCTTGGGAGCAGAATGTGACATGATTCTTTATTTTTGTACGCTTAGCACTTAGAACAATGCTTAGACCATAGTAATTGCCTAATAAATGCTTTTAAATTTGTTCCTTCATTCACATAGCTATAAGGCATGGAAGTCAAAAATCTCCAAAACACTGAAAATGGATATCACACAGAGGGCAATGGAGTGGTGCATGTGAGTATGAGTAGACTGTAGCATATAAACTGATATAATAGATGTCACTAGAGAAATATATGATCAAAAGCCAGATGGGCTGGTCATGTAGCAAGGGGGAGGGAGAGGAGGTAGATCACGGTCTCCACTAGTATTCTCAAAAAGTCAGGAGAAATCAAAGGGTCCCACCCTGGTGTGAAGTATTCTTCCTGAAGCAAACATATGGGAGGACATGGGCAAGAGGAGAGTAGGATGGACAATCATACATGGGCTGCAAATTGCCTGTTTGTAGGGGACATTGAAATTGGTGAGATCAGAGATCCATTTTATTTAAAATGCCAGTTAGTAAGTCAACAAGAATTCATTGTGTGCTTACTATGTGTCCAGAATTGCACTAAGTGCTAGGGATAGGAAGAAAGGGGAAAAGATGGCCCCCTGCTTTCAAGGAACTGACATTCTAATGGGAGAGATAACACATAAATAATTGGAAACATAGAAGATAGATAGATATAGATATAGATATAGATATAGATATAGATATAGATATAGATATAGATATAGATATAGGTATA
>NC_058133.1:53354055-53365458 GCF_016433145.1 Gracilinanus agilis
AGATATATAGATATATAGATATATAGATATAGATAAATATAGATATATAATGTTGATGGGAGGTAACTTCAGAGAAGAAGGAACTAGAATCTGGGAGGACCAGGAAAGACCTTCTAAAGCAGAGGTCGGCAATGTATGGCTCTTTCTGCAGGAGCCATAAAGTCAATTTTTTTCAGGTGCTGTTACAGGAGCGCACACTGTGAGCAATGTATGGCTCTCATGAAATTACATTTTTAAAAATGTGGCATTTATGGCTCTCACAGCCAAAAAGGTTGCCAACCCCTGTTCTAAAGAGAAGGACTATAACCTGAATCTTGAAAAAAGACCAGAAGACCAACAGATAGAGGAAAGGAAAGAGAATATTCCAAACTCAGGGAACAGACAGTGTAGGAGCAAAGGAATGGAAGATAAAGTGTACTCATGTCCTCAATTTGACCAGTGTAGCTGGATCATAAATAACAGGAGGGATAGATTGGTGTGGGTAGAGACCTAAAGCAAGAGCATCAATTAGTAGACTATTGTAATATTCCAGGTGGGAATATTGGGGAACAAACTAGTGTAGTAACTATATGAGTGGAATGATGGTAACATATACAAGAGATAATGTAAAAATAGAAATGACAAGATTTGATCACAGAGTATATATGTGGGATGAGTGGGAATGAGTCAAGGATGACTATAGTTGTGAATCTAGGTGCCTGAGGGGATGTTGGTGACTTTGACAATAATAGGAAGGTAGAAAAGATGGGAAAGTTCAAGGAAAAAGATGCTGAGTTCTATTTTAGACATATCAAATTTGAGGTACCTATTATATATCTAGTTCAAGATGGCCAAACGCCAATTGATGATATGGCTGTGTAACTCAGGTGATACATTATACCTAGATAAAGGAATAGCCCAACCATCTCATTTATCCCAAAGGGAAATTGTTTCACAGTGCAAAAATTGGATTATATATAAATATACTAACCAGTAGGCAAGGTTGGGCAATTACTTCAGAGAATATCTATTCCAACCCATACTAGAAGCTCTTCTACACTCTCACTTGCAAAGGGTCATTGAGACTGTATTGAACATCTCCACTGAAAAGGTATCCACTACCTCCCAGGTCAGCCCATGCAACTTTTGCAAAGCTCTCTTCACTTGGCTAGTTTCCTTACATGAAACTGGTTTGTCTCTTTACATTTTGCATGACATTTTGCATCCCTTTCCTAGTTCTGCTCTTTAGGACCAAGTAGACCAAGTTTTCTATTATTTCCAAGTGGTAGCCCCTCAAATACTTGAACACAACGTTCATCTTTTCCTTCTCTTCTCCAAGAATAAATATTTCCATTCTCTTTCATTGAACTTTGTATAAAATCAATGGCCTTTGGAAAACTCTAACCCAGGGATGGTGAACCATTTAGAAACCAAGTGCCCAAACTGCAACCCACATGCCACATGTGAGCCACCCCCTTTACCCTATACAGGGGAGAGAGGAAGCATTCCCATTGGGCTGCTGAGCAGAGGGGTGGGTCATGTGAAAAATGTCCTCAGGCAAATGTGGAGAGGGGGGAAAGGGAACAGACCCCTCCATCACACATGCCATAGGTTCACCAACATGGCTCTAACCTATCCAAATCCTCCTTAAAATCCGATACCCAGAGCCAAATATAGTGCTCCAGATGATATTTAGAAATAAGGCACTTACTTTCCCTACTTGAAATGGAAATATCTTATCAATATTGTAGCTTGTCATTTCCCACCAAAATGTCTCATTCATAATTATGAACCATTCCTATCCATCCAAAGATATTCAGATATCCAACCACTTCAATTCCCCTCCTCTCCCAGTCCTGTGAATAGCCATTATGCCACATGAAGAATGTATCTCTGTCTGAGATAACCCATTTAGTTTTTCCCTCTTATTGGGTTCAGGGCAGGTAATAAGTATCAGATAAGCCTAGCTAGAAACTTCATTAAAAACCAAAGTCCTTTCTAGGAAACAGGGGGAAAACAGATGGTGGTGACTTGCTACTTAAAGCACATGCCTCTCCGGACACCTCAATCTTCAATTTGCCTCAGCCTTCACCTTTGGTCTGTGGATTTCAAGGGGATTGAAGGAGTTTGCACGCACAGGGTACATATATATATTTTTAGACATAATGAGTTCAGCAGACTGGCTCACTCATGGAAAATAACTCCTTTTGAGGGATTGGACTTTTCAATTTGGGATATCTTCCCAATCATAAACTCTAACCTGGAAAAGACAGCATGCAGAGGTCTTTACCTCCCATTATTCACCCCAGCAGTGGAAGACTTCTGATTTTTACTGCTATTCTTTCTGAGTGAATGACGATGCCCAGAAACTAGAAGTTGCAAAGTACACTGGCATTTGGATAGGTATTCAAGGATCCAGGGTTTGAGTGTGGCAATATAAGAGCAGGATATTGTGCTGAGAAAATAGAAAGCTATCCAATTCGGTAGTAATGATTCTAAATCAGGATTGTTTTTAAGGGCAGTCTCAGATCATCCCTATTAATTATGTTAAATTTCTCCCTTGCTTGTAACCATTTGGATTCTAAGCAAAGCATCTGTCAAACAGTTGTCAGTATGTGCTGTTTTTTTTCCTGGTGACCAAATGTTTCAGACCTTTCAGAAAGCATGAGTTGAGTGAGATTAAAAGTAATTGTAATATCAGACTAAATTCGCATTTGAGAGGGCCCAAGGTCTTCATTTTAAAGTCAATAAATTTAAAGGGACACAACCCAATTTGGACACTTCTGTCTTATAATCAATAAAGCATGTTTTTTTTCTTTTTTTGTCCCTATTAGGATGTGTCAGTGGCAATCAACCATTGTCAACAGCCAATTTGTTCTACCAGTGAAGCTGATCATTACTGAACCAAAGCTAGAGTTGGGAGGGAATTGTGTCTGGTTTCCATTCCACTCAGAATGGAAGATGAAAATGAGTACCTTCTACTATGGCAATTCAAAACTTATAGGACACAAGGGAAAATGAGTTTCTCCAAAAGAAAGGTGTCTTTTCCCCTCCTCTTTAAACTAAAACTTGAGAAAAGAGTTTAGAATCTCCTGTCCCTTTCTCATTGATTTAATAAGCAATCGATAAATATTTATTGAGTGCCTACCAGTGCCAAGGGTCATGCTGGGCTCTGGGAAAACAAAGACCCAAAAAAGGCCTCTGTGGTCCACACCCCTGAGAGAGAGCCCCAAGACCAGCTGCCAGGCAATTCTCTCCTCCATATAACCCAGAAGAGGAGCACATCTAGAAAACATTACCTGATCTGTAAAAACAGAATCTTGCCTAGCCTTGAAGGGCAAATAGCAAGATAAAAGAGGTAAAGTGGCATAGCAGAAAAGCTGCTGGACTCACAGTCAGGAAGTCCTGGGTTCAAATCTCCCCTCAAGTACTTAGTACCTATTAATTTAAGTCATTGCCCTTCTGAGCCTCAGCTTCCTCAACTGTAAAAGTGGAGGTAATAAAATCGATAGCACTTACCTCAATAAGTTCTTATTAAGATCAAGAGGTCACCATTCAAACTGAGGTTTTTCATTTAATAAAAACAATAGAAGTTTTTCCATTTAATAAAAACAATAGAAGTGTCTGAGGCCAGATTTGAACCGAGGTCCATCCTTACTCCTGAAAGAAGTACCTGGGAAAAGTTTTTTTCTAACTGCCACCTCTTGGTTAACTTGCTTAAAATAACCCCAATAAATATATCTAGAGATAATACTAACCCAGCCCTTAAAGATGAGCAAGGACTTGAGAAAGTGGGTAACACTAAGATAGAGGAATAGCAGATAAATCAGTTCAACTGAGTCCTGCTGAGAATTAATATAATAATTTATTTGCCTAAACTAGGGTTCTTGTTAGAGAATGAAGAGATTAGACAGGAAGCAATGACAACTGTTTATTGAGGATAAAGAATTTAGGAACATGGGAAATAGGTTTTCCTGACTAGGTGACTAATAACATATAATAGGACAAGGGAATGGACAACCAAGCAGGATAGGGGTTTGGAAATCTCCCTCCTAGGTCCCTGACTCCTCCAGTGTTGTTTCTTTGGTATCTCAGGGTCTCAGTTGATAATCAGCCAATAGATCCAGTGGAGTAAAACAGTGAACTGGTATAAATTGAAGATCCACCCTCCAAGCTGCAAATCCAAGCCCTAGTCTGTTCTTCCACAAATATGATGGTATCTTGATGCTTTCTCAGGAGATCAAAACACACAGGCTCCTTCTTCAGTTCTGTGTCATCCCCCTGCATTCTAGGCTTCTCCAGAATGCTCAGTTCATCCTGCTTAGGAAAAACTTTTCTCTCTTTACTTACATCTATCTGTCTATCTTATTTCCCTACAACACTCCAGGTCTAGTGCTCTATCCACTGTGCTGCCTGGCTGCCCCATCTATAGGAGTCTGAGTAAATCATTTAACCTTCTCTGAGCCTTAAATGTCTCATCTGTCAAAGTGAGAACTGGGCTAGATGATCTTTAAGGGCCTTTACAGCAGTTTCAAACCTATGATGCTTTATGATCAAGTGAGATCCTGTTTGTAATTTGCTTCATAACCTTCATGTTTATTAAGGTTTTTATTAGTCTATGACCTATAAAAGACAGATGCGATTAAAAACACTGTCCTGTAACTCAAAACTATAAAACTACTCAATCAATGATCCTATAATAAAAGTAGCCAATACATATTGAGATTCATAAAGCACTTTTCTTTTCAAATTCCTTACCTTCCATCTTGAAATCAATACTAAGAATTGGATCCAAAGGCAGAAGAATAATAAGGGGTAATGTAAGGGTTAAAATTACTTGTTGGACAATAATTATATGAAATTATGTGGTCGCCAATATTTGTTATATCTCAAGTCAGAAATTTATTTACAACGAAGTAATCAAAGAGTCAGAGTCCAAGTAGAAACTAAGCTCCAAGCCCATGATCCAAGCTGTAGTCTCCATTGAAACTCCTTCAGACTATCTAAGACTACCTCCAGAAGACAATCTCTTCAGACTATCTTCTCAAAGACAATCTGCCCTGAAGGAGTTTGGAGCTTGCTTTTTATGGTGACTTCTTGTCCCTTCCCCTCTTCAAAGGGGCCAATCACAGTTTCCAAATTGTCTAGCACTGCCAAGGGGGAAGTGTAGACTTCTCACCTTCTGAAGGTTAAATTCTCATGAAAAAGATTCACAGCTTCCTGGCTGATTGAATTTCCAAGGGTATGAATTCTCAAAGTACCTTGCTAATTTCTCACCTAGTACTAAGTAGAGTGTTTAATCTTTTGTTGATTCAATTCAAAAGTAGACAAAGGAGAATTAAGGCTGTCTCACAATCTAGTGAGGTACTAAGTAGGAGTGCTTAGATTGTTATTAACCAAAGTGTTAACTCAAAATAGACAAAGGGAATAAAGGATTCCTTTCACAAGTGTAAACTCAAAAAGAACAAAGAATTCCCTTTTACAGTAGGCAATGGGGGTTAAGTGACTTGCCCAGGGTCACACAGCTAGCAAATGTCTGGGGCCAGATTTGAACCCAGGAACTCCTTTCTCTGAGTCTGGATCTCTATCTACTAAGCCACTCACTTTCTGTATGTCATCTCATTTGATTTTCATAACAACTTTGTGGAGGTAGATGCTATCATCATTCCCATTTTAGAGATAAGACTGAGAGGGTTTCAATGATTTCTTGAGGGATATATCTCTGGTAAATTTAAAGGAAAATTCAGGTTTCAAAATCAGTTCATCCTCAATTTTCTGCACCATTTGTTCTACCATCCTCCTGTCCATATAACACAGCTCAAGCACCCTAATACATTCTTGGCCCTAGGTAGAGACTGTAGAAGACTGGATAAGCAAAGATACAGGGAGGGTAGGGAGCCATCTTGAAGCATCTGAGGGATTGGAAAGATGAAGTTTGTTCTGTTTCATCATGAGAAGCAGAGCTAGAAGCAATGACTAGAAAGTGTGAACAAGCCAATTTGATTTCTACAAATTTTCTAATGATGATACCTATCTAAAATTGATATGAGCTGCCCGAGTCGGTGGAGGATCCCTCCATCTTGGAGGTCTTTTAGCTGAGGCTGAAACGAGCACTTACCAGGTCATAATAGTCATAATAAATGGCCACCAAGATCCCGTCTGAATAAACCCAAGATGCTCAGCATAGGAAATGCATGTGTATGAGGGCAGCAATTGGACAGGTGGAGAAGGCATTCTTTTCTATTCCTGAACAGTGCTCACTAAACACAAGATCGGGTACTAAACCTAGTAGGTAGTTTAGCAAAACTGGATGACAAAAATATCTGTTGACTTAGCCATTATGTCTCTAGGTCATTCTTGAGAGCGGAATATCTTCCAACAAAGTCTAGGAAACCTAAGGAAACACTGAAGAAAACCAGGTCTAGCACTGGCATGAAGCCATGTAGAAGCCCCAGCAGTTCTGGCCCCAGATTTATTCTAATTACCCAGAGCAACAAGACCAAGAGGAGGGAAAGGAAAAAGATATGGGTCAGCATTAGAGGAAGGCTAGCAGGCTCTTTGTCTCCCTACATGAAAGGATTTCTTTCTTGGCATCAGAATCTTCCCAGCTGGAAGGGGCAGGGAATGTCTCAGCTGCATCCCTCCCATCTCCCTTTCCTTGGTCAGATGCCAGACCAGGGCTGTCAGTCAAGGACAGCTGGAATCCATGGCAGGGCTGACATTTCTCCCTTGCTGATTCAAACTAATTCACTCTG
This sequence comes from Gracilinanus agilis, assembly GCF_016433145.1. Lineage (NCBI taxonomy): Eukaryota > Metazoa > Chordata > Mammalia > Didelphimorphia > Didelphidae > Gracilinanus > Gracilinanus agilis. Next base: position 53,360,790 of record NC_058133.1, read on the forward strand.
GAGGGAACTTACTTGTAAGAGAAGGAGCTATGGAGGCCACAAAGAACTGAGGAGTAGCTCCAAGGTGGTGTTCTGAGATACATGACTGACTGTTCAACCTTTCAGTCTCAACTGGTAAAGAAAAGGATTGAGAAGCAAGGACTATGGATGTGGCAGGAAGAATATAAGATCAGGTCTTCAAAGCAAGCACTTATCAACTAATCAATCAATAAGTCAATAAGGATTATATAAGTCCCCTATCATGTGCCCAAGTATTATCCTAGGTACTGGGGATATAATCACAAAAATAATATCAGGTCTTCTTGACTTCAGGTCCATGAGTTTATCCACTGAGCCACCTAGCTGCCTCTTCTGTGGTTAAATACAGAGTAGTTGGGAGGAAGAACACTACTAGCTGAAGGAATCAGGGAAGACATCATGGAAAAGATGGTATCTGACATGCATCTTAAAGGGACAGAGAGAAACTCTAGAGCAAAAGGAAAAAGAGAGTGAATTCCGGGTCTAGGGTATGTCAAGTACAAAAGTATGGAAGTGGGAGGAGAATTGTATATGTGAGGAATAGACAGACATAGGGACAGAGAAGCTAAATTCAAGAGTGCCAGAGGAGGCATGATGTCTAATGATGCTAGAAAGATAGAATAGACTCGCACTGAAAGACTTTAAAACCTAAGCAGAGGAATTCATGTTTTATACTAGAAGTAATAGGTAGCTATTGGAGTTGATTGAATAAGGGAATCATTTGTTCAAATCTGTATTTACTTCAGCAGCAATGTTTAAGATGGACTAGAGTGGGGAAAGATTTGAGAAAGGAAAACCAATTTGGAGGTGGCTACAATAATTTGGGAAAAGAGATGAGGGCCTGAACTAAGATGGAAGTTGTTAAGAGTAGAGGGGAGTGAAATGTAAGTGATGTTACAAAGGAAGATATGTTTCCAGGACATCTAGTTCCTCTAATGGCCATGGTCCTGAAGTTCACAGGGGAAAGTGAAATTGGATATATAGGGGGCAGCTAGGTGGCTCAATGTATGGAAAGGCAAGCCTGGAAATGGGAGGTCAAGGGGGCCAATGTGGCCTAAGACACTACCTAGCTGTGTGGTCTTGGCAAGTCACTTAACCCCAACTGCCTCAACCTTACTGGTCTTCTGCCTTGGAACCAATACAGTATTAATTAAAAGATGAAAGGTAAGTGTTAGAGAGCAAGTCCCTTAACTTCATTTGCCTAAAACCTTACCCTTTTGTCTTAGAGTTGTTACTAGACAGAAAATAAGGGATGAAGGAAGGAAGGAAGGAAGGAAGGACGGAAGGAAGGAAGGAAGGAAGAAAGGAAGAAAGGAAGGAAGGAAGAAAGGAAGGAAGGAAAGAAGGAAGGAAGGGAAAGAAAAGAGAAAAAAATTTAAACCTGGGAAATCAGAAAAGGAAAGATTGGGCCAGGTAGGTACAACTTCAGGCAAGAGCTGGTTGCCAGAGAGGCCCTAAGGAGTGATCCATGAAGAGTACAACTCCCCAAGAGAAAAACCCTTTCCTGGTGGCAAATCGGACAAGTGGTTAACTTTATGAGTGAGGCAACAACTACCTCATTTAAGCATTGCCTGTATCCATACTCTTAGGATATCCACACAAAGGTGTCCAAAATACTGTTCTTGTCTTTAAGACCTTTCAACAGAAAAAGAAGATCTAGTCATTGGCCCAGAGTCACCTGGCCTAGACCATGCATGACACAAGCATCCAAAAGACTGGCTTTCCTTTTAGATATTTATTTAGAAACACTTCATGTTCTGCTAAGGTTTGAGTTTGATCTGAAAAAAAAGCTTGTAGAAGTCTTTTTTTGTTTCCCTTTCAGAACTATAAAGAATGAAAAATCATCATACAACAATATTTAACACTAGAATAGGAGCAAAAGAATTGAATATAACATGAAATGCCCCAAGTGGAGTATGCCATGAATTTACTAAAATCTGTCATTATTAGAGGAATATAGATATTTTGAAACATGACACCAAAGAAGGAAGGCTTCACTGGGTATGACTGAGAGCTCTCTTCAAAGTCCTCCTTTTCACTTAAAGTAGAATTCAGCATTTTAAGTCATTGAATCTTAATTGTCCTACCAATTAAATTAATCAGGTGATACCTCTAAATCATCTCCATGATTCATATACAATAGAGAGATACTATCTCAACTGAATAAAGATTATTCTGAGGATGGAGGGAAGGGTCTCTCCTCCTCAGCCTCTAATCAACCAATCAAGAAGCATTTATTAAGCCCAGGCACTGCATGGCATGCTGAAGAGAAAGGCAAAAATGATAAAAATCTGTGTCTTCAATTTGCTTACATTCTAATCTGTAAAAGTAACTTTTTTGAACATATTAAAGCAATTTACTTTGATAAGGACTAGAAGCCATCTTGTTTTCATTTTCTCAATGTAAATAACCAGTCTTATGATGTCACCAAATGAATGAGTGAATAAATTGCCATTAATTTGGCTTTGCAAATAGAACGAAAAATTTTCTAGTCTACAAAGATTTAACCAGTCCATTATCTCTTCAAATACATAAATAACAATCTTTCTTTTAAAAAATAATTAACATTACATAAACTATAACTGACCTTGAAATGTAAATATAATCTGCAAGGTGGACTTACTTGGCTTTGTGCTTTGTAATAATCCTACCTTCCTATCTTGCATGAACTGTAAAATTTTAATTAATAAGAATAACTGGTAGCTGAAGTGTTTGGATTAACTAAATATTTAGTTAGAGCATTTAGCAGAAAGAATTCTTTCTTGAAAAGTCTTTCTGAAATTCTGCATTCCAGTAGAATATGTATATCCATATTTTTTGATGACTGAAAGACTTGTACTGTTCAAAAATTATTGTAAGCTTGAATATATGTTGTATTTTATTAAAAGTTAAGCCATTATATAAATTTGTTTTCTTGCTATTTGTCTCTTTTACATAGAAACTGCATATAGGGTGAAAATTCTCATTTATTTATGATTCTGGTTATGATTCATGTAGGTTTGCTGTATCAATACTTAGGTCTTTGTAGTCTGTATCATTGCTACTGGTGATAAGAATAATGAAATAAAGAAAATTTTGTATTTTATCTTTGTTAAACATAGAGTACTTATAAAGAATCATTATTTGGGCAATAGGTATTATTAAATACATTTTTCATTCTGTTGATACAATTTTCAGTTACTACTAAACAAATTTAAGATGACAACAGCCCATTGTCACTAATGCAAAACAAAAGATTTTGACCAACCTCATATCCTTGATCCTAATATATTCAGACCATAGAATGAGATTTACAGTATCATGAAATGTGAGAATTCAAAGAATCTTAGAGATTGCCTAGTCCAATGCTCTGATTTTTTTTAAACCTTTACCTTCCATCTTGGAATTAATACTGTGTATTGGTTCCAAGGCAGAAGAGTGGTAAGGGCTAGGCAATGGGGGTCAAGTGACTTGCCCAGCGTCACACAGCTGGGAAGTGTCTGAGGCCAGATTTGAACCTAGGACCTCCTGTCTCTAGGCCTAGCTCTTAATGCACTGAGCTACCCAGCTGCCCACTAATGCTCTCATTTTTATCAATGAGAAAATTAAAGCAGAGACACTCATTGAATTGCCTAATGTCACACAAGAGGTGGTAGCCCAGAAAGTAAACTTTGATTTCTGGTTTTCAGTCTCATTTTCTTTATACTTTTCCATTCTATTGGTAAAGTTACTTTAAGAGCAAGTTACTTCTCCTCCCTGAACCTCAGTTTCCTCATCTGTAAAAAAAATAGTTGGACTACAATGCCTCTCACATCCCTTCCAGTTCTAAATCTATGATTTTTAAAAATTTTTATATGCTTCACAAATAAAAAGAAAAAACAACTTCAATTTACATTCACAACAGAAAAGAAAATTAGCAAACTCAAGAACTATTTCCATTTATACTTCTATTCTTCAGGCTAATTTTATCATTAAGTTTAGAATTTCTGTATTCTAATCACATGTGCAAGTATCATATTTGACACCAAGGATTCAAAGTTAATAATACTTTATGCTCTCATGACTTTAATTCAGGCTTGCCATCTTCCTTATCTAGATAATTAGCCTGGGAAATAAAAACAAAAAGAGAATCATAATTTGTAGATTTCCTAATCTTCCTTACTGTCTACGTTAGCCAAGCTTCCATCTTCCACACTTTAACATGTAGTCAAATGTATGAACTTGAAGAGTATTTGATGACTCCCCTGATCATATTTTTTGGTTTGCTTTTACTTAGACAATTTGTATTCTGCTTTTTAGACCCATGGTCTAAAACATAGTTGGGCCATCCTGAAAGCAAACTGTATCTTTTTAAACTTTGTTCAAAACTTTACTATGAAAAAGGTAATGTTTTCATGCCATCTTGAAACAAAAACAAAAACAAAAACAATGCTTTTAAAAAAAAACCCTTGCCTTCTGGCTTAGAATTAATTCTAAATATGAGTTCCAAGGCAGAAGAGTAGTTAAGGGATACACAACTGGGGTTAACTAGCTCAGGGACAGACACGCAGCTAGAAAGTGGCTGGGGTTATATTCGAATCCAGGACCTCCCATATTCAGGTCTGGTTCTCTATCCACTGAGCTAACTACCTGCACCCCCACATTTCTATCACTAAAATAAAGCAAAAAAAAA
>NC_058133.1:53372119-53391249 GCF_016433145.1 Gracilinanus agilis
ATAGATATAGATATAGATATAGATATAGATATAGATATAGATATAGATATAGATATAGATATAATGCAAGTATTTGCCTCTGCCCTGTATAGAGGGCTCTTAAATCCCATCCAATTAGTTTTGCCCAATATTCTCATGTCTTGACGTCTTTTATGATCCTGTTAGCTATCTCACTTCACTTGATGTCATCTGCGAATTTGGCAATAATACCCTCAATATCTTTATCTAAGTTATTAGTGAAAATGTTTACTAGAAAAAAGGCTATGCCTAATACCTTTGTACTCCAATGGAGACCTGCCTGTGTATCTTGTTTGTACATTCTTTCTTGCATTTTGTCTCCTCCAATGGGACTATCCTTTGTTTTTCTTCTGGCCCCCAGCTCTTAGTACAGTGGCCACCATATGGTGGGTGCTTAATAAATGCTTATTACTGACTGAACAACTTCAAAGTTCAATTACAACCAGTTATAATTACTTTCCACATCATCCCTGAAAAATGACCATGTAGCCACTGTTTGAAGACTTCTAACGAGTAGACCACACTCCGTTCCAGAGCAGACCATTCAATTTTCAGATAGCTTTAACTTTATGGAGGGCTGCTAGGTAGCTGAGTGGATAGAATGCTGAGCTGGAATCAGGAACATTCAGACGTTTACTAGTTGTGTGATCCTGAGCAAGACACTTAACCCTCAGTTCTTCATCTCCCAAATGAGCTAGAGTAGGAAATGCCAAACCACTCCAGTATCTTTGCCAAGAAAACCCCAAAAATGGGTCATAAGGAGTCAAAATGACTAAACAATGATTTTTGTGACAGCTTTTCCTGGCATTAAATCTTCAATTTGCTTCCCTGAACTGTCCATTGTTACTCTCAGCTCTGCCAACAAAAGCCTAATCCTTCTATTTGACCAGAAATCCAATGGGTACTGGGTCAGGATGTGAAATCAATCACCAAGCATTTATTCAGCACCTATTCTATAGAGTACCTATTATAGCCACTGGAAAATATTAATAAAGAAGTAAAATCTCCCCTTCCTCACTTACCAGATGGGATCACAGGACTGGAGGGGAGTAATATCCAAGGGATATTTGAAATGAGAGGGTAAAGCAGACTTATTGATTCTCTAGGAATGAAATAACAGGAATTTTTTCAGAACTTCATGTTCACAATAAGTGTATAAAGCAATAATGACTAGTATTATTATCACCCCCACTTTGCAAACAAGGAAACTGTTTCAGACAGTATAAATGAGTTTACTGGAGCCATTTACTTTTTTAAATTTTATTTGGGGGGGAGGGGATCTTTAATTAATTAATTAGTTGATTTTGAACATTTTTCTATGGTTACAAGATTCATGTTCTTTCCCTTCCCGCCTCTCACCCTCCTATAACCAATACACAATTCCACTGGGTTTTACATGTGTCATTGACCAAGACTTATTTCCATATTATTGATATTTGCACTAGGGTGATCATTTAGAATCTACATCCCCAATCATATCCCCATCAACCCATGTGATCAAGCTGTTGTTTTTCCTCTGTGTTTCTACTCCCAGAGTTCTTCCTCTGAATGTGGATAGCATTCTTTCTCATAAATCCCTCAGAAATGTCCTGGATCATTACATTGCTGCTAGTAGAGAAGTCCATTATACTGGATTGTACCACAGTGTATCAGTCTCTGTGTATAATGTTCCCTGGAGCTATTTAGGCAGCAAATATCTGGGACAAGATTCAAACCCAGCTTTCTCCTGTCTTTAAATTCAGTGCTTCCTGTTTAACAATACCGCCTCTAAGTATCACATTTCCTTCAAAAAGGAAGAGAATTTTCAGGGAGAAGAGGAAATAAAATCAAGAGAATGGATGTTCCTGAAGTAGCCTGACTAAGGAGTCATTCCTGAACTTTCTCACATTATTCCCATCTCCAAATTCTATGGTCCAGGCAAACTGAGCTTCTTACTATTCACCCTATATATCCATATCCATCTCCCACCTTTGCACTGGTTGACCACCAGGCTCAGAATTCATTCCTTGTTCACATCTGTCTTGGAATTCCATTTCCTTCAAAACTATGTCCAGGAGGCATCTTCTACATGAAATTTCCTGTTTTCTCAAGATACTTACCTCCCACTCCCCACCCCAAAAAATGTCTATAATGCCTCTATATCATATGCACTAGTTCATATATATGTCTTTCCTGATGGAATATAAGCTCATAGGATCAAAAAGCTAAAGTCAAAAAGGCATCCAAAGATTTTCTAGTCCATCTACTTTGTTTTATAATGGAGCCACCAGGAGATCAGTGAAGTTAGTTGACTTTCCCAAAGTCAGACAGTTAGAGAGAATTAAAGGCCAGATTCTCAGATTTCAAACCCAGCAGTCTTTCCATTGTGTTAATCTGCCTCCCTTGAGGATAGAGATTGTTTAATTTTGTCTGCACATAGTAAGTGCTTTTTAAAATACTTCCTAGATGATCTATTCCAGGGTAGATAAGTTGGAGATGCCATATATTCAGCTTGGATTGGCCAAGAATAAATGGAGATGTCCAGTAGCCCTGACCATTCATTAAGGATTTAATAAAAGAAAACTCAGATATGAATAACAGTGCTTTTGTGGAATTAAAAACACATTTAAATGAAAATAGGATTGCTGCTTTTTAATTAAACCTGCTGACTGAAACCCAACCCCATATAGTACATCACTTGTTTGCTGGAAGAAAATTAAAAAGAAAGGGAAGTTTTAATAATCCAAGGTTTCTCTTTACATAGAAATGCAAGGCAGCACTCATAAAAAGAGCCATCGATCCATCTTTGATTCCTTGCCCTTTTTAAAAATTTTAGTTAGGTGCAAAGTATTTAATAAACTGTGTCTGCACGACTCTGATCCATTTGACCCTGTCAGTGGAAATCAGGCACCTGAACCCATATTATCCCCATGAACAAGGCAAAAAATAACTGGGATATAAGGACAGGAGCCACCTCCCCTAAGATTCTCATTACAAAAGTCCCTTCTCTGAAAACACCTCTTCATTCATAATTCTCTCTTTAAAAGCCCAGTGAGTCCATGGGAATTGCCGTGATCCCACCTCAGAGGGCTAGTACTTATTGGATTTGAATATGAGGCTCTGGCTTGTTTGATTTTAAAAAAATAAAAAAGGAAGAAAGAAAACTGAGGCCATTAAACCTCATTACATTAGGCTTAGTGATAATTAGGAAGAGATAATTAGAACTTTATTTTCATTTTAATCAATCAAGGTTTTATTAAGAATTTTTTAAGGTATATTTTATCTTCATGGAGCCTGAAATAGAAGTAAAAAAATAAATAGACTTGCAACTCTTGCCTTTATGATAATAAAAGCAAAAACCACCACCTTGAAAGGAGTGTACGATCATAGATGAAGAGTTCAGAGGTCAGTTAGTCCAGTCTCTTCATTTTACAGATTAGGAAACTGATACTGAGGAAAATGAAGCAACTTTCTCAAGGCCACACACATACTAAATAGCAAAGGAGGGATTTGAACCCAAATCTTTGGGCTCCTGACCTCTGACTTTGTGTCTCTGAGCAAACTAGTATCGTGGATTGGTGAAGCTCTCCATTGTAAAATGCAATGGCATCATCATAATAGCAACAACACATAAACAAACAAAAGTTAAATACTTACATCCTTAACGTCAAGTGAAAGCAATTTTCCGGAAACCAATTTGACCTGTCTGCTAGGCCAGGAGTGATGGTTTACCCTTTCCCCAAACCTAGAGCAAAGGTAGGAAACAGGTACACTTTTTAAATTTCATCACAGGGAACTCCCTTTCCAAAAGTGATGAAAGCTGATGGAGAGGAATGAAAGTTGTTCCTACAAAACCTAAAAGGGATGACAGCTAAAATGGACACTTTTTTTAAAAATCAGCATTTTAATCATTTTTATATCTCTTCCACTCAAAAAAGGCCTAATACTCTATACTTCTTTCCACATTCTAGGACACTATGTCATCTTGATGTACATGTCAAGATTCTGCTAATACCCATGGTGATTCCATCCATGTACCCCTAGGACAATGTCATCTTGAGCTAATTCAGAATATGTGGGATATGCACTCCTTGATAAGCATTTATTGCTGCATTAAAATGGATTGGATCTCCATCATTTCACTTCATCCTTTCTTCACATCTCCATGCAGAGGTGAGCTGCAAAATGATCCCCAAATCAGATTGGGGTGGGAACTGGAGCATGGAAGTAATTAGCTCCAATGCTAGCCACTCTTTTGTTGTTGGTCAGTGGTTTTTCTGTCATGTCCGACTCTTTGTGACCCTATTTGGGGTTTTCTTGGCAAAGACCCCGAAGTAGTTTGCTATTTCCCTCTCCATTTTATTTGACAGAAGAGGAAACTGAGGCAAACAGGATTAAGTGGCTTGCCCAGAGTCACACAGCTAGTAAATGTCTGAGGATAGATTTGAACTCAAGTCTGCCTGACTCTAAGCCCATTGCTCTATCCACTACGCCACTTGACTGCCTGCTAGCTACTATGACTCATATCTGGGTTGGCATGAAGGTAGACAATGATGGAGAATAGGTGTCCTTTCTTGTACCCAGAAGACATCTTCCAGGAGATGGGACTAGTTCCAATTTCTGAATACCAAGGAAGTATCTCTTCCCTACAAATTTGTTCCCTACAAATTGACGTGATTGTTTTTCCTCTATGTAAACATCACCACCGTGTATCCCAGAGAGGTCTCGCCTTCCCTGAACCCCATCAAGGGTACCAAGTCAAAATCTCCACCTTAGATTTTAGGAACACTTTATTTTCTCTATGTCCCTCTCTCCCCAACTATCTCTACCACATGCCTCAAGGAAACTATGTATGGCATTTATATCTAACATAGATATGATATTTACTGTGTGCCTTTGAGACTCGTGCAATTTTCTAAGGCTGCAAATCATAGACTCAAATTATGATCTCTACCATCTAATGAGACAATATATGTAAAGCACTATTCAAACCTTAAAGCACTATATCACCATGACTATATCAGGAAGAATTGATATAATTACACCGATGACACTGAAAAAGATAGCAGAGTGTAGTAGGTACAGGACTGAGATTGGAGTCAGAAAGACATTGTTTTGATTTAAACCTCTGACACTTACTAGCTGTGTGATTCTGGGCAAATAATTTAACTTCTCTGAGCCTCATTTTCTTGTCTATAAAATAAGGATCAAATATGCAAATTGCTATGCAAACCTTAAAGAACTAAATAACTTTATGTAAAGCTTTTGTGTGACTTTATGTAAATAGTTCTTTAAAGGTGAAGGAGCTCAGTATCTATGGTCTAGTCAATGTACTTTTAGTGAAAAGCTGAGAATAAATAGAGCAGCGATTTCTGAAGCTAGTTTTCAGTTCTTTTAAATTTAATAAACATAGATTATAACTTTTAAGGCCCCTTCTACCTTTAAATCTCTGATCCTATAATTAAGTACCTTCTATATGTTCAAAACCATATAAACTTATATGTTTATCTTATTATGTGTCGTGAAATTTTGAAAAATTTACTCAAATTAATGCAAAACCTAAATGCTTCCTAACTGGTCTCTCTTCCTTCAGTTTCTCTCATCTCTAATTCATTCTTCTTCACACGGCTGTCAGTTGACATGACTAAAGCACAGGATTAACTATGTCACTTTCTTGCTTAAAAAACTCCCGTGGCTCCTTTTCACCCGTAGGATAAAATATAAATTACTGTTTGGCTTTTAAAGTCCTCTACAGCCATGCTCTAAACTGTCTCAACAAACATTTCACAACACTCCACCTCGATCACTCCCAGATAAAATAACTTACAAGCAGATTCTTGTTCAAAGAAACTTCCTCCTTCCTTGCCTTTGTCCATATCTCCTCTGCCAGAAAACTTCTCCCTTCTCACAACAACACTCTTGGGAGTAATATTTACATTCAAGGCCTAGCTCAGACCTTTTTTTATCTCCCCAGTTATTAGTACCACCCCTTAAAATTAATTGTAGATGTTTAATATTAACTTATCTGTTAACATGTTCTTCCATCAAAAAAAAAGAAAAAAGGGCAGGGCCATTTTTCTCTTTGTATTTTTAGTGGTTTGTTACAGTGCCTAGAAAATCATGGGTGCTGAATAAAGGTTTGTTGACTTAACTCATCAAAGTAAATTGATCCTACAAACCTTTTTTTGGGAAATCAAAGATTATTCTCCATCTCTTTCTTCATTATGGTTACTCATCTACTTTCAAGGAAGTTTAGATTTATCTAAGGCCTTTTTTTGAAGCTATATGATTTTATCTATTTTATTTTTAAATTTTATTCTTCAAAATAACATTTCAAAATGTAGATATTTTAATAAAATTAACAAAAATCTTTTTCTATTAAATAAAATAGATCCTCCTCACACACATGAAAAGCAAAAGTCTTGTAACAAATCTTCACTGTCAAGAAAAACAAATTCTTATGGCCAAGTCCAAAAAGTATGTTTCAGTCTGTAACTGAGGACACCTCTCTAACTAGAGGTAGGTAACATTCTTCATCACTAACCTATTGGAGTTACTGTTGGCCATTGGGTTGATCAGAGTTCGTAAATCTTGCGGAGTTATTTTTCTTTACATCATCATTATTATATAAATTAGTTACCTACCTCTGTGCTCTTCATTCTGCATCAGTTCAAACAACTCCTCCAAAGTTTCTCTGAAAACATCCATTTTATCATTTCTTATAGCATAATTACCTTTCATCATATTGATATACCATAAATATAGTCATTCCTCAATTGATAGGCATTCTCTTAGTTTTCAATTCACAGGGACTTTACAAAGAGCTGGACATTGCTCCTTCTAAAAGCTTTGGGGAAATGGACTGGTATGTGTAACACAGTAGCTTTTACAAAAGAATATAGGTATAATTAAAAGGTATAATCACAAATAAACAAACTTATTCCCTCCGATTCATGGGGGATGTAATCCAGCCCCACCTCCATCATCTTCATTTCTGGAGAGGGAAAAGAGATTAGGTTCATCGCTTAGCTTGGTTCCAGGAGACCAAAGCCCCAGATCCAAACCCCAAAAATTAAAGATGATGATGGTGTGGCTGTGTGACCCATTCAAAAAACGATGGAATATTGTATTCAGTTCTATATCTGAACATTGATAAACTGAAAAGAATCTAAAGTAAACTAATTTGGATAGTGCCATATCTGAATGATAAGAAAACTGAGAATGGTTAGGTTGAAAAAGAGCAGTGTGGGATATCAGACTTTAGCTGCTTGACTAGGTCATAAGGAAATCTCATCACTCATTCACCTTGTCATGTAACACAAAATATGTATGCATGTGCCTTTTTCAGGCACATTGCCATATCCTGTTAAATGTCCTTGCCTGGATTTGGGAACATATCCTCTCAGGCCTGGGAACACATCTTGTTGACCCTGAGAACATTTTTATCAGTGTATCCCCCAAAAGACATATGGGAACACCTGGATCTGTTATTTTTTATAGGGAAGATTGGAGTCTTCCCTATAAAAGAGTATCTCTTAGGTAGAGTGGTACAAGGGATCCATATATCTGCCAGCCATCATTTCCTGCCCATCACCCATGCATAAGTTGTCTTTAATAAACCTCTTTTTGTTATTCACCATACTGGCTTCTCTGACCTCCTTCTTCCATGGAGCCTTGAGCTTCTGGGAAACTTATTTTCTTGAGCCTCTTCTGTCACCCAGCAAGCAGAATAAGGGGACGATGATATTTATCTTTAAGTATTTGATAGTTGTCATGTAAGAAAATATTATGTGATTTGTTCTCTCTCTCTCTCTTTCTCCCTTTCTTTCTCTCTCTCCCTCCATCCCCCTCTACCTCTCTCTCTCTCTTCATATACATACATATACATACACATATTTCACTTGTATATATGCATATATAATATATACACAGAATAAGTCAAATGATTTTTCTTGAATACATATTTTCTTTGCATATGTATTTGACTTGATTTTTTTTACATGACAACCTGTCAAATACTGAAAAAGAGGTCTCATGTCCTTCCAAGTCTTCTCTTCTACAACCTAAATATCCCCAATTTCCACAACATATCGTCATAGGCTACCATCCTGGTTAATTACCTCAATGCTTTCCAGCTTATCAATGTTCTTTCAAAAATTTAGTGTCCAGAATAAAAAATTATATTCTATTAATTATCTGAGCAGAGCAGAGTATAGTCAGATTTTTCACTGTCATTATTCAGTTGAGTTTTAGTCATGTCCATCTCTTCATGATCCCTTTTGGGTTTTTCTTGGCAAAGATATTGGAGTAGTTTGCCATTTCCTTCTCCAGATAATCACTTCCTTATTCATATTTTAAGGTACTAAAGTTTAAAACTACATTGACCTTGGAGCACCGTATATATGCGTGTATATACATATTTATTGTGATTCCCAATCCATTACAGGAACATTCTCAGAAGAATTGCTGGTATTCAAAAGAGGAGATTTTGTGTCAGAGCAGATTGAGAAGATTGATAACAGATACAAATATGGATATAGCTACAGACAGAGATAAATACAGATATAGGTAAAGGGACAGGGACAGATAGATATAGATATAGATACAGATACAGATAAATAACAGATAAAGGTAAAGAATCAGCTAGAGAATCGATACAGCTACAGATACACTAATTCAATGGATTTCCCACACAATTGCAAGGAAAATGTAAATTCATTTTGTTTTACCAGTGCAGACATTTACACCAATGAGAATTCTTTTAAAAAATAACTCTTTCTTTCTTAGAATCAGTACTTAGTAATCTTAATTAGTAAGGGCTAGGCATTGGGGGTTAAGTGACTTACCCAGGGTCACAGAGCTAGGCAGTACAAGCCAGTATGGCAAATAACAAAAAGAGGTCTATTAAAGACAACTTACACATAATTTATGCAATCTGTGATGGCCAGAAGACATATGGATCTCCCTGTACCATCCTACCTAAGAGATAGTCTTTTTTTTTAAACCCTTGTACTTCAGTGTATTGTCTCATAGGTGGAAGATTGGTAAGGGTGGGCAATGGGGGTCAAGTGACTTGCCCAGGGTCATACAGCTGGGAAGTGTCTGAGGCCAGATTTGAACCTAGGACCTCCTGTCTCTAGGCCTGACTCTCACTCCACTGAGCTACCCAGCTGCCCTAAGAGATAGTCTTTTGTAGGGAGGAGTAAACAAAGGCATGCATAACAGATCCGGGTGTTCACATATGTCTTTTGGGGAGTATACTGATAAAGATGTTCTCAGGGTTGACAAGACTTGTTCCTTGTTATCTCTCTGAGGTTAGATTTGAACCCAGGTCCTCTCAATTTTGATACTCCATCCACTATAAAATTCCCCTTAATGAAAAGCCTTTTTAAGTTTGCCAGGGCCCTGTGTAATTTCTATAGAAAATATCAACTGTTATTATCTACTTGCTTCCTCTCAGTAAAGAAATGGACATCTTAACCCTTCAAAATGTTACACAATACAGCGTTAAATGATATACTTTTGTTACTTTTGCTCTTTTGTATTTCTTGGATACAAAGAATGGTTCAGTGAATGAACAGTATATTAGGAAAGAATGTAGTTTAAAAAAGGCATAAATAAAAACTTAAAACCTTGGTGTTCAGGCTTGGAGATGAGAGGTCCTGGATTCAAGGCTATATATTTGATATTCAAATCTCATATACTTCCTAGCTGTGTGGCCCTGGGCAAGCCACTTAACCACATTTGCCTAACCCTTACTTCTCTTCTACCTTAGAATAAATTCTAAGATGGAAGGTAAAGATTAAAAATAATTAATGTCATGATTAACAATAAGGGTCAGTATGCCATTGTTAGCCAGCTGGCTTCGTAATCAGGAATAAATGTGTTCCAAGTTCTGCTTTTTGCGATCCTGGCAAGTCACAACTTCTGAGAGACTCCAGACAACTCTCTAAGAACACAAATTATAGAACACTCATTGACTTCCATGGCTGCAGAAAGTTTCCCATCTGGGAATTTCCTAACCAAATGAAATCATGAGTCTAAGTGGAAAAAAAAGTTACTAATGGAAATTGTGGGGTTGTCATCCTTAGCCTGAGATTTACTATTTGAAATCTAGTTCTAGAATGAATATTTTATCTTGGAATATTTAGAGGATCTCTATATACTTATTGGAGGAAAGGAGAACATCCTTTCACCTTTCTTCATGTGGGCATGAGCTTACTACCAATCTCTCTCTCTCTCTCTCTCTCTCTCTCTCTCTCTCTCTCTCTCTCTCTCTCTCTCTTCCTCCAAATATTGCTGGTAATTCTTCATTTTCCATCAACAGCTTTGCTTGGTTTTGACTCCATGGAACATCATAGCCCTGTTCTTGATATCCCCTGGTGCAACCCTCCTTAATGCTTTTCAGCTTCCTTTTGTGTGTTGTCTTCCCCATTAGATTGTAAACTCCCAGAGGGCAAGGATTATCTTTTTTATCTTTCTTTATCCAGATAGTAAGTGGTTAATATTTATTGAAGTGAAATGAATCAAAAATCATTATGGGAAATAATTCTATAATACCTCAATGGAACTACCATCTAAGAAATGTGAGTTCTCCCTCTAAAGGCATAGGTACTGCATCCAACACTTTCTAATCCTGTATCATTTGTATACATATCCTCACATAGATCTTCTAGAGAGGAATGACCCAGGATATGGAAGGATTTCCTCTAGGTCTCCACATTCTATGAATAGTAATACAGTATTTGGACCATTTATTTATATTTTTCCCTTGATTTCATTATAAACCTCCCTGCTACCTTCTCTGATCCTCTGCAATATATCCAAATAAATAAAATAATACTTTAAGAAAACAACATGATTGAAGATAATAAATTATAATAAAAATTCACAAAGTTCTTCAGTAATTAATTCAGTATTTAAAATCATCTAACCATATCACTAGCCTATCACTCTTTTCAATCATGTATTATTATTATCATTAGTTATATTACTTCTTGGTCAACATGAATTTTAGTACTTGGTATAAACATTAGTAAAAAGGCTACCAGGAAAATAGTCTGAAATACCATTTCCTGCCTCCATTGTTTGCAATAATTACAATAATTGCAGCTTATGCATGAAACAAATGACTCTTCAGACCAAATTAACATACATTCTGATATGTGATGTTTTTAAGACACAGATGGCAAAAGGTGATGGCAGGTAGAAATAAATATATGGAAAGAATGATTCAAGAAGAATAAATGAGAAAGGCTAAAGACTTGCAGATTACGAAGAAGCCTTATATCTCTGAATCATGAATATTTCCCTTCATAAAAGAATTCATAGACCCTGAAAGTGATGAGTACTAAACAATAACAAAATAAGGAACTCTACTATATTTTTTAACAAATAGTTAAAGATTTGTTATTGACACAGAAACTACTCTTAAGGTAGCTATCTATTTATAATCAAATCATTAGATCTAAGATTAGAAAGAGGAAAAAAGAATAAGAAAAGATATGGCATTCATTTAAAAGAACTTAATGATGAACTACTTGAACAAATAATTCAGATTTAAAAATGGGAAATGGACAACAGAATGACATAGATGTCAATTCTAATGATTTTATCCAGAAATTTAATGTAAATTATGAGTCACAGCAAAAAGATCAAAAGAGCCCAGAAAGCACATTTGTCAGAAAAAATCTGACTTATTCACCTAATTGAGAGGGATGGTTGCCAAAGGCTACATGGAGTTAGAATATAAACTCATTTGCAAAATCTTATCAAGAAGGATGATGGCCAATTATGAAAAGGATCATCTTATAAAGTTGAGTGTAAAGCAGTGAAGGGTAAATGCCATTTTATGTAAAGGGTGGCAAGATACCCAATTGAGCAAAATTATCCCAAAAGCATTCAAGGATGAAGATGGAAGAATTATCAATCAATTAATCAGCCAATAAATATTTATTATGTGCCCACTATGTACCAGGCACCATGTAAGGTGCTAAGGGTACGAAGAAAAGCCAAAACAATCTCAAAGACCCTTACATCCTAGTGGAGAAAATAAGAAGTAAATAATTGGTGCCTACAAGTTAAATAAATCATAATTTTAGAAGGCAAGGTTCTAGTAGCTGCAAGAACTAAGAAAGACTTCCAGAGGAAGTAATTTAGGCTAAGTCTCAAAGGAAATCAGGGATTCTAAAGGATATAGATGAGGAGAGATAGCATTCTAGGAATGAGAGGCAGCCAGTACAAAGGCACAAGAAGAAGGCAGACAATGTGTGAGGAACACCAAAACAGTATGATTGAACTGTAGAATAAGTGTATGGTAGGAAAGCGTAGGAAAACTGGAAAGGCTGGAAGAGGACAAGCTAAAAAGAACTTTGAATGCCAAAGGACTTTAGGGAACCACTGAAGTTTGCCTAGCAGGAATAGAAGAGAGGTGACATGACTGGACTCATAGTTTAGGGAAATCACTAAATAGATTAGACATATGGATCTGGAAATCACTAGCCCAGAGATAATTATAAAATTCATGAGTACTGATGAAATCACCAGGAATGATAGAAGAGAATGGGGGCGGGGGGGAACCTAATATCTCAGGTCCATATATTCTTATAGAAAGTGGTATAAATGACAAAAAAAAATAATAAGCAGAACTAGCACTTCCATAACTCTTAAAAGTTTGGAAAACATTTCCCATATACTATCTCATTTGATCTTCATGACAATCTTGTGAGGAAGGTACCATTTCAATGCCATTTTACAGATGAGAAAACTAAGGCTGAGACATAAAGTAATTTTCCTAGTGACAAGCACTACGCTTGTTAAATAATAGGCACTAATGAATAGTTGTAGGTTGATTGGTTCAATTGTTTGCTTCTATACTGTGGTTGGGGAAAGAGACAAGAAAAAAATCAATCAAAACAGCATGCTTTATGCCTTCTTCAAGGAAGTGGCCCTCTTCACACCCCCACTAGACTACTTTCAAAGTTTACTTCTACCCTAAGAAGTAGAAACTCTATTTTCAACTCTCAGTGTGATTCTTGGATTGTATGATGACTGAGCATCCCAGGTGTGCTCCTAGAGGATAAAGATTAAACTTCCCCACAACTCACTTGGATTTGATTGGCTGTTCTGGGCCCCAGTGCATCAGAGCATCTGCCAAAAGTGTGTTCTTTCCCTTCTCTTTCCAACTTCAAATGGAGACATTCCTAACACAGAAAGTTCCTCACGTCTGAAGCTGGAAACTCTTATTCAAAGTTCTTAAGTTAGAAATGATTGGTTGAGAGCTGTTGCTTTTCTTCATTTATTTTGCTTGCAAACTCTTTTCAAGACTCATTTTGTCCTGGTGCCAATTTGTAGGGCTTTGTTCTTCTGCATACCAAGAATAAAAATGAATAAAGCAAATTACCTTGCTAAGTCTTGAATATAGTTTTAATTCCCAAATGTTGTAGATGGTAAAATTTCTTAAATAACGTACCATAAATAACTTCAAAAGATTTCTGATTTTAAAAAACCCTTATCGGGTTCGTTGTATTTATTGTCCATATAGGTTATGTATGTACGTATGGATTATCTAAGGGGAGGAATAATATGTGTGTATATTATATGTATATATGTATAGAAAATGTATGTATGTGTGTATATCTGGAATCTCACTTCTTTCCAATGGAAATTTTGATATGTTCCCAGAGAGCAGCCAGAGAAGGGGCCAAGAGACTGGCCACTGTGCCCTCCTTAGAGAGAAGGTATCAGATTAGGATTGTAACTGTCTGGCTCCTAAATATTCCCATGAGGGGAATCTTATATTTGAAGACATGGCTCCTTCCTATCAAAAGCTAGCTACATTAAAGACCTTCAAAAATAATGAATAGGAAACAAAGTCATGTATCCATCAGGTTGTGATTGAGCAGATCACCCCCCTGCAAGCATATCATCAACTAGGGACTAACTATATACAGGAAGGTCAGGATCAGATGAGGGACTCAGGGTATAATGGACAAAGAACTTGAGTTGGTTCTTTGATGATCTTGCTTCATTTCTACTCCCTCCTCACAACAACACTCACATGAGTCCTTTTCAGTCCTCACCCATCTGTGTGTCCCCCTTCATCTACTAAAGTATTTCTCATACCTTTTATTGAGGCTATATGGATATAGGGGAGTTTCAGGATCCAATAGTAATAAATTAAACTAAAGCAGATAAGGATAAGACAGAAGTCTCTCAACTAAAGCAGACCCAAAAGTCTCCCAAATCCTCAACAAGTAACTGGTCCTGCTCAGGCTCGTTTGCTTTGAGCATTTGTCTATGTTGGCTCTAGACACTTAGATTCTAGAAGTATATATATGTGTATATATATATAAATTAATATACCCACTTACAGGCTTTCCCATTTATGGGGAACATGTTCAAGGAATGATATGGCCATCGTATATAATGCCCTTGCTTTGTTAAAAAAAAATCAAAAGAGAGTCAAACGTAGAGGGAACCAATGAAAGGCAAGGTCTGGGGCTGGATTATACTAATTCATTACCTAATTAATTAGGTAATAAGTTTTGATGCTTCACAAAGAAGCCATCTCTCAATTTGCCATTCACAGAAATTTTGATGACTCCCATGTATTGATTTTTTATGTCTGTGTGTGTGTGTGTGTGTGTGTGTGAATGGCACTGTGTTCCAACTTTCTATGAATTGCTTGCAGCTGGAGAGCTCTTTCTCCTACTCCTCCCTCATTCTTCATCAAAACAATCTTAACAGAAATCAGTACTTACTTTTTAAAGGCTCTCTATAGATGGCATAAAGGGTAGAGCACCAAGTCTAAAGGCAGGAAGACTTTCAGTTCAAATCCAGCCTTGAGCCTTGACATTTACTAGGTGTATAACCCTAGACAAGACACTTAACTCTGTTTGCCTCAGTTTCCTCATCTGTAAAATGAGCTAGAGAAAGAAATGGAAGTCTACTCTAGTATCTTTTGCCAAGAAAACTTCAAATGGGATCACTAAGAATCTGAAATGCCTGAACAACAAATATATGTTATCAGGTAATTAAACTAGAAATCAATTTGAATCAATATTTTTATTGAGTATTTACGCTGTGCCCTGTTGATTCAAAATTTGGAACTACACTGATGGAGTTCTGAAATTCTATTTCCTACCTTTTCATACCTTTATGTATATAGACTTTGTCCATATTCCTTCTTCACCTCTGCCTTTTGGACCCTCCCAGCTCCTTTTAAAAAGCCAGATCAAATACCACTTCCTTTAAGAGGCCTTTCCTGATAATCCCAGTTGCTAGTAGCACACACCAACCCAAACATGGGGAATTTATCCTGCATGCATTCTGTATTTACTTATCTGTGTACATTTTATACCCTTTCAGCAGATTTTGAGTTATTTAAAAAAAAAACCAAGGTCTATCTTATTTTTATATATATATAAAATATATAAATATATAAAAATTTATATATTTTATATTTATAGGCCTGGTGTAATAGATAAGAGTTCTGGGACCAAGCCCCACCTCAACTTTATCTTAGTTGTCAAGTCCCTTAATAGTCTAGAAAACCTTCTCGAATCAGTTATTAGGAAGGTGATGACTCACATTTCCACAGGAAGTATCCTCCCTTGGGAGTTCCCTATTCCAGTACAATCACAGGTCTAATTGCTGTCCATATTTATTTATTTATTCTTTTTCATTATTGGTGACCATAAGGATTGGAAATACAGGCTGTGGCTTAGGTTTTGGGGGACACAGAGGACCAAAGAAGTTCATCACATCATCCTGTGATTCCAATATGCTTTGCCAATTTACCCATAGCTTGTGCTTCAAAAGAATTTATTAACCAAATAATCTTTTCAGACCACTCTTTCCTAGAGCCAACAACTGATCACCAAGACCAGTTCAATGTACTACAGACAAAGAAGCAGAGATTATGTCGTCCCTTCTCATCTGAGCCTTCTCTTCCTTATTTTGCCTTCTTAAAATATTTCTTTCTTCATAACCATAAGCCACAATTTAAGTCTATTTTTAACTAACTAAGAATCAACAAGTAGCAAGTGATCCTCTACATTGCAAGATCTTGAATCAGGGACTGGGACGTTGTTGTTCAGCCTACTTTTTTAAAACACAAGACCAAAAACTACCTACTTAAGACCCACATGGTTAGTATGCTTTGTTCTGGCTGGATTTTTCTGTTCAATTTTGTTTAGTTCAGTCCATTGAACATCAAACATTAAAAGCAGCTGGAAGACTTTGGTATAAATCTTCATTTTCAATTATAGAGTTTTGTGTAATGGAATCCAGGAAACAAAATTAGAGGCTCTTTTGGGGCTGCAGGGTAGAGTTTCTTCAGTTTGGCTGGTCACCTCACCAATATTTGCTAAAAGAGTCCACAAACCAAATCCCTTTTGGTCTGTGGAAGAGAGGAAAAAACAGGTCATACTGTGTGTTTCATTTTTAATCACCATTTAGTGATGGAACATTCATAAGTGAGAGGCAGCTTGAGGCAATAAAGGTCTTTCCAGGAACAAAAGAAGCATCTGGTGCTGCTCATATTTTACAACCCCAAATCTATTTATGCCAATTGAGTGTGGCTAACCTGTTGATATGTTTTCACTTCTCCTTTTTTTTCCTCTTATCCTTCACCTCATTGTTTGGTAGGTGGTGAAATATTGTTGGAAAGGTGAATAGCAAAATACTAGTTGAATGAGAATGGACATTTGAATGGATCCATTTATCTATAGGGTCCTAACATTTTACATTGAGGCAAGTAGGTCACATATTAGATAGATGGTTGGACTTAAAGTCAAAGAGATTTGAGTTTAAATCTTGCCTCTGACACTTAATGGCTATATAACTATGATGAAGAGAAGGTAGATGATACAGTGGATAGAAGACCTGGCCTAGAATTTTAAAGATCTGAGTTTGAATCCTGACTCCAACATTTACTAGGTGTGTGACTTTGAGAAAGTCATTTAACTCTTATTTGCCCCAGTTCCTCATCCAAAAAAGGGGGAAAGTCAGTGGAAAAGGAAATCGAAAAGCACTCCAGTACCTTTGCCAAGAAAATCCTATGGAGAAAGTTCATGCGTTCAGAAAGAATTAGGCATGATTGGACAACAACAATCATAGTCAAGTCATTTTAACCACTCTCAACCTCACTCATCTGTAAAATGAGGATAATAATAGTACCTTCTTCATAGGATTGTTGTAAGGTTCAAATGAGTTAACACATTTTGCAAACCTTAAAGTGCTATATAGATGTTAGCTATTTTTATTATTTTGAGAATCAGTCATATAACTAGAGAGAGAGAATCTCTAGTTATTTTTTATTGCCTAAGAAGATGCTTTGCCTTAGCTTCTTTAAACTTCAAAATATAAAACATCTTTGAAGTCTCTAATATGGTGTGTGTCTTTATCTTTTCCACTGCCTTCTTTTGGAAAGAAGCTATTTTAGTGAAGGAGGTAGATGGCAGGCTTAAGATTATAACAATGAAATCTCTCTGGAGGGAGTTAAATGCAATAGAAAGAATACTAGATGTGGGGGGAGGAGGTCCAAGGAACTTGAATTTGCATCTATCTCTGTTCCTTGCTAACTATATAATGTCGGACCAGTTATTTCATCTCTTTAGGCTCCTTTTTCTTCATCTATAAAATGAGATGGCCACATATTTGCATAAGATAGGGCAGAAAAAAGATATTGTAAAAGAAAGTATATAAGTATTTTGAGATGAAAAAGAGGAGAAGAGGGAGCTCACAGTGAATGGACTAAATTATTTCTTTAAAATATGAGGCAAAGTTTCTGCTAAGAAGATAAGGGCAGAGGGAGTTATGGGAGGTTTAAAGAGGGATGAAAAAGTTTAGAAGAGTCACTGTGAAGTCAGATGGTAAGTGGATAAGACAGGTGTAGTAGGACTGCTTAGCAGTAATTAGGGCCCAGGTAATAGACTCAGTCAGATTGGTTGCATGATTTTATCCGCCTTTTTCCAAAAGCATGCATGTAGAAATGAAGATAGTGGATGGTGGGGGTGATCACAGGCTGAAACTTGATGAATTGAAATAAATGAAATGATAAGAAAGGCGAGAGACTTCAAGAGAAGATGACAGCCAAGATTTTAACTGGATCATCAAAGGATCAAGATGGGGAAAAGAGGGGAGAATGCTAATGCAAGGATGACAGCCTGGGAAAGAACTGAGAGGTCAAGGGACTGGAAGTCACAAATGTGAATAAAGAGTAGAGTTCTGTAAGGGAAGGCAGAAGAACAAATGGAAATCCAATAGATTATAATCAAATAAAGAGATTTTGAAATTCTTAAACATGAATATAGTATGTTTTGTGGTTGATCTCAAGATCAAAGATATGGCCATCTCTGTGTTTAGCTAACTGAAGTAGGGTAGAAAAATAGATTATGGGGAATGAGAAAGATGAGGAACTGAGTGTTTAGAATGTTTGAAAGAGAATCAATAGGTATATTAGTCTGTAAGTATGAGTATAGGAACTAGGGAAGAGAGATCAATTGTGAGCTGAGCATCACACTCCTTTAAGTAGAAAGGAAAATGACCTAGAGGTCTGTAAACAACAGATTCCAGAACTTTGATTGGACAGTATATATTAATTGTTTAAACTTCAAAAAATGAGGTATCACTGAACAATGGAGATAAGGGAAAATACTGGAAGTGGTAAAGGAGAGCAAGGAGCATTCCAGTTTTCCCACATCAACTAGTGAAAGTAAAGAACTTCTACTCAAAAACATTTTTATGTGCCTACTATATGCCAGGCATTGTAAGTGCTGGGGATACAAAGAAAGATATGATAGAGGAGTTCACAATCTAATGGGGGACACAATATGAAAATAAGTATAGATAACAATAAAGTTGAAGAATGAGGGAAAGGGTTCTGATAATAACGTAGAGGGTTCAGAATCACTGGTATGTAAAGAGTATGATCAGGTGTGAGAATGTTCATCATTGAGTGGAAGGCACCCCTCCTCTTCCCAGTGAAGGCTGGAAATCAGGCTGGAGACAAATGCAGCAAAAGGCACAAAGCCAAACGGAAGACTCTATTTCACTGAACATCTCTCCTCTAAAGGCTAGGGCTTAGGCAGGAGTGAGGAAGGAAGGAAGGAAGGAAGGAAGGAAGGAAG
>NC_058133.1:53391588-53446098 GCF_016433145.1 Gracilinanus agilis
GGAAGGAAGGAAGGAAAGAAGGAAGGAAGGAAGGAAGGAAGGAAGGAAGGAAGGAAGGAAGGAAGGAAGGAAGAACATACTAAACATCAACTATGTGCCAGAAACTATACTAAATGCTTTTAAAATATTATCTCCTTTGACCTAGGAGGTAGATGCAATGATTAGTCGCATTCAACACTTGGGAGAAAAACTAAAACAGATAGAGGTTAACTGACTTACCCAGGATCATACAACTAATAAAGTCAAAAGACCTCATTTGAACTTATGTCTTCCTGATTCTGGACCCTGCCCTCTATCCATTGCTTTACCTAACTGCTTCAAACAGACGTTTGTCAGGTATAATAAGAATTCCTTTTATGATGGGTTTGGGTATATGGATATTGATATATTTCCCAATTCTCAAATTCAGTGATCTTGGTAGGATCAAATTTTTTCATAGATAAATATTTCACATTATTTAAAATATACTGGAATATACAGGATATGCTGATAAATGTTTAGCAATCAGATTTGGGGGGGGGGGTGAAATGACGTGTGCATGACAATCTTTTAAGTTTAATCTGCATTATTAATATTTTTTCCACCAACTTAAGTCTGGACAATCAACAAAACAACAAACCAAGTCTTGATTTATAGCTTTTGCCAACTTCTGAGCTATAAATGCTCACACTCAAAACTTAACAATCAGTCCTCCAGAAACAATAAAGCTGGCTGCGACATACTCCTGCTTAAAGGACAGTAAATAGTGCAAAGTAAATGCACTTAAGGATATCCTTTTGGGATATCTGTCAGAAGGCAGTTCCCCAAAATATAAAGCTTCTTAATAATTTTGAGCAGCAAGAAGGAATTTGAATAGCTAACAGCTATGGCAGAACCAGGTGGGCTTCAGAGAAGTAAAAATGTAGGACCCAATAGAAGAGTAGTTTCTAGATTTAGAAGTTTATATCATGACTTCTGAAGCCATATTGCCCCTACATGTAATGCTCAAGACTCTAGGATTATGATCATGGGAAAGAATTCTGAGGACCTATTTCCATTGCTGCTTCTATTAATTTCGGAAAATTTTAAGATCCAATCTTGAGGTTCTATTGACCATTGAGTGATGAAATCCTTTAGGCTCCCAATCCACTGCTACCTTCTCTATAAACCCTTGCTTGTTCTCCCAAGTCAATGAACTTTCTTCCTTCTATAGCCTTTGCATAGTTTAGGTTTTTTATGCCCATCATGCTAGTGAGAGGTAGGAAACTCTCCCCTTTGTAGACAATGCCTATAGTAAAATTGATTAGAATATAGTAAAGAACTTCTACTCTACACCAGCTAACAGTCAGTCAATAAACATTTTTATGTGCCTACTATATGCCAGGCATTGTAAGTGCAGGGGATACAAAGAAAGATATGATAGAGGAGTTCACAATCTAATGGGGGACACAATATGAAAATAAGTATAGATAAAAAAAAGCCCTAGAAAGAATAAAATGGAAATACTCAATAGAAAGAAGGTTCTAGAATTAAGAGAGATTGAAAAAGACTTTCTCTAGAAGGTAGGATTTTAGCAGGGCTTAAAGAAAAGTAAGGAAGCCAGAAGGTAGAGAAAAGGAGAGAGAGCCTTCTTGACAAAGAGGGCATCCAGTGAGTCAGGAGATGGAGTGTGCTATTTGAGGAATGGCCATGAGATCAGTGTCACTGGATTACAGAGCAGCTTGAGTATACTTGGTCTGCTGAAGCAAGAAAGAGCGTGTGCATGTAGCCAAAGATAGAGGAGAAAAAGAAACAGAGTAAGGGGACAGCTAGGTGGCTCACTGGGTTAAGAACCATGCCTAGAATTGAGATGTCCCAGGTTCAAATCTGGCCTCAGATACTTCCTAGCTGTGCAACCCTAGGCATGTCATTTAACCTCCACTGCCTAGCCATGATCACCCTTCTGCCTTGGAACCAATACAAGATATTGATTCAGGATTCAGAAGGCAGAAGATAAAGATTTGGGGTTTTTTTTTAATTAATCACTGAAGAGTATCAAAGAAGCTGAACTGATTAAGATCTTAAACTCTTGTGTTAGTCTCAGCACAAACGAACTTGTGAAAAATTGGTTTACATAATTTTTTGTGAGGTTGAGGCTCCAGGTAAAGTTCTTATTTGAAATAGTCCTCATTTCTTGGTTAGTGAATTTAGAACTTTTCCCTGAGGTCGGTCTTGATGATTTTGCTCTCAAAAAGGAATGTTTTGTCTCTGTGTGTATAGAAAACTGGGGGATCCTGATGGAGCTCTCTATTAATCTCTTTTTCTCTGGGTAAAGCAAGATGGAACTGATGAAACTGGCTAGATTGTTTATAAGTATTAGCCAAGTCTGAGCTGTAAGTGAAGCTAGAAACCATAAAATCATAGATCTAGTAAAAGAAAGAAGTACAGAGGTCATATAATCTGACATTCTCCTTTTGTAAATATAGCAAAACGATGCGCAGAATTTCCAAGTGACTTCCCTAAGGTCATACAAGTAATACCTTCAAAAGTAAGATTGTAACCCAAGTTGATTCTAGAACTAGTGCCCTTTCCCCTGTGCTGTGGATGAGTTTTGGCATAAGATCAAAATAATTTAGCTTCTATTGTGACAAGTGTCTCTGGTGTCCCCCTTGTTTCCACTTCCCAGAAACTGCACTTAGGGAGAGCTAGCATTTTCTTGCCCTGATATGTATACCTCTCCTGTACACTTATATATTTTTGCAATTCTTTGTGTATGAACTCCATTCACCTATCACATTGCAAGCTCCCTGAGGCAAGTAACTATTTCTTAATTATTTTCTAATTTCATCCAGAAATGAAAGCACTACATTATGTGAAGAGGCATTTACCAAGCAATTGCTGGATGAACAAATGAATGAACAATCTCTCAGTGATCAGCACATAAGTAGACAACATCTAGATGTCTTTCTCTTCCTAATTTATTTCACAATCACAGGAGGGATGTTAGCATATCAAAAGAATACTTTTAACACAATGTTTCAGCCTTAGAAGAAAAGAAGTAGAATTCATCATTTTTCTAAGATCAACAATGGCCATTTGATTTATGAGTATTAAGTACTAGTGAGAACAGGTACCATTTCAATAAACAACATGTACAGTAGAGAAGTGCCCAGAGTTTAATGTCTAGTCAAAAGTATTTCTTAGGGAGGGGAGAGAAATAGATGATTTCTTCTATAAATTTGTCTTGGAGAAGAAAATATCTTATTCTTCACCAATTTTTTAGAAATAATTGATCCCTTCAAATTAATACTCCAAACTATAAGGTCAATGAGGTATAAATTTTTATCTGTATGAAGGAAGGTCCTTGCAAATGGGTGGACTCTCTAGAAATGGACATGGACATCAATTCTACAGAATGGAGGAGGGTGGCAGGAGGACATGGGTTGAGTTGTATAGTAAGAGAAAGTATGGATGACTGTCATCTACACCGGTGAAGATGATACCTGTACAGAGGAGATTACATGTCCATTAAGGATCACAGTGCAGAAATACCAATATGTGAATGGAAGACAAGTTTTGGGAAATGTGGAATGAGGAAATGATGATGAGGTAGCAGGAGACACTGTAGACTACTCTTCTTGAAGTTTCCCAGTTAGGGGGAGAAATCTGAGACAGTAGCTTAAAGAGATAAAGAGGTCAAGAAGTCTTTTTTTAGAATTGGAAAAACCTGACCATATTTGTAGGTGGTAGAAAAAAGAACAAGTAGTATGTATTTCTTAAATTTTATCTTATTCTCTGTGGTCAAAATCCTTCAAAGCAACCCACTCAGGAACAATGTAAACCAAGATGGAAATCTTCAATGCTATCAAACCATTTCCAATGGTTAACAAAAGTGCTCCCCCAGTCATCCTCTCCCACATTCATCACTTTCAGTGAAATCTCATTAGTTAAGTCCAACAGCACTCCTGCTCCCTGGGGCTTGAAAAAATACTCTTACCTAAATCATGTTATGAAGTCTGACTGACAGGCCAATTTTCTAGAAGTTCAAGATTTCCTATTAAAGTTCGTATTCGTCTTTTCATACTAGATGAGGAAATGTGCCAGTCTAGCTTACAAATATTTGTTATGTGGACATTACGTCTTCTCTCTTTATGGCTTTTCAAATTATTGGGCCACACTCATGAACCATTTTGGTCACTTCTTGGAAGACCAAGTAGTCATTTTAACAGCTATAATGGACAGTAAAACCTAAGGTCTGTAAATTTCATTTTCTTCTCTACCTTCTCTTTACTCGGGGCATCTCCAGACATTTCTGTCCTCTTCAGATCAAATGCATCTGGGAATTTGCAGTTGTCATTATGATTGACAGTAGAAACTATAGTGGGTGCTAAACAGTCTGAATAAAGTAGGTCAGAAATTTGCAGAACTTAGTTGCCTCAGAACTCAAGGAAATTTACATAGTGCGTGTAGTCATTTGCTTCAATACTTCCTCTGCCCATCATCAGCTTTAAAAATGAAAAGAAAAAGAGATAGAATGCTACTTCTCCTATACTATGCTAATAAATATGCTTCCCAGGCTCTGTTTAATCAGGGCATGGTGATCCTCGGTGAATCTCTTTGCTATCTGGATCTGAGTTTAAATGAGTTAGAGTGAATAATAATGGGAAAAGAAAATTTGCTGAATGGAATGTTGGATCTGCTTTTAGTCATGGAGATAGAAATGCTTATTGGAGAAACATGAACTAAAAGCCATGGATTAGAGACCCAAATATTCAATGATTGTAGGTTGATAAATAAAGTTACTGTATTTGCCCTGAAATTTATTTTTTTTCAATGACCTCTAGAAGATCCTCCATGATCATTCTCTCTAATGGCTCATTGTGGCATAGAGATGATCTTGACCTCCTGAAAGTTATGCCATCTCAGGGCCAGCTGTCACAGGTCCTACAAAGCTAGAGGACTTCTGTTTTGAGCTTGGGAACAGACAAGTCCAAGGATCAGCCTATCAAATTCTGGAGAGACTCATCATTAGGTTCACTTTCATACAAAGACTTGATCATGATAGCAAAGTATGAAATCAGGCTTGAGGGCATGGAAGGGAATGCCCCCATAGTTGAAATTCCACATCCTTGAAGTTTTGAAATTTAACACCTTACTCATTTTAAACCTTAGGAGAAACAGAATGGCCCCTAAGGTCCACTTGGTTCCCTTCTCTTTGACTTTAGGAAATTTATTTTAGATTAAAAGTTCTAAATTCATTCTTAACTGCTCTGAAGCCCCAGTTGGGAAAATTTCTAACTCTAAATGAAGACTGCGCTCTCTCTCTCTACCTTCCTGGGTTTTTTGTGATTTAAACTAGATACAGTTTACAGGAAACATTTGGGTAGAAAAACAACTAATTATACAGGATACCCCAAAAGTGTTAGTACAGTTTTAAGCTATTAAAGTTCCAAATTGCCCTAAGACATTTGGAATTCCTGTATTATTGTGTGTGTGAATGGTTACATATTTCTGGAGGAAACTGGGGAAAGAACTGACCTTTTCTTGGGACTTTCTTGGTTTTCTTATTTCAAAATATCTGTGGAGCCAATAGCTCTCCTCCGTATCTCATTTCTCTGCTACAACTCAGTCCTCTCTTGATTTCTCAACTGTTTTCTGAAAATGCCATGCTTACACTAGCCTTTGGAATCCAGACACTCAGAAACTCCTTTCCCACAATTCTAAGAGAGTTTCTGCCCTTTATGCAAATTGTTTATAAGGTGGCCTAGTCTTTCTCTATTTTTTTAAACCTTTACCTTCTGTCTTAGAATAGATACTGAGTATTGGTTCCAAGGCATTGGAGTGGTCAGAGATATCCAGAAAGGATTGTGTCGCTTGCCCAGGATCACACAGCTAAGAAGTGTGTGAGGCCAAATTTGAGCCCAGGACTTCCAATCTCCAGCCCAGGAGCTCCATCCATTGAGTCATCTAGCTATCCCTGGTGATCCAGTCTCTTGCAGAGAGACTTTTGAGTGAGGTGTACAGGCAGGGCTCTATTGGCAAATGTTTAACAGGGTCTAAAAAAAATAAAGAATGCATCACACTTTTAAGTTTTAAGTTAATCTGCACTATTAACATTCTCTCAACCCTTTCTTAAGGCTAGACAATAAACAGAACAATAAATCAAGCTCTAATTTCTAGCTTTTGCAGATTTCAGAGATGTAAATGCTCACACTGAAAATTTTTAAATTGTCTCAAATCTTTGCACTGACTCCAGCACATCCTTAACAGACTTTGTTTATATTTAGTCTCTGATTGTTTGATTTGGTTAAAATTTGTTTTGACATAGTTGAGGCACAAGAGGCAAAAAGGGTTTACAACCCCAACTTTATAGAAATGTTCTTATTGGAAAAGGCAAGTTCTGGTTACAAATATCAAATTTTCTTCTTCAGTATTAAAATTAACTGCTGCTTTTTTAATGGCAAAATAAACAATGACAGTTTCTCCTTCTCTTCTCTACCTTTCCTCCTCCATTCTTTCTTTTCTCTAGCCAAGAGTCATTCCCTGTATAAAACAGAAAGAATTGGCCCAAATATTCTAAAAGGTCCCTTCCTGCTACAAAACCCATGTACCAAATTAGCCTCCTCAGATTGGAAACATTGTGAACCTCTGAGTGAAACAACAGGCAAATCTGATTCCAACACAGAAAATGGATCTGTCTCAGTACGGTATCCTTTTGTTTTTGTTTAGTTGGTTTTTAGTCATAACCCAAATTGGGGTTTTCTTGGCAAAGACACTGGAGCAGTTTGCCATTTCCTTCTGCAACTTATTTTAGAGATGAGTAAACTGAGGCAAATAGGATTAAGTGACAAGGATCCCACAGCTAGTAAAGATATGAGGTCATATTTGGTATCCTCAGCAGAAATAAAGTATGATCTATGTATCTTAAAGTCAAAATACAATGCTAGACTCTTACCTCAAATACTTAAAGTATTTATATTATATTTATATTAAAATGTACTATATATAAAATATAATTTATACTATGATTATATTAAAATATACTTATATTTTATATTTATATTTATGTTAAAATATTTTTAAAACTTACATTAAAGATTCTGAGCAAGTCATAGTTTCTCTGGGCCTTAGCTTATTCATCTATAAAATGAAGGGACTGCTGCTTACTATACAGGGTCATGAGGATTAAATGGGGGAATGTAGGTAAACTTGAAACACTATATAAGTATGAGCTACTATTAATTACAATTTTACTTAAGAATTAAAGCCTTGGGGCAGCTTGGTGACTGAGTGGATAGAGAGACAGGCTTAGAGACAAATCTGGTTTCAGACACTTCCTGAGTCACCTTGGACAACTTCTCCCCCATTGCCTAGCCCTGACCGATCGTTTGCCTTGGAACCAGTACTTAGTACCAATTCTAAGTCAGAAGAGATGGTTATAAAAAAAAATCAAACTCTAAAATTAGATTATTTGCATCAGTAACAGTAACGTAACAACAAAGAAACAAATAAATATATTTTTAAAATAACTAGTCATTTAAGGTTTAAAAAATATTTTATGAACATTAACTCATTTGACTGACACAATATCCCTAGAAAGCAAGTGCTACAACTATTCAGTTTCATTTTACAGATGAATAAGTGAGAATCAGATAGGCTTTTATTTTCTGAAGCTTTTCACTATCATAGGGCAAGCTATCTATAATGTGTGCAGAGAGGAAATGAGAGGATGAGGGCAATGATTTGCTCAAGATCCTACAATATAAGATGGGATTTGAACTCAGGCCTTTCTGACTCCAAGTATATTGTTCTATGATTTCCTTTCCATCTTTAATTTGGTTTTTTTAGATCTTAGATTTTCAGTAAAGGCAGATATTCTAGATCATCTAATCCAGTGGTTCCCAAACTTTTTTGGCCTACCACCCCCTTTCCAGAAAAAAAATATTACTTAGCGCCCCTGTCACATACTATCACCTCCCCCTTATAGTTATTCACCGCCCCCAAATGCACCTGTGGCCATCACTGCCCTCCTGGATTGCTGCAACACCCACCAGGGGGCGGTGGTGCCCACTTTGGGAATTACTGATCTAATCTAACCTCTCCTCCCCGACTTTTATTTAACAGATAAGATAACTGAGCCCCTTGCCAAAGACCACTCAGTGAATTGAAAAAGATCTGGGTTAGAAAGCCAATGCCCAAATTCCAAATTCAGAACCCCTTTCCCTATAGCACATTTGCACCTTATAATTCTTTATTTAAAAAAAAAATAAGCTCTTGGAAATATTTCAACTTTCCACATAACTATTAGGTATCCACTCTTTTCTAGTAATCAAAGCTCTGTTTAGGAAAGTGGGTGATTCTTTTTTTTTTTTTTAGTAAAAAATCAAAACAGATTTGACATATAGCTTCACGATCAATGACCTCACAAGGAGTTTTTAAAAAAGAAAAGCCTATTTACAATGGGATCAGAATTGGATACAAAAGAAATGTAATTTCCTTGATCAGGAACTAGATCTTCAGATGCAGTGATATTCAGTATACCTGCCACAGGGTATATATATAAAATATCAAATATATATCATATGATATGATATAAATGTATATAATCATGCTAATTGACTTTTGGAATGACCTTGCCTTATTGTGCTATTCCTGTAGTTTAGTGACTGTGCAGGGATATCCATAAAATGACCAATAACTTGGGGCTTAGCAGCCAAAGTTGGTTGTCCACGTGCTTAGCTACAGGATTCAGATTGCTATAAGTTGGTCCCTCACTTAAGTGCTTTAGGAAAGCTAGTGCTAATGAATTTTATTACCATCAATTAATATTGTATCATGCAATGAGACAGATACTGCCTGGGATAAATTTCTCTTAGATTCAAAATTTTCAAAAATCTAGCAATAATCCTGGCAAATGTAATGTTTGATTCACTTGTTATCCAATTCTATACTTTTCATGGAGCTGATATCAACATGGAGAGTCATCTTCAAAATGCAAATGCAGGTCATTCATTCCTTTCTACCCAATATTATCTTTTGCATGTCCTAACATAAATCTGGGGGTTAATAAATAGGGGATCCACCCAGTGATCTGGAAGTCTTCCTTCATCTCTCTTGACTTTGCTCAGATGCCATTGAAGCATGTCCATTGTCTATACAACTCACTCACTATGTTCCTGGCTCACCTTTTCCATTCATTTATTTCTCTGACAATATATGTTCAATGTGTTCAAACCAGACTATCCTATTGAAAAAGAGTAGACTTCTATGTGGTCCTTAAAGGTAGAGCCTACGTCAATAAGGGAAAGTTGCAACGAGGTCAACTGTACCCAGCATTTCAGACTTGTAGCTAACAATATCATACTTTAAGATTTGCAAAGTGTTTAACATATTATCTCAATTTAGTTTCATAGCAGCCTGGTAATATAGGAATTAATATGATCCTCATTTTAGAAAAAAGGAAACCAAGGCCAAAGGAGGTTAAGTGACTTACAAAGTTGAACATATTAATGAGGCAAAGTTTGAAACCAGGTTTTCCTGAGTTCAA
This sequence comes from Gracilinanus agilis, assembly GCF_016433145.1. Classification (NCBI taxonomy): domain Eukaryota; kingdom Metazoa; phylum Chordata; class Mammalia; order Didelphimorphia; family Didelphidae; genus Gracilinanus; species Gracilinanus agilis. The sequence continues at coordinate 53,401,094 of NC_058133.1, forward strand.
GAACCACTCTATCCACTGAATCACCCAGTTGACAAACAAGGAACCAATCATTATTGCTGCCAGGAAAAGACACAAGGAACCCTCTGATGTAATTCACATCAGTTAAAATGTATTAACATCTGCAATAAGTCTTTTTTTTTAAACTAAAACCCTTACCTTCTGTCTTGGAATCAATACTCTGTATTGGCTCCAAGGCAGAAGAGTGGTAAGGGTAGGCAATGGGGGTTAAGTGACTTGCCCAGGGTCACACAGCTGGGAAGTGTCTGAGGCCAGATTTGAACCTAGGACCTCCTGTCTCTAGGCCTGGCTCTCAATCCACTGAGCTACCCAGATGCCCCCTACAATAAGTCTTTCAGTGTGATGGACACTGGGGATACCAATATGAAAAAAGCAAAGACTTGCCTACAAAGAGCTTCTGAAGACAACATGGATATGGACAAATAAGTACAAAATATAAACAAGGTAAAAAACAAATAAATAATTCAGAGATAGGGAAGTAACAAGAATGGAAAGAAGAAAAGCCTTGAGTAGGAAATAGCCCTTAAACTGAGCCTTTGCTGGAGAATGAATGGAGGTGAGGAGGGGCAACAGTTCTAGAGAAAAAGGAAAGCCCTTGCAAAGGTGAGATGGGCAATTCAATGTGGCATAGAGGAGACAGTTGTCAAGTCAGTGTGACTGAAACATGTAGTCCATACTGAGAGTAAAGGAAAATAAGTTGAGAATAGTATTCATAAAAGCAGAGCATTCCCATAATTGCTGGTACTCAAGTATTCAACTGGCTATTTCCTGATGGAGGAGTTAAAGGACACTTTGTAAGGTTCCTTCAATTCAAAAATGATATTAAGAGATATGTATCTCTTTTAAGTCAGCTGTCTTAGAATCACACTTTCCTCTCTACTGCCTGACTTTTAGAAGTCATTTCAGTCAAATTCCACCTTCTTAGGATCCATGTGGAGGAAGAATCTCCTTCCAACCAAAAGGACTTCTGTTTGGCTTCATGCAAATCACCATTCACGCCTCAGTTTTCTCTTCTGTAAAGTGAAGTTGGACGGGATAGCCAAAGAGGTACCTTCCACAACTAAGTCTCTGATCCTTCTTTTGATCCATTCCACCAACAGATGAATCCCTAAACTTCTCACTTTTTTATTGATGTCCAGCTCCATTCAGGACTCCCTCCTCCAGAATCTGGTGAACATAATTAAGTCATCTGTTTTGGGATGCAGCAATAGGGGAGCCCTTATGGGCTCTACATTCTATTCTCCTCTAGGAGATCATTAGGACAGCAAACCAAAGGGGCAAGTGAACTTCTTTTGATAAACAACAAGGTATGAGATCTGACATGAGAGAAGGCAATCTGGAATTCTACTCTGTCAATTAACTCTCCCTCAAAGGAACAGGTGATTCTCCAGAGAGGCCAGGTGGTACAGTTCAAAAAGGATTGAATGACTTCTCAGGAGATCTGGGTCCTAACCTTGCTCTAGCAAGGTAATTAACCATGGAACATCTGCTGTAGTCTGCCACCAAAAGTTCCTTGGCTTCATTGTCAAATAATAAAAATTGAACTGAATAAAGGTGGACTTTCTCAGGATAAACAAACTTGAGAGATAAATGAAGTAGAAAAAGCATTACAATTATTTTTAGGATGCACACATGTAGTTCTTTAAGGTTTTCAAAGCACATTTCAAATACAATCTTATTTAATCCTGACAACAACTCTGGGAGGCAGGTATCATTATTATATCTATTTAATAGATGAGGAAACTGAGGCAGATAGAGGTTAAGTAAATGTCTCTGAGAATGGACATGAACTATAATCTTCCTAACTCTAGACCCAATGTTCTATCCACTGAGCTACCTACCTACACTTGCTCCACATAACTACTCTTTGACTTTGTCAAAATTGTACATGGTAGTTGAAATAGCATGACAACATGGTATAGAATGCCAATAAATGGAATCAAGCATGACCTGGTTTTGAGTTCTATTTCTGACACAGGCAAATCCCTTCACCTTATAGATTTTCACTATCCTCATCCATAAAAGGAGGGAAATAATGGCTATATTACTCACCTCAAAGAATTTTATGAGTCAAATAAATCTAATTGATTAAATAAAACACTCTATAAATATCAGTGACTATTAATATTTAGAACTCTACTAAATGACATCAGGATATCATTAAGTATAGCTTATGAGTCAGGCTACCATCTTGAAACAAAACAGTGGCCAAGGGGGCAGCTAGATGGCTCAGTGGATTGAGAGCCAGACCTAGAGACGGGATGTCCTAGGTTCAAATCTGGCCTCAGACACTTCCTAGATGTGTGACCCTGGACAAGTCACTTAACCCCCATTGCCTAACCCTTACCCTCTTCTGCCTTGGAGCCAATACACAATATTGACTCCAAGACAGAAGGTAAGGGTTATAAAACAAACAAACAAACAAAACAGTGGCCAAAAGAGTTTTGAGCTCTACAAAGCAGAGAATCTGTAGGTAATGTAACAAATGACACATTATACTCAAATACATATATCTGAAGAAAACAATAACCTTCCTGTAAAGTTTACCCAGTATTTTTGTGGCAGTACTATTGGCTTTAGGTAATTAAAGGCAGCCAGAATCAGTGTGGTACAGTGGACAGAGTATGGACTTGGTCTAGAACTAAGTCCCACCATTGACATTTCCCAGCTATATGGCTACAGGTATTATTTAAACTCTCTAAGCCTTGGCTTCCTCATCATCAAAATGGGGATAAAAATCTAGAGAATAAGAATCTAGAATACTTACCTCCCCAGGCCCTGTTCAAATGAAATGGTGTATGTGCACGTGCATGCATGTGTGTGTGTGAAATGTAAAAATATAGATATCAATATACAACTCTTTAAGCATCATATAAATTCCATAAAATAAAAGATCATTTTAATGCTTCTTTCACATTAAGAAACTACAGCATGATAATAATTGCCAGGAAAAGAGAACCTTTTTAATGTACTGTTCTCAGATGCAAAATATTAAATATGTGGAATTATGCTTGATCTTATTGAATTACATAGTACTGGACTCACTTTTACCTAAAGTGTCTCTAAGTTTTAGGTTACCATGATGGATCCTTTCACTGTTGTATTTATATATTTTTAAGGGGCTTTAGCTACTCATCAAGGGAAAGCATGAGTGCTGAACTTGGAGTCAAGGAGACCTGGGTTCAAATCTCCTCTTGGGAATTTAGCCCTCATGGGCAAATCAACTTGAGCCCCTCTAAGCCTCTTGAAAATTGTCTACTGAATTATGGACTTGTGTTGGGACCCTGTGGAAGAAGTTCCTACAGTGAATAAATTAAAAGTTTCTTAAGTATTAACCTATGATTTGGTCTTTCACCAATAGTGATGCAGGTACTTACTAGCTGGGTGTCCCTGGGAAAGAAGCCACCCTCTCCAGTTAGCATTCAGCAACCTGATCACACTGTTTAGGTTATACACACACACACACACACACACACACACACACACACACATACACACACACACACACACATACACACACACCTACAGTTAGTATGTAGGAGTCTGTTATTCTAACTACAAATTCATAGATATGGAAAAAAGGCACAGATCCGGTGCTAATTGCCCAATTGCTCAATTACAATAACAATGATCTGAAAGAATAAGGCTAAGTTTGATTCAAAAAATATGAATGGATCAAAAGCTTTCAGGAATCCATTTGGGCTGGAACCTAGTTACTGTAAGGAATTCATATACTACATGGCTATTTCTTTCGATAACCACAAAATGAATAAATGTGCTTGCTCAAAGAACAAGTAGTTCGTTAGCAATAAATTTAGGAGGTAGATTTGTGAGGTAGAGATACCTCATGGAAGTTTAACACTAAAGCATTACTATGTTCAAGGATGATATGATCCACAGTGACAGAGCTGGGCTCAGAGTTGGTGTCCCTAGAAAAGTTATCACATGTTTCTCAGTCTCAATTTCTTTCTCATTGCCAAGTGCTTTATATAAAATGGAAATAATGTTGAACTGGTTTCTTCACTGGGTTCTTGAGGATTAAATGATATATTCTTTGAAAACCTTAAAATACTATTCCTATTCATCATAAAAATAACTTGTATTACTGTGATATCTTCTTATTATTTTTATCATTGTTATCTCATCCATCACTTGTGTTTTTGATAGAATTCAGATAAAAATAGTCTGAGGACAAGCCACTGGGCTTCTTTTGTATGTAATGTTCTAAGGATTACTGTTCAAGTAACCAAGTAGATTTCATTTTTTATGATTTTATTTTATTATCTACTTTTATCTAGTAGATGAAATGATGATGGTAATGATGATAATATACATTAATTACTATGGTTACTGGATGACTTGTGGGGCTTACAGGGCAGGCCTATCTTCTTGTCTTTTTGTTTCTCAAGCCTTTTATGATTTTTTTATGATTTATGATTTTTGATTCTCAAAAATCAGCACACTCCTTGTTTTTTATTTATATGAAGTCTTTTTCACTTGACATCAAAATGTTATCTAAGTATCAGTGAGTATAAAACTGTAATGTCCATTAGACTTTGAGCTCTTTGAGAGCAGGAAGTATTTTGACCTTTCTTTGTACTCCCTGTATTTAGCACAGTGCTTAGAACATAAAAGGTATTTAATAAATGCTAGTTGTCTGAAGAGCAACCTATATCTCATTTTTGCTCATTTCCCAATACTATAAAATGAGTAATTAGATATGTTAGCCTGCTTCCATTGCAAACTCTACTTTTCCAGACAGAAAGAATGTTCCAATCCTCCAATCTTGAGTTTTTTGGGCTTCTCTGAACATGATGGTATCACTCTTTGGTGGAAAGACCATCAGGAAGATGCTGAAGGATGGTAAATCCAAAGCTATCTGGTGAAATAATAAATCAGCAGTAGCTTTGTACATGAAACTTGAACTTATCTTGACATCACTGAGCCTGTCAAAATTACCTCTCTTTTCTATCCATTCTTACATAGAACAATCAGAACAATGAAACCTGGTAATGTGTCATAACCCATTATACTTGCCAGATCTAGTTTTTCAAATCAACCATTATGTGCTCACCTCCAGAAGAGTTCTGGGAAATCGTTCCTATAAGGAGTTGACTGATAAATTTGAACATTGACATTGAAATTTATTAAGACTTTTGTCATTCTTCTAGTACATATCTTGTGCTTTCTTCTTATAAAAAGATGGTTTGGAAACTTGGTAACAGCAAGAATAAAATTTAGCCAAGAGGAATTATCTAAAAAACGAGATATCATTCATTGCAACATTATTTCAACAGATTTATTCTCAATCTATCAACAATTTTCTGCATGTGGAATAAAATTCATTCAAGTTAATTTTTTAAACCAAATCTTTTGACAAAAAAAATCCCAAAATTCATAGGCTGCTGCAGAATGGGGGGGGAACACAAAGGAAAAAATTTAGGGGCAACATGATACATAATAGTCATCTTTGAGTGTTCAAAGGACAGTCATGAAGGAGAGGGACTCGATTCATTCTTCTTAGCCCCAGAGACCAAAACTAGGAATAATGAATGGAAGATACAGATAGGCATATTTCAGTTCCATGTAAGTAAAAACTTATACCCAGAATTATAGTCACGCATAGAGCATATGCAAGTGTAATCTAATAGTGTAGTATAATTGATCCTTAAGAGAAGGAAAAGGATAATAATAAGGTTCCCCTGGAGGTTCCCTGGAAATACTGTAAACACGTTTCTGGATAGAATCATAAAAGTCTGAATTTTACTTAGCTGAGTCCAAATGCCCTCTACAGAATAACTAGAGTGTCTAGTCCAAAGTCTGCTTCAATACCCTAGGTGACAGGAAACTCACTACTGCTAAGAACAACCCATTCCACTTTGGGACAAATCTAAGTGTTCAGAATTTTTCCTTTACCTGGAACCAAAAACAGCCTCTTGGAAACTTCCATTCATTGCTCCTAGCTCTGCCTTCTTTTTCGTGACAGCTCTTAGTTTAGCTGAGATGTGGGGTCTATATTTATAGAACTTAAGGTCTAAAAGGGAGATGACACATATGTATGTGTATATATATATATATATATATATACACACAAAGAACCATGAGAATAATAATACAGAAGAAATACATTATAGAAGTGTAAAATAAAATGCAGCCTGAAATCAAACAGAAAAAGGAAATTACTGGCGGGAAGGATAAAGACTTCCTGGAAGAAGTGTCATTTGGATTGAGTGTTATAGACTGGAAATCAAGAAAACCTCAATTCAAATTCTACCCCAGACACCATCTATGTGACCCTAGGCATATCTTATAACTGTGCCTCAGTTTACTCATCTACAAAATGAGAATGGAATTCAATGGCTTTTAAGGCTCCTTCCACTAACTGTAAGATCTTGGGCAAAACACACTTAATTGATTTATTTTATGTCATTTTGGGAGTATAGTTCGATATTGGTAATAGGATGAAGCCTTTTTTGCATCTACCACATTTCACTGTTGTCCTTTGGATAACCTGTAGTTTTGATTGTTGAAAAATTCTAATATTCTCCAGATCAAAGGCATAAATGCTTTATCACTTGAATATTAGTGGGGTTTGTGTTGTTGTTGTTGTTGTTTAGAAAGATAGACATTGTTTAAGGGAAAGGCTCAAGATTATTGAAAAACCTATAAAATTCCCCAAAGGTAATTCAGTCTTCCCACTTCCTATTCAATTCTGGGCCCAATCCATTGTCTATATGTTGTCTCTATCCATGATATATGGATTGATACATCATCTCCATGAAGTCTCCACTAATCTATGTGCTCTATTCTGAATAATTAACCTTCATCCATCTGATTTTTCCTACATAGATAGTTGAGCTAAATACTTCCAAGCAGTTGTAAAGATGGCAGGATTTCAACTACTGGTATAAGAATTAAATTAAAGTATATTGAAGACTATTATTATGCTCAAAACACAAATAATAAAAATAAATTGTTGCCTGCAATGGCTGCGAGTCCTAAAAGTAATTGGATGTTGAAATAAAGCAAAGAATTATAGAGAAAGAAAAAATTTTTCCCTCCTCAACCTTTGTCAAAATTGTTCTACTCATCCTTTAAGGAAATAAAAGAGCAGAAATAGGATCATTATACCTCTCCTTGCCCTGTTTTTCTTGAAATTAAGAACTATATAAAATATATTCTCAGATATCTAGAAAAAGAATGTAAGTACATTTTGATCCAGCATCTTAACAGTTTAAACCTTTAGTTCTTAGTTTTAATCCTGGAATTTAATCTTCTTTTAGAAAGGGCCTTAGACACTATAGACAGAGGAGCCACACAATTTTATACTGACAGAGTATCCTAAAAGTCATTTTTAAGCTACTATGGTTTTAAAATGCCCTAAGCCCTTTGGGACAATCTGCATATATCTTCATATATACAGATTTTTCCCTTTGACAGATAAGAACACATTGAATTTATACGATGTATTTACCTAATATGACCTGAATTCTTTAATTCCACTACAAAAGGCTCTCTATCTTTTCTTAACTATTTCTTTTGGAAACATTTTTAAAGAAAGAAAATACTGGAGTGGCATTATTTAAATGAACAAGCTTTAATGAATCTATGAAAGATAAGGTAAAAACACCAAAATCTATTTTGTTCAGATGATGCTAAATTAAGATTCTCTCCTTGATCAGAAGAGCACTATACAGATATTAATGCAAACCAGGCTCATCTCCCTCTTCCCTGTCCTCTCTTGGATTCCCTAAGGCAGTGAGGCTGACTGTGCCCTCCCCCTACTCCTTCTAGGGCCACAATTCCCAGAAAAAATGAATAAAATGAACAGAAATAATTATGTTCCATAAGCTACAGAACCTTATAAATTCAGTCTACTGATGATTAGAGAGATGATCAATGTCAGATTATTAGAGAAATCCAATTACCTTGCATTACTTTCATGCTTTTAGAAGACCGCAAGATTTCGACTTTTACTGGCATAAAAATCAAGGAATCTATTTATGTAGGCAGGAAAATATTTGCATCTTTTTGTGGAAGTTCAGTTCTTTATCTCATTTTTCCTTTGACCTCAAGTAAGTATGACCTAGTGGTATCCATGAAAGTTTGTCAACCCTAGATTTATTTTTAATCCATGCTGGTAGCCCATTTACTTATTGAGCTCTCATTAATACACCATGCCTTCTATGAAGCACACAGGGAATTCAGAATGCAAGAGAAGGAACAGATAAATTATCTGCCAAAAGATAAATGCTTGTGCTTGCTTTAATTAATTACAATTAAACATGTTGTTTATTTTCACCAAAATAAAATATATTGCCAACTTTATCTTTAGAAACAAGAGGCAGCCTGACATAGGGGATAGAGGGCCAGCAATAGAATCAGGAAAACCTAAGGATGAATCTTGATTCTGGTATATACTTTGTTGTCATGGGCAAACTACTTAACCTTGATGCAAGGTTCTAAGAGTATCAACTGCTACCTAGTTGTCTATCTGTATGAAGAGAGACTTCCATATCAGGGGATCCTTGGATTCTTAAAGTCTTAGGTCCAAATTTCTTTTCCCCAACCGTAAAAAGAAAATTGTAGGAAGAGGGTGGTAATGACTGTCCTTAATCAGAAATAGGCCATTGAAGTTCTTAGAGGTACCTCTGCAGGATTAGGGGTATCTTTCACTAATGTCATTAGCTTAAGTGCCCATTCTAGTGTATTCTATCTAGTATTAGCTACCAGTGATCAAATCTCCACTTCCACTTAACCAATAAGCTTTTGGAAAGGATACTTACTTTAAAGATAATAAGCACAAAAGTACAAATATTTTTCCTCTTCAACACATGGAGGGACACACTTTCTCCCATAATACCTAGAACTCTTGAGAGAATGTATTCAAACCCAACTCAGTTTCCACATAGTATGAGCCCCACCAAGTAAACATTTAAATTTAGCATTGTGACTGGATGAGTCCCCATCTCTGGGCTGAGCCCTGAAGGTTGGTCAAAGTCTTAAGGCATCACTGATGGACTGACTGATTGCAAAAACATCATAGACTCAACTCCTGGACCTTCCGGTAGCTCATTCTCCTGACTTTTTTTTTAAACATTTATTAATATTCATTTTTAACATGGTTACATGATTCATGCTCCTACTTTCCCCTTCACCCCCCGCACTCCCCCCACCCATGGCCAACGCGCATTTCCACTGGTTTTATCATGTGTCATTGATCAAGACCTATTTCCAAATTGTTGGTAGTTGCATTGGTGTGGTAGTTTCAAGTCTACATCCCCAATCATGTCCACCTCAACCCATGCGTTCAAGAAGTTGCTTTTCTTCTGTGTTTCCACTTCTGCAGTTCTTCCTCTGAATGTGGGTAGCGTCTTTACCATAAATCCCTCAGAGTTGTCCTGGGTCATTGCATTGCTGTTGGTACAGATGTCCATTACATTCGATTTTACCACAGTGTATTGGTCTCTCTGTATAATGTTCTTCTGGCTCTGCTCCTTTCACTCTGCATCAATTCCTGGAGGTCTTTCCAGTTCACATGGAATTCCTCCAGTTTATTATTCCTTTGATCACAATAGTATCCCATCACCAACATATACCATAATTTGTTCATCCATTCCCCAATTGAAGGACATACTCTCCTTTTCCAGTTTTTTGCCACCACAAAAAGTGCAGCTATAAATATTTTCATACAAGTCTGTTTATCTATGATCTCTTTGGGGTACAAACCCAACAATGGTATGGCTGGATCAAAGGGAAGGCATTCTTTTATAGCCCTTTGAGCATAGTTCCAAATTGCCAGCCAGAATGGTTGGATCAGTTCACAACTCCACCAGCAATGCATTAATGTCCCAATTTTTCCACATCCCGTCCAGCATTCATTACTCTCCCCTTCTTTCATTTTAGCCAATCTGCTAGGTGTGAGGTGATACCTCAGAGTTGTTTTGATTTGCATTTCTCTAATTATTAGAGATTTAGAACACTTTCTCATGTGCTTATTGATACTTTTGATTTCTTTACCTGAAAATTGCCTATTCATGTCTCTTGCCCATTTATCAATTGGGGAATGTCTTGATTTTTTATACAATTGATTTAACTCCTTGTATATTTGAGTAATTATACCCCTGTCAGAGTTTTTTGTTATAAAGATCTTTTCCCAATTTGTTGTTTCCCTTCTGATTTTGGCTACATTGTTTTTATTTGTACAAAAGCTTTTTAGTTTAATAAAATCAAAACCATTTAATTTACATTTTGTAATTTTCTCTAACTCTTGCTTGGTTTTAAAATTTTCCCTTTCCCATAGATCTGACAGGTATACTGTCATATATATATATATGTATATATATATATACATATATATATATATGTTCAGCTAATTTTCTTATAGTTTCCTTCTTTATATTCAAGTCATTCACCCATTCTGAATTTATCTTGGTGTAGGGTGTAAAAATAGATATGATTAAAAAAGATAGGGACGGTCATTACATCCTGATTAAAGGCAGTATAGACAATGAGGAAATAACAGTGCTCAATATGTATGCACCAAGTGGCATAGCATCCAAATTCATAAAGGAGAAACTGGCAGAGCTCAAGAAGGAAATAGATAGTAAAACCAGAATAGTGGGAGATCTAAATATTCCTCTTTCAGATCTAGATAAATCAAACCAAAAAATAAATAAAAAAGAGGTAAGAGAGGTGAATGAAGTCCTAGAAAAATTAGATTTAATTGATATGTGGAGAAAAATAAATAGGGACAAAAAGGAATACACCTTCTTTTCAGCTGCACATGGTACATTCATAAAGACTGACCATGTAATAGAGCATAGAAACATTGTAAACAAATGCAAAAGAGCAGAAATAATGAATGTAACCTTCTCAGATCATAATGAAATAAAAATAATAATTAGTAAGGGCACCTGGACAGGAAATCAAAAACTAATTGGAAATTAAATAATATGATTCTCCAAAACCAGCTAGTCAAAGAAGAAATCATACAAACAATCAACAATTTCATTGAAGAGAGTGACAATGATGAGACATCCTACCAAACTCTGTGGGACGCAGCCAAGGCAGTACTCAGGAAGAAATTTATATCCTTGAGTGCATATATTAACAAATTAGGGAGGGCAGAGATTAATGAATTGGGCATGCAACTTAAAAAACTAGAAAGCGAGCAAATTAAAAATCCCCAGATGAAAACTAAATTAGAAATACTAAAAATCAAGGGAGAAATTAATAAAATTGAAAGTAAAAGAACTATTGAATTAATAAATAAGACTAGAAGCTGGTATTTTGAAAAAACAGATAAAATAGAAAAATTACTGGTCAATCTAAATGAAAAAAGGAAAGAAAACAAAATTGACAGTATCAAAGATGAAAAGGGAGACCTCACCTCTAATGAAGGGGAAATTAAGGCAATCATTAAAAACTATTTTGCCCAATTATATGGCAATAAATATAACAATCTAGGAGATATGGATGAATATTTACAAAAATATAAACTGCCTAGATTAACAGCAGAAGAAATAGAATATCTCCTGACTTTTTAAATCTCACAAGATCATATCCATCTTCAATCCTTTCATGTAAAATAGGAAAGAACAAACACTGAGGCAAAGAACTGAGACTTGATTTGATGGATCATATGTCTGCCTCTGATGGGAGAGACCCAAGGGCTCCCCAAATTTCTCACCCAAATAGATATGAGAACAATATACTCAGATCAAGAGAAGATAGGCCTGAGTTGATAAGTGACTTTTGACTACACCCCAGTTCTAGCTATTATAGCTAATCAAAAAGACTTCTCTTTATCATGTAGTGAAGCAAATTGGAACCAATTACAGGATTTCTGCATATGTTCCAAATCTCTCTAAAGCAAAGCTATTGCCTTCCTCTTGAGACTATTTTCCATTTTCTATGTATATATTTTGTTTGTTCATTATTGTCTGCATGTTGTATCCCCCTTTAAGTTAAAAGTTCCTTGAGTGTAAGGGCAATTTTGCCCTTTATTCTCTTCCCTGAACATAGTAGGTCCAAAATAAATTATTTTTCACTGGTTGTTCACAGCATCCTACCTCTCTGTGAGCAGCCTATCCAACCTCTTTCTTCATGGCACAGACAATCAACTGAGTATGTTCACTAATCTCCTTTCTCATATCCCCAACCCCTTCCAAAAGTTTTATTACAGATTTACTTCTGATACATGATTATGGAGTAAATTAAGACTGAATGTTGGAAGCAATCATCTTTTCATGCCAGAAATTTCATGAGATAACCTTAGAAATTGTGAAACTGAGAGCTGATTCCATTGTATGCCTTACAAACAGCTCATACAGACTTTCAGTCAGAAAAATCCAGGTTTGAATCTCTCCTCAGACACTGGCTAATTATATAACCTTAGGCAAGACAGTTCACCTGGCATTGGTTTCTTTGTTTGTAAAATAATGGGTTTGGACTCAATGATTTCTTATGTCCCCTATAGTTTTGAAATCTTTGATCTCCAAATTCTATGTCAAGGCAATCTGAGCTAAAAGGAACATGAACGAATGAATGAAAAATACTTATTAAGTGTTTGCTGTGGGTCAGGCACTGTGTTGAGTCCTAAGTATACAAACAGGAAAAAAAAATAGTCACCCTGCCTTCAAGGAATTTACACTCTAATAGAGGAAAAAATTACATATTGAAGGATGGTAGCCAGGGTAGAGGACCTGATGGAGTTTCCTTTCCAGGAAGACAGGTGTTATTTTGATTACTGTTCCTCAACCAAGAGGAATCTGGTCCAGCTATCTCACCTAACAGATGAGGAAGGGTACCCAGGTGGAATGCTCATTGATTTTCCCAAGGTGTCACAGCTAGTTAATGGGAGGGCTGGGCAAGAGTCTAGGATGGTGACTATCATTCCAATATGGTTTGGTTTTGTTTCCCTATCACATTGCTTTAATATGAAAATAGTTCAGACCCTTTCCAGTTTAATTCAACAGACAATTATCAAACGCTTTCTCTGGGTGAGACACCATGACACAAAATAAAATATGGCAATCCCTGCCTTCAAGGAATGTACAATCTAATTTCAAAGAAGAAAATTTATATTTAATATAAGGTTAAAAAAATCCTATGAATTGGAGCTCTGCCCAAATAGAATGGAATGCCTCAGGACATAGCTGACCCTGTGAATGTCTTAACACAAAAGCAGTACAACTTCTTACCAGATATTTTTCAGAGTAGATTCTTATTCAGGCATACAATGGAAGATCCCCTCCAGTTCAGAAGCTCTGTGTGATTCTAAGTGATATGGCAAGAACACGAATAATTCTAATATGAAGATGAATGTCACAGGAACAAAAAAGACCTCCAGAAAAAATGCTCTAGGCAAATCTGTGAGAGAAAACATGACTTTTAGCTGAAAAGATCAGGGAAGACCTCAGAGAAACATGGCAACTGCATTAGGCCTTGAGAGAAGATAAGGAAGAAATGAGGGAAGAGTGCCTTCCAGGTATGTGGAACAATCTGCATGAATATATGGAATAAGAGCTCCCTGAGGGCAGGGGCTAAATTTCAAATTTTAGTTTGTTTCCTCCTTGTACAGAGTGGTTGATAAATGTTTAATTAGACAAAAAATATAAGGAACGAAGTAATACCAAATACAGCTGGAGAGGTACAATGGACATGGAGCTGTGTGATCAAGAGTACATTATTGCCATAGTATAAAAAGAAAAGGCATCATGGGTAAAATAGACAGATAAACAAATTTAAGTCCAAAGTATGAATAGTGAGCAATATAGGCTCTATAAGAGAGAGAAACAAGGGCAAACTAGTTAAAGGAAAGCTTGGCAGGAGAGATCCAACTAAACACAAGTTGGAGTCATAGTAGAGGAACTCCCTCCAGTGCTAAAGAATATATATTTTATCTTATGGACTATAGGGACCCACTGAGGGGTCCCTTTAGAAGGGAAGTGATGAGGTCAGACTGGTGGCATAAAAAGATTATTTAGCACAAATGTGAAAGATCGAGTCTAAAAAGGACAAGGTTTTATGCAGGTCCTCAGGTAGGAGTCTGCACAAATAGTTAAAGTTTCCCATCATACCATTTGAACCAAAGAAAACCCAACCTATCACCACAGAGTAAAAGAATGTGGTCTTTGATGTTCTGTCATTTCATTAGTGCCCTAGAATCTTCATGACCCCATTTAAGGTTTTGTTGTTCCTCATCTATAAAATAAGGAAACCAAGGCAAACAGGATAAAATGACTTGCCCAGGATCACACAGCTAGGAAGTTTCTGAGGATGGTTTTGAACTCAAGACTTCCTGACTCCGGGCCTGGTGTGGTAAAAAAATGTTATAGAAATTAATTTTTATATTTCATTCTGCTCTAGTGCTGAAGAATCAGTAAAAGCTGCTTCTATATGATCTCTATAAAGTTCATTTTATTCCATGCCAGGATTCACTATCAATGACAGGAAACCTTACCAAAAAATGGCATGAACTTTCTGCAAACCTGAGGTCTTTTTCTTTTTCTTTTCTTTTTTTTTAAACCCTTACTTTCCATCTCAGAATTTATACCAAGTATCCATTCCAAGCCAAAAGAGCAGTAATGGCTAGGCAATTTGGGTTAAATGACTTGCCCAGGGTCACACAGATAGGAAGTGTCTGAGACCAGATTTGAACCTAGGACATCCCATCTCCAGACTTGACTCTTTATCAACCAAAATACCTAGCTGTTCCGTGATGTATTTTTCAAATGCAATATGACAAAAAGCACCAACCCAGAAAGTAGCAGAAATTGATGATGCTCATAAAGCACCAAACCTGGAGTCAGAAAGACCTGATTTCACACTTGACTGCAAACACTTGTAAACCTAGGCAGATTACTTAACCTCCATTTGCCTCAGTTTCCTCAACTGCAAAATGGGGATAATAATAGCACTTACCTCCCAGAATTGTCATGAGGATCAGATGAGATAATAGTTGTAAAGCACTTAGCACAGTGCCTGGCACACAATAAATGCTGTATAAATGTTAGTTTTTGTTATTGTTATTATTATTAACTCCAGATAAGTCCTAATGATCTAAGAAACCCATATTAGTCCATCGTTGTTCCAACTTTGATGAGAATCACAGTAATACATAGTCTACCATTCTTATAACTAAAGTTAAGTCTGAAAGTGAAGTTAAATCCTACATACAGCTAAATGGTGACCTACTCTCTCTGTCTATGGTGCTGACAGAAAAATATGTTTCCCTCCTTTCAAAAGAGTCATGGCGACTTTGGTTGGGCATCCAACGTAGTTGCTTCATCCCTTGGCAACTTGGCTTAAATGTTTTTTGTCATAAGGAAGGTCTTGATGATTGGGGGAAGGATGGAGTTAAGGGCAAATTACTGTGGTTTAAAACAAAAAGCAACAATAAGATTGGTTTTTAAAAATACATCCCTGGCATTCCTCTGACATTAAGTACACTGTTTTCTGGTCTCCATGGCTTTGTCCCAACTCTAGAATGGCACGGACATCTGCTGCCAGCAATTCTGCCATCAAGTCTAATGTTGCTGAATATCCCGGTAATAAATAGCTCCAGGGATTAGCGAGGCAATAGGGTGGCCACCGGGAGCATGTACCACCGGCTGCTAGTCTTTTGTGTAAGCATGTTGTAACTCTCTTTTTCCTCTTCACAATAACAATTTCAAATGCCAGACACTTTATCAAGACAAAAAGCATTTGGGCCTGATCCAGTGTCCCTGCCTCCAAAGACAGCAGAGGGAATCATAAAGCTGGGTTTCTTTTCTTATTTTAATCTCCCCTAAAAACACAGAATTCACAGAGTTGGGGAAAGATGAACCAACTGGGGATTTTACACCATGGATTGTCGGTGATATGACTAAAAAACATTTCCATCCCAACAAGGTAGGATAGAGAAGTAAAAAGAAAAGTAAATGTCATTTACAGGCTCTGGCTACCTGATGGTCTGATGAAATTGTATCATGGTTGCCTAGGAGCAATTTTGCTAATCCTTTTTTTGTCCTTAAGCAGTATATTGAGTCTCCAAGTGCTATTGCTACATGGAGATTCGGTTACTGGGGACACAAAAGGGAACACGCAGGATTTTGTTGAATTTTGACATTTATTATCTAAAAAGATGACCATTAATTTGATTTATTTCAACAAGCATTTATTTAGAGCCTACTACACGTAAGGCACTGTCCTAGGTTCTGGGGAAATAAAGACAAAATAAAACAAAGGTCCTGTCTCTGTGAAACATAATTGATTAGGACACTGTACAATTTTTAAACAGAGAACCATATTGTTATTTGTTTTCTATTTATTTACTTTTTATTGTTATTTTCTGGTTTTTTGTTATCTAGTTATTGTTATTTTCTATTTATAAAATAATTTGAGAAGGAGGAGAATATTAACAATTAAGAACAGTGGGAAAGATTGTCTTTGATCCTGGAAATAATAGAAAGCCAATGAAGTTTATTGAACAAGGGAATGAAATAGTCACATTTGTATTTTAGGAAAATCACATTGGTGACTTTATAATGGATATATTGGAGGGCAGAAAGACTTGAAGCAGGCAGAACAATTAGGAGGCTATGGTAAGAGGTAATGAGGGCCTGAACTAGTGTGGTAGCCATGGGAGTGGAGAGAGGGAGAAAGATACATGAGATGTCATCAGGGTAGAACCAACAAGATTTGACAGCTAATTAGATACAAGAGAAGGAATGTTCTAGAAGGAACTTACAAAAGGAATCAAGGATCATACCAAGGCTGGAAAGATAGTGATACTCTCAAAAGAAATAGGGTAGTAAAAAGAAAGAGTTTGTATGAGGGATGGGGGATTAATGATTTGGATGTATTGAATTTGGTCATCTAAAGAGAAATATTATTTAGCTCATTCAAAAAGAAATGTCCAATGTGTAGTTGATGATTCAGAATAAGAGCTCAGGACAAAGACTTTTTAGAACTGGATAAAAAGACAGGAATTATCTGAATAAAGAGTATACTCGTATGGGAGTTAATGCGATCCCCAAGTGACTTCATAATTGGGGGAAGTATGAAATGAACAATGATATATTAAAGGAGACTTCCTCACCCCTGCCTTTTAGAGTCTTTATTAAACACTTTGTTGAAATATTGCTTTCCACATGAGCCCTTTCATGATCCTCCCAGCTGCCAGTACCCCCCAAATTGTATTTAATTCATATTTTTGTACCATCAATTTATATTTCTTCATATTTTCTCTTCATAGGCAATAAGTTCCTCAAAGGCAGGAAATAATTCATTCGTATGCTTTTATCACCAGTGCCTAGCATGGTTGTCACATAATAGCTACTTAAGAAATACTTAATGATTGATGTATGGATGGATGGATATATGGAATACGACAATCTCCAATGATTTGAAAAATTGGCAACTAAGTGCATACAGGGTATGAACAGGTTAAAGTATATAGTATATCAAATAAGTAATTCTAAATAACTAGAGTAAAAGATCTGAATTTGAATTCAGGGAGACTTGAGTTCAAGCCTTTACTGGCTATGTAATCTTGGGCAAATCACTTAATCTCATAGGATCCCAGTTTATATATATACATATATGTATATATATGAGATAAATTGGAAATAATCAACAAAGGGAAGGCATTAACATTAAGGATGTCCAAAACGGTTCCTATAGAAGGTGGGATTTTAGCTGAGACTTTAGGGAAATCAAGAAATGGAGATGAGAAGGGTGATAATTTTAGGGATGCATTACAGTCAGGGCAAATATCCAGAATCAGATGTGTTTTGTGCATCAATGAGCATCTTTAGATCTTATCTTTTCCCAAAGTTTTTAAACTCCTTAAGTCAGAGACTATATTTTATTACACTTTCTTGTATCATCCATCAGGCCTTTCAGACTACTGTATATTGGAAGAGATTCATAAATACTTGTTAAATGGCAGTTTTGCTGCCTTTTATACATGTTGGACCTTGGAAATGTCTCATCCCCTCTCTGGTTTCAGTTTCTTCATCTATAAAATGATAGGAGTAAGTGGAGTCGTGGAAGGGCTTGGATTAATGATTGAAAAGTGGAATGGGCTAATTCAGCACTTACCAAAGTCTTCAAGCATAGTCTGGGAAATTGCCTGTTGAGTATATTGTAGAAGGGACTCATGATGCACCCTCCTCTTCTACTTACATATACCTATATTTAGATACATGTAAATACACGCTTACATTTATATATTGTCTACTAATGTGCCAAGTACTATGCTTAGTGCTTTACATATATTATCTCATTTGATCTTCACAACAACCTGGAAGATAGATGGTATTCCCCATTTTGCAGATAGGGAAACTGACTCAAAACAGAAGTTAACTTAACTTACCAAGGTCACATAGCTAGCAAATATCTGAGATCTGACTTGAACTCAGGTCTTCCTGATTCCTGGCCCCAAGCTCTACCCACTGAATCACTTAGCTCCTCATAAAAGAAAATAATATTGGTTCCCCATTTTTATGTAAGTCCTTGAAGGCCTTATCTATATTTGTATGCCCTAGGACAAAGCACAGTTACGAGAACACAGTAATTGCTTAATAAATTTTCTACCATTCAGTCATTCTTCCTTCTTTTCTTCCTTTTCTCCTTTTCTCCCTTTTTTTTCATTTTTTTCCTTTTTTCATTTCTTTATCCCCTTTCTTCCTTTTTCTTCCTTTCTCCCTTCCTTTTTTCCACTTTTTTCTTTCCTTTTTTCCTTTCTCCCTTCCTTTTTTGTTTTTTCCCTTTTTCTTTCTCCTTTTCTTCCTTTTTTCCATTCCTTTCCTTCTCCCTCTTTTCCTTTATTTCTCCTTTTCTTTCATTCTTCCTTTCTTTCTATCAGACAATGAAACAAGATTTTTCTCTATAAAATTTCCTGTAAAGGACTATTGGCATGGTAAAAACATATATCTTATAAAATTCTGTGTGGCAAAAGTACTAAGTAATGTAGTAGAAAAGAAAAAGCTATATAAATCAACAAGTTGTCTACACCAGTGATATCAGACTCAAATAGGAATAGAGCAATATGCAAGGCATATTGACTTAGAAAAGCACATATTAACATTATCTATGTTTTGTCATATATTTATTTATTTTATTAGATATTTCCCAATTGCATTTAAATCTTTTACTTGTCACACTTTGAAGTGTCATAGGGAGCATGATATATGCTCCCCAGCTTTCATGTTTTTAAATCTTCTAGTCTAGGCCATTGTCCTCTTATCAATAACTATGGTTATTCCCTATTTCTATTCTTTTGGTTTGGGAATCTAAACAATGTAAAACTAATTTTCCAGTTTAGTTCAAACAATCTAACAATATATTCCCCACAGAGAGAAAAACACATATTATAGTTTCTTTTAGATTATTTTTAAAATTCAACTCTTATCTTTTCATTCTCTTTCTAAATTCTAAAGTCATTAACTCTGCCTCTTTGCAAGATTTTAAATTTTACATTTCTTCTCACCTTTAATCAACTATACAGTATTTTAAATGATTAAAGAGCTCTTTAAGGAATATAATGTTATTGCTGATTATATGCTGAATCATCACATAATCACAATGAATATTTACCAACCTGAAAAGATCTGTAATATGTTTAATCTAGTTCAGGCTTAATTAAAGAAATATGAAGGTCATAGAGAAGTGTTAAAGTGATATTTTTCCCCCCAAAAAAGTATTTCTCACAAAATTTTGTTTTCACTTTTTGAAAAAAATAGTAGACAGCAAAGATGTTTCAAGCAATGAGCATTATGATGAAGTGGAAAGAGGGCTGGCTTTGGAGTTAAAGGATCTGGGTTCAAATCCTGACTGCCACATATAACCTATATGATCTTGGATAAATCACTAAAATTCTCTGGACATAAGTTTTCTCATCCATAAAATGAAGAGATTCAATTCTATGGCATCTAGAAAGGACCTCTTCCAACTCTTGGTCTATGATCCTACCCTATGACTATCAAAACTGTATCATATATATTTCATGAGAAGTCATGCACAATATTTTCTGTGGTCTAATACTAGGAAGGAAAAAGAGAGGTCAAGTCAAGAGTTTTCTAGTTATCTGCTTACTGTGATTCATCACCCATCGATGCTTCAGGCTCATAGTTTCTTATCTCCATTTTAACAAACTCCCCTTTTCCTTAATGTGAATTATATTACAGTGAACTATAATACCATAGGTACATATATATGTATAGTTTTGGTCAATTAATCAAATCATTGATAAATCAGCAAGTCTTATTGATTGCTTATGATGTACTAGGCACAATGAATATAAAGCCAAAAGTGAGTTCCTGCCTTCGAGGCCTTGACAGTGTCCTGGAAATATATAATATATTTATGAATAAGAACGGGATATAGAAAATAAATATATAGTGATCGGCATCTAAGAGGTGATGAGGTGATAAATCAAGATAAAGGATAAATCAAGATTGGTCTTTGGAAACAATTTCTCTTGAATTGAACCTTGACGGAATCTACAAATACCAAAAGGCTGAAATAGGAAGAGAAATTAAGCATTTATATAGTATCTATTCAGGCAACTAGGTAGCACAGTGGAGAGTGCTGGTCCTGGAGTCTGAAAGACTCACCTCCCTGAGTTCAAATCTGACCTTATACTTAGTAGCTATGTGATCCTGGGGAAGCCACTTAACTATTTGCTTCAGTTTTCTCATCTCTAAAGTGAGCTGGAGAAGAAAATGGCAAACTATTCCAGTATATTTGCTAAGAAAACCCCAAATGGAAACATGAAGAGTCAGATGCAACTGCAAATGACCAACAAGAAAAATAGTGCTTATTTCATGCTAAGCTCTACAAACATTATTTTGATTGATCTTCACAACAACCTTAGGAGGCAAGTGTTATTATTATTATACCCATTTTACAATTAAGAAAAGAGAGGTTAAATGACTTTCCCAGGACCACACAGCTAGTAAGTGTTGAAGGCTGGATTTAACCTGAAGGCTTCCTGACACAAAGATAAGCACTCTATGCATTGCACCACTATCTGCCTCTTGCTTTCAAGACACTGGTAGGATGGAGGTATACAGGGAAATCTATACAAGGCATAGAGATGACATATGAAATGTTATGATGCCATTTAGGGTTGTCTTCAGTTCTATCATTATGGTCATTGTTTATGTTGATCTCCAGTGTACCATGGTGGATGGGGAACTGGAGTTGGAATCCAAAAGACCTGGGTTAGAATTCCATCGCAAACAATAACTGTGTAACCCTGGATAAATCATTTAACTTCTCATTCCTCAATTTTCCCACCTATAAAATGAAGAGGCTATACTTTATGGCCATTCTAGATGTTATGTTGTTTTTCTGGCATTGCTTTCCTTTTCATTCTCCTTAATACCTTTCTTACAAGCAAGTCATCACTAGTAACATGTCATCTTACTTATAAATTATCACATCCATTTCCATCACCGCTTGGGTTGTCAGCCATTCAGCTTCTTTGGAGACAGTAGTGTGTGTTCCAGCCAGAGAGTGTCCTTGAGAGAATATTGAACATAAAAAGAAAGTTTTTTCAGGAGTGCATGGCCTGAAAGTATTGTATGATTTCCCAGAGATCACAAATAAATCTAATACAAAACTGGATGCAAGCAAAACAGAAAGGTAAAGTGTTAGGAATGTTCAGAGAACAAAGATTAACTTTTGAGTCAGACTCAGGCTGCTTGGAGAAAATAACATTCTAAATGGACCTTAATCCATTTCAACAAGTAGAGATGGTAGAGGAGGGCATCCCTGATGAAGGAAATGTCAAAAGCTCCTCAATGGCAAAGATTATATCATTGTTTAATTTCGGTGTTCATGACACCTCGAGGCAATGTAGACTAGGAGTCATAAAGTCCTGGGTTCAAATCCCATCTCAGACATTCATTATGATACATGAAGAAGAATAAAATGTAAAAAGACTGAAACAGGTTATGGAGAACTTTAAAGTTCAAACAGAGGACTTCATACTTAATTGTGGGAGTAAAAAAGGAGCCAGTGGAGTTTGTTGAGTAGGTTATTTCTGCACTTGAAGAAGATCTCTTTGATGACTGAGTGAAGGATGGACTTGAGTGGTCAGAGATTTGAGACACAAATGAAAATGAGATTGGAATCAAATTATGGAGGGGCTTAAATACCAATTAGGGTGATGAGGGAGATAGAATACTGTACAGGGTGTTAGGAAATCCAGAGTTTCTGCCTCAGACACTAGCTATAGAATTGGGGCATATCAATTAACCACTCTGAGACTCAGTTTTCTCATCTAAGAAATGGAAAACATACCTAACAACTTTATGATGGGGCTTAAATGAGATCATAGACAAAAAGCACTTTACAAAGAAAAACAGTACTATGTTACTAGTATCAGTATTATTAAGCCAGTTGTCATTATTTAGTCCACAGAGTTTGCATTTTAATTTGTGGAGAAGAGCCATTAAAGATTTTAGATTTGTGGAAAGAGGTGATTAGATAACTTCCATTAGGAGAAATAATCTGTCAGTACTGTGTAGGGTGGAATACCTATTAATAAATAAGTATTAAGAATCTACTCTCAAGGTCTTGATCAATGATACATGTAAAACCTAGTAGAATTGCATGTTGGCTATGGAGGGGGGGCGTTGGGGGAAGAGGAAAAGAACATGGGAAAGTATTCTAAATAAAAATTTTAAAAAATTAAAAACAAGAATCTACTCTCAGTAGTCAGCTGCTATTCTAGATAAACTGTAGAATATCAGAGATGGAAGGAGTCATTGAAGTGAGCTACTAAAACTTCACCTAAACAATAATGTCTCCTGCCACGTACCTGATAAAGGGTTTTTCAATATTTGCTTGGAGACCCCAGTGATGGGGAACTCACTGTCTCCTGAGACACTTTGGGATAGATCCGATTATAAATCTGCACAACACATGACTAATGGAGCCAGAAATAAAACCCAGTTCATATGGTTCCCAATCCAGGGTTCTTTCCATTTCATTGCATTGTTTTTGCATTATATTTTCTAAAGACAAAGAAAATGACAGTGCGTGCGGCTGAATGGCAGGGTATGTATAGGGTAGCACTGGGACATCTTATATGACATTAACCTGTGAATGGAAGATGGTTTCAAGGAAAGTCTGGATGATAAATGTTTTATTCTGCCAACTAATGGTTTTAATAAACAATAAACAAAGTGGGATCTATGCTTTCAGTCATTTGCATAAATGTGATCTAAGAATTTATTGGGAAACATCTAAATTTTCATTTCTTAAACTTTTTTGTTTTGATTCTTATTTCTTTTCAACTAACAATCATTTTTCCTCTCCATGACAACTCCTCTCTTCACTGAAAAAAAAAGAAAAACTTATAACAAATATAGCCAACCAAAAAAAAAATCTTCCCATGTTGTCTACATTCAAAAGTGTACATCTTATTTTATAACTTGAGTCTATCACTTCTCTGTCAAGAGGTAGGTACTGTGCTATATTATTGGTTCTCTATGTCCTTTGATGAAGGACATAATGATGTCCTCCATCACAGGTTGGCCATTGCATTGATTAGAGTTTTTTTAAGTCTTCATTAAGAATGCAGTTGATTGGGATTTCTTAAACTGAGGTCTGTGGGCAGATATCAGAGATGAATTTTGATATGAAAATATAACCAGATACCTTCAAAACATGTATTTTATTTTATGCATCTAAAATATTGCTCTTAGAAGGAATTCATGGACTTCAGAGGATGGCCAAAGGGCTCACAACATAAAAAATATCAAGGACACTTGCATCAAATACATGTACAGATCATTGTCATGAAGATATTATATGAATCAAATGGTTCAACTGTGAAAACTTAGCTACTCCCAGCAATGCGATGATCCAGGATGATTCTTTTTTTTCATATTTATTTATTTTTAAGTATTTTTCCAAGGTTACATGATTCATGTTCTCTCTCTTCCCTCTTCCCTCCTCCCTCCCAGAGCTGACAAGATCCAGTACAATTCTGAAGAACTTATGATGGAGAATGCTATACACCTCCAAAGAAAGAACAATTGGAGTTGGATGAAAACAGATCAAAGCATACTATTTTTCACATCAGTGTATTTATGGTTTTATTGGGGGGGGGGGTTGTTTTATATGAGTGTGCTCTTACAACAATTACAAATATGAAAGTATTTTGCATGATAATACATGTATGACCCAGATCAAATTGCTTGACATCTCCAAGTAGGGGGAGGGAAGGCTGGGAGAGATACATCTTGGATCTTATAATTTTTAAAAACTTACATTAAAAATTATTATTACATGTCATTGAGAAAAATAAAATATCTTTGAATAAAAAAATCAAAATGGTTTCATAGTTATTAAGGAATTATTCAAGGTTTTTTTTAATTATTACTGTTGATAGGAAAGCCCAGATTTGCTACTTACTATCCTTGAACAAGTCATTTAATCTCTCATTAACTCAATTTCCTCACCTGTAAAATGTAGAAGTTAGACTAGATAGCCTCTACATATCCACTTCAGCTCTAGATCTCAGATCCTACACCCCTTCTCCTCTCTATTCCCCTTCTCACTTGATATCTTCTTCTAATTTAGATATTTTGATATTTGATCCAATGATGTATTCAAAGTTATTTCCTCTAGGATGGATTTCCTCTGTGTGTACTTTGTTACTATTTCAAGTATACTTCCCACACTTTTTTTTAATTCAGTGCCATTTTTACTTCCTCATATAACAATCAAGGACTGAGGTGTTAGAGTGCAAATGTGTTGGCTGCTTGTTCACTGATGATGAAAAAAAGTTCATTAGAGAAATGCTAACAGTTCTGCCTCATTTGCCATCTGTTGGTGATACCCCTTCCAGTTTAAACTATAAATGTGTTTACTATGATCAGAATGTCAATAACAGAACAGATTTAGACCTAGAAGGACCTTCTGGCTTGGCTGGGTCTCACACCAAAGCCTTTGGAAGATTTATTTTTCCCTCTCTTGTTCTTCAATATTGTGTGAGACTATATTGCTCATAATCTTCCATCTTCCTCCTCTGTGAAATTTTACATACTTCAAGATGACATTACTTTTGGTTACCGTGTCTCTATGATTGGTAAGGAGATAATGTACCAGCTAAGATGATTCCTGAATTGTTTTTTGTTCTTCTGTTAGATTTATTGGGACAATTACTTTAATTTAATTCCAGCTATAGGAAATGCAATGTCAATGTATTCTGTTTTGTTACAAGTTTTTAGCACCATTAGTTTGTTTGAATAGTTTGGCTCTTTTTTATTTGTACCTAGCATGTTTTTTTCATCTTTTGCCTTTCTTCTACTTTAGATATTTCCTATCTCTACTTTTATGAATTGATGATCTGACTACACAAAGAAGTAACTTAGAAAAATTGTGTCTATAACTAGTCTTCTCCTGACTCTTAAGAAATTTGATTTCATTGTGTGTGATTAACATGAGTATTAATCTATTTCATTTTTAGAAAGGAATATAATAACTGGAGGTCAGATGGGTGGCTCAGTAGATCAAGGGTCAGATTTAGATATAGGATGTCCTGGGTTCAAATATGATCTCATACACTTCCTAGCTATGTGACTGTGCAAGTCTTTTAATGACTATTGCCTAGCCCTTACCACTCTTCTACCTTGGAGCCAATGCACAGTATTGATTCCAAGACAGAAAGAAAGAGGTAGTTTTTTTTTTTTATTTTTTAATTAAGTAAAAAAAAATTTTTAAAGAAAGCAGTAACTGTTAAGATGTTTTCCATATATCAGACCTAAGTTTGCTTCTTTCCAAGCTCTGCTCATTGCACTTGGTGCTGTCTCCTGCAGTAAAAAGAACAAATCTAACTTTTCTTCTACACGACAGACTTTTTGAATATTGAGTATAGTTATCATGTCTTCTTGAATCTTCTTCAGGAAAAAGGGAATAATAATAGCTATACTAGGCAGAGTGGGTATATTTAAGTCATCCTCCAAATAAAAATTTCCAAGGAAGTTTCCATAATAACAATATCAAATACATAATACCTTTCACGGATGGGACATTCCTTTCTTTTACTCACCTTAAATTGCTGAGAATAGTAATTCTTGGATTAGTGTTCACTACTTGAGTCCTATGAAGGCTGACTAATTTCATTTGCTCTACCCCATCCTAGTAGTGTTATTTTCTGATTCCTAAACAAATTCAGCCAGCATCTTTAAAGTACCTGGTATTTCTAAAGCACTCTGATTCACACAGGGTAAACAAAGACACAAGTGAAAATTCCTACCCTCGAGGAACTTGCATTGGGGGATGCCATATCAAAATATAAAGTACTTTGAGGAGGAGTCAAACACCAATGCTTGGGGGAATCAGGAAAGGCTACAGGTAGAAAGTGGCACCTCAGTTAAGTCTTGAAAGATACTAAAAATTTTAAGTCAAAGGTACAAAAGGAGTCCCCTCCAGGTACAAGGGGCAATATCTGAAAAGACACAGAAGTGAGATTTGGGGCAATGTCATTAAAGTTGATTTGACTGAAATAGAAAGGTCACAAATAAATCAATAAAACTTATGCTAATAATAATATAATAATTAATTAACGAAACATCTATTAAGTGCCTACTATCTGCCTGACACTATGCTATGTGCTGAGGATAAAAAAAAGACAAAAATAGTCTCTCTCTTCAAGGAGTTTATAATCTAATATGGGAGACTATATGCAAACAAATATATACAAAGCAAGCTATATATAGAATAAGCAGAAAATAATTAATAGAGGGAAGGAACTAAAACTAAGAGGGAGCAATCTGAAATTTCTGTAAATATGTTTGAGCCAGATGTTGAAGGGCTTCTAAAATCAATATTTGAGTCCTTGGCAGTACCCCCAGGGTGGTCTCTGTTCCTGTGGTTGAGCAGAATTTAGAAATCTTAAGAAGAAATCAGCAAGTCTAACAAGAGACTAAAAAATTTAAAACAAAATGAAGAAACTAAATATAACTGGATTCTGTGAAAAAGAACAATAGAATTAGAATGCAAATATGTAGAGAAAGAAGGAAATGTAATGGAAAAAATATTTTAAAACAAGAATGATACTGTAAAACTCATAAAAGTTCTAAAACACAAAAATCTGAATGTTCAGGTGGAATATTGAGGCATAAATCCAAGGATTATATGTCTCCCAGGGAAACAACTTTAAAAAGAAAACTTAAATATCATACTTTTTAAAAATCATACATGAAATATTGCCCAGTATTAACAAAAGCAAATGGCAATGTTCAGATTTGGAGCATCCATAGAATGTCAATGAATAAAATCCAAGTTTAAGTCTCTAAGAAAATGAGTAGCTAAACTCCAGCACTACATCATCAAATAACTAATTTTGAAGTCAATAAGAAAAAAAACTTTCACATTCCAAGAAGGATCCATCAGAATAGCACAGGGCCACACTTTCATTTTAAAAAAGCAAATAAAAATTTGGAATATTCTGGGAAGCAAAGAAAAAGAATATATTCTATAACTTTGGCCTTCCCATGAAACCAGCCTCTGAGTTAGACGACCTATGTCTGTTCTCCTTATAGTTCAGAGCTTTCCAAGGGAGGTGGGCATCAGTCCTGGAGCCAGGCCACCCACCTTTCAGCCTCTATCTTTATCTTAGGACCAGACCATCCCTCAATCACTTTCACTAAGCAACCTGCCCTCCTTTAATGTTCATTTTCCTTTCTTCTTTAGTTAATTCAGTGCTTGGCTCAAATCTTTCTCCCTCACCATCCTGGAGGACCTCAAAATAAATATTAATACCCTCTCAACTACCCTAACTTCCCAGGCCCTCAATGAATCCAGTCTCATGACCAATTCAATCTCAGGTATACACAGAAGAGTCAAGGTCAAATCTTTGATCTGCCATCCAAAAGTTTTTCAGTTCCACATTCATGAATACTGAAGTTCTTTATTTGATCATAATCTTTTATAATACCATTTTTACTTCTACCTGGTGACCACCAGCTCTGTTTTTCATCACCATGATCTCCAATCCCTCATTTCTTTCTCAGATCTTTATCCCTATAGCAGTTACACTCTTCTTCCATTTCTTGATTCCTTGATGAATCAGCTACTCTATGCTATCTTCTACATCTGAGTTCTCTTTGTCCTATTACCATTCATTTCTTGCCAATCCCCAACCTAAGACTATTCCTACCATCTGCTTCCTTTGCTCCTATTCATGTGCTGCTGAATGAAATTGGAAAAAATCCCAAAACTCTGCTGCCTGAGCCCACTACAAATTGATGTTATAGTCTATACCAGGCTCTCACTGCAGGAAAGCAATCCTAGTATAACTACCCAATTGATTTCCTATCATACTTAGCAGAGAGGTTATGCCAAACCTCTTCATCTCTCCTCAAACCTCTCATGGCACCTTCTATTCCCACCATCTCAGCTGAGGACTTATTTCATAATCCCACTGAAAAAATTGTGGCCATTCTCATAGAACTCCCTTTTCTTCTGTTCTCCTTAACTCATATCACTCTGATGGCTTCCTCTACTATCTTCTCTTTTACTCCTTTGTCACATTAAGGGGATGCCCTTCTTTCTGAGGTGAACCTTTGGCCGAATTCCATCTCATCCTTTCCAAAAGATTGTCCTCTCTATCATCCCCACCTTTTTATTTTTAGTCTCTCCATTTTTATTGGCTGCTTCCTTAGAGCCTACAAACATCCCCATGTTTCTGCTATCCTTAAGAAACTTTCATATGATCTGACCTATCCCTTTAATCACTACTCTATACCTCTTCTCTCCTTTGTAGACAAACTCCTTGAGAAAGTGGGATATCTCTATTTCCTCTTCTCTCACTTTCTTTTTTTTTTGTCTTTTAACTTACCTTCTGTCTTGCAGATGAAATACAAGCTAGGCAACTAGGTTAAGTGACTTGCTCTGCGTCTCATAGCTATGGAAGTCTCTGAGGCCAGATTTGAACCCTCAACTCTGCACCCTCTTACACCCTACATATCTAATATCTTTTGCCAAGTCTTCTTGTTTCTATTTTCACAATATCTCATATATGGTCCCTTCTCTCCTCTGACATAGCAGGTGCCCTGATGATGCAGGTCCCTATCATCTCATACCTGGACAGTTTCAATAATCTTTTTGTTGGTCCCCCTTTCTCAAATATCTCCCCACTCCAAACCATCCTCCAATAAGCTACCAAAGTAATTTTCCTAAAGCACAGGTCTTTGTTATAACATGCAACTGGTAATAAAAAAATAAATATTTAAATTATTTTTAAAAGAACTAAAACACAGTTCTAAGGATAGCTCTCTTATACACACCCCTCAGTAAAATCTATTGTCACCCTGTTATTGTCAGAATCAAACATACAGTCTTCTATTTGTCTTGAAAGATCTCAACCTGGCCCCTTCCTATTTTTCCATTTTTTCCTCATACTTTATTTCACAGGCATTATATGAATTATCAACTTTCAGACCAGAATATGTCAGGAAATTTTCTCTCTATTTAAAGTCTGGCACTCCAACTCTAGAGTTCAAGAATTCTTGAATTTAAAGTCAATAAATAACTCCCAAAGATGATTTGGCCCAAGATATCTCCTTTCTTTTCTAACAACCAGGTTCCATGATCATACTGTCTAATGAATTCGACTTCCTGTTAATTTTTTTACACAAAAGGCTAAGGCTTGGGAATAGGGTGCATAAATTCTCTTTGTGGATCATGTTTGGGCACATCTACAATTGCTATGAATGTCTGCTAACAAGTTGATATTTTTTCTCCTTTTGTGGAGTGGGAGATAATAAGGAGAAACTCCACCACTTTGTTTTACTTTGGGAAAAGGGGAATAGGAAAAAAGTAAATGAGGAAGTCCATAAGAACAAAGTGATCTACAAGATGAGGCCAGCTTGTCTTTTGATAAGCCACAAGTAATTATAGCTAAATATCCATCGGTCCATCACTGGGCATTCCCTATGTTCCATCAATTATTTGGAGAACTATTCAATTTTCCCATACATTATAATCTCACCAAATCAAAGAGAGCTTATTAATCTGATGAGAGACTCCCCTGATCTATTTCCTTATACTTAATATTATCAAAAACATCTGAAACCAAAATTCAGCATTATTTGCAATGAAGAAACACTAAAAGCTTTCCCAGTACAAAGATAAAGCAAGAACATATCCAGTCTCCATTATTATTTTTTATAAATTTCTAGATATACTAGCTATGTTAAAAGGACAAAAAACAGAACTAAAGATATGAATATTTGGAAAATAGAAAATATATTGTCCTTATATGCTAATAACATGATGGTATACCAAAACAAATTAGCAAAGAAACCACTCATGATTATTATTTCAGTAAGGTAGCAGGAGAGAAATAAATCCATCCCCAAAAAATCATTTCTATACAATATTTCAGGGGGGGACAGTGAAATAAGAGTACTTTTATTTGAAATAGCTACAAAACGTGTAAAATATCTTGGATTTAACCTAACAAGATGTACACATGGTTTATTTAAATATAACTGGAAAATACTTTATTGAAATAAGAGATGTCTCAAGTAACTGGAGCTATGGTCATTGCTTATGGTTAGGTTATGATTTTAAAATAATAAAAATTATTATATTGCCTTAATTGGCTTATAGATTTACTGTTATTCCAGTCAAATTATCTTGGAAATACTCTATGGATCTAGAAAAAAAGTCATAACAAAATTCATGCAACAGAACAAAAGACTAAAATATCCAAGGAAATTGTGAAAAAAAATATATAACTGAGAGGGAATAGCATTTCTACACCTAAAATTGTGCTATAAATCAATATTTAAAAATTTACTTGGTGATGTCTTAAAAAAAGTAAAGCACTGGAACATATTAGATAAAGCCAAAAATTAAAAATAAAGCTTCTTGAAAATATTTTCTTAGTATTTGATAAAAAAAAAAAAAAACAAGAATATAATTCACCGAAGAAAGGAATTCCTTTTTAATTAGAATTGCTGGGAACATTGGAAAACAGTCAAATTCAATTTAGACCTACTTCTTATAACCATATACATTAATTAGTATTTTTTTAAAATTCAAACCACATATACTCAAGAAATTAGAAGAAAAGGAGATCCAATATCTTTCACAACTATATCTAGAGATAGAATTCTAATCCAAATAAGGATTCATGAAAGAGAAGATAAACCATTCTACTTTCATAAAATTTTAAAGTCTTTGTATGAAAAATCAGTGAACATATACAACGAAGATAAACTCTAGAATAGGAAAGATAATTATATCAAGTATCCTAGTAAAAGTCTGGTATCCAAGATATCTGAGGAATCCACATGAAGAAATTAACAAAAAGTGTCATTTCCAGTAGATTTCCCAATAAGTGGTCAAAGGTTGTGAGCAATGACTTCCAACAAGATTATCACAAATTAGTCTCAAGGTTTTGTTTGTTTTAGTTTTGCGGGAGGGGTTGGTTGGAAGGTGGTATTTGTTTTTCTTTCAGTGAAGGCAAAGTTCTCAGCTTAGAGGGTATGGGAAAGGGGCAGGTGTGTGGCCTGTAGATAGAAAGCCCAGCCCAGAAACAGAAGATCCTGGGTTCAAATTTGACCTCAGACACTTCCTAATTGTATGACCTCAAGACAAATCACTTAACCCCAATTGCCTAGCCCTTATCACTCTGCCTTAGAACTAATACTTAGTCAATTCTAAGACATATAGTTGTTTATGTCTTATGTAATAGTTGTTTATTTGTTTGTTTTAAGTGGATAAGGGAAGAAGGTGCTGTTGAAGTTTTGAGGGTAGAGGAAGCTAGGTGGCTCAGTGGATAGAGCCCTGAACTGAAAATGACTAAATAACAACATTATTATTATTATTCTTTTGGAGAGCTGTGAAAAGTGTTGTAATAGCCACTATGAAAAGTAGACTAGCAGTTCAATTGGGGATATGTAAAAAGACTGAGCAGTGAGGAATCAGTTGATTCCTTTGGATCCTGCAGTGGATCCAATTCACATAATTTTTCCAACATCATTCATTAATATATAGATTGGAGCAAAGGAAGCAGGAGGCAGGAGTCCAGGAGTCCTTTGGCAAGGCAAGGCATGATGGATGATAGGACAGTGGGGCGAGGATTTGGATGAAGAAAAAAGAATAGAGGTGAACTGATTCACCAAGGAATCAAGATAGAAAAGGAAGGAGAGTGCAGCCAGAGCAAGGGTGATTGATGCCTTAGGAAAAAAAACTGAGGGATGGAGGCATCATGGTGACAATGAAGAACAGAATAAGAGACTTTCAAGCAACAGGAAAGATAGGATGATAAAAGATTATGATTGGATAAAGGAATTTAAAACATAGAAGTGAAATATTTGTGGGTGATGGCATGGTCAAGAGTGTGAAGTCATGGGGGAAAAGCAAATCAAAGAAATGAAGATTAGAAGGTTTGAGGGAGTATCTATCTATTGATATAAATACAAGTTGAAGTCCCCTAGTAAGTAGGCAGGAATTAATAGAAAAATGGTGAACCAGATATTAAAGTCATGGAAAAAGGAAGAATAATGCTCTGGAAATCAATAGAAAGCAGTTTCCAGAATATTGATTGAGTGGTAAATATAAATTAAGTGGAGAAAATGAGAAGTCAAATTACTAGAACCAAGAGAACATTGAATACAGGCATAGATTTAATATTTGAAGAATAACCTGTGAACATTCACCTCCAAAGAATGAACTAAGAGATGGAAACACAAAAGACATAATCAGTATATACATAAACTGTTTGCTTGGTGATGCCTTCTGTGGTGTGGGAAGGGGCTGAAAAACTGGGAAATAAATTCTATTAATAAACATTTTCTAAAAAAAGAATTAAATGAATCTCAAAGAAAAAGAGGCTACTAAATGATGGTGGTTGGATCTGGAAGTGGCATGAGAAACAAGAAATATTCTTACTCCCTCACCACAATCAGAAGTCAGAAGGATCAGTGAAAATTCAACAGGTACTAAAATGGCCAGGAATTCTGCATCATCGAAATGGAGCCATATATCAATGTGTGTAAGAAGATATGAGGAAAGAGAAAGGAAAAGCTTTAAAAAGATTGGAAGTTTATAAACTATGGAGCAATTAATCCAGAGAGTTGCTCTTTCAGTGAGTAGCTTAAAAATTGGACATTGGGGGAAGGAAAGAGGAATGAGAGGAAGGGAGTAGGCAGTGGGAAGAGTATTTTTATAATGCCAACCAGAGGTTCCGAAACACTGGGCTGGGGAAAATGAGACCAGGTATAACCAGCCATTGAGGAATGAGTTGAGGCAGATTATGAATGATAGGAAGAAGTCCAGTAAAGAAGCAGGTGATGAGACCTTCTTTCAATGTCCAACCTTGCAGCAGATTATTACGTTGATTCCTTTCCCTCTCTACTACTACTACTACTACTACTACTACTACTACTACTACTACTACTACTACTACTACTACTACTACTACTTGGTTTAATAAAGTTATTAAGCTGCTACCAGCCTCACAATTTTAGTTATTACAATGGCATGGGGAGTTCAGACAAGGATCAGGATCTGGCAATCTGAGCTGGGCATGATTCAGGAAGAGAGGAGAGAAGGGTTAGATCTTGAGTTAACACAGCACCCCCTAGGAATTCCATGGAGACTACAAATGGGCAGATGTTTTCTGTGGGCTGAGCACAGGGTCAGACACGAAGGGCAAAGAGTAGTGATGGCGGGGCCCGAAGTGAGAGCTGGCACAAGACTCTTGCTCAGTCTAAGTGGGACTTCCCTTGCCCATTGCTAGGTCCATAGGAGACAGTGAATCGGGACTACCTTCTGCCCCTGGACCCAAAGGCTTCTTGGAGGAACTTGCAGAGCATCGTTAAAATTAAGCAAATTTCGAGTAATAGAAAAACCACAGGAGGTAGCACAGACAGACAATAGGACTTATGTCCTTCTTCATACCACCGAAGACAGGTAGGATAGAATATTAATTATGCTGCTTGGTGTGGGGATTTTATGGATGTTTTTGTCTAATTGTTCTTTGTCACAAGGGAGGCTCTACTCTGAGAGTGAGAATGGGGGTGGGGGAAAGAAAAGTGCGTTGCTTGGTTTTTTTTTTTTTACTCGTTTTTCAGAAATATGTAGGAGGAAAGACAATAAAGAATTTTTTTCTTTTTTTAACCCTTATCTTCCGTGTTAGACTTGATTCTAAGGCAGAAGAGAAGTAAGAGTTAGTTATTGGGGTGTTAAGTGGCTTTCCCTGGGTCACACAGCTAGGCAATGTCTGAAACCAGATTGGAACCCACAACCACCCATCTCTAGACCTGGCTCTCCATTCACTGAGGCAGCTACCTGCCTCCATACAGCATATTTTTAAAATCATATTACAACAAAAAAAAAGAGAAATTTGAGATTTCCATTCTAAATATGGCACCAAGAAATATATCTGAATTATAATCTGTCTCTGTTAGGACAAGAAAATGAGATGAATATACTGATTTAGATCTGGAATGACCCTTAGAGGTCACTGAGTCCAGCCTCTTCATTTTACAGGAGAAGAAGCTAAGGCAGTGAGAGATTAGCTTGCTTAAAATCATCAGAGCATCTGACACACCATTTGAACCCAGGTCTTCCTAACATGGAACCCAGTGTTCTGTTTACTGTGCCACATTGAATCAAATCTAAGTTTTCTCCCCTGTAAAATGAGGGGGAGTGGCATAATGTAAAAATCTTCTAAAACTATTTTAAAAGGTTGAAGGGCAAAAACTTTATAATATTGAACTAGTATTCTAAGTCAAAAGTTTCTACATTTTTCATAGCACATACACAATCAACTCAGCAGGACTACATAATATTACTTTGGCAGCTAAATTATATCATTGATTGGTATAATAAAAATGCAATAGGGAAGCAAGAACGTGACATAAAGAATTCTTATTAATATACAAAGAAGTCAGATTTGTCCAAATAAATACAAACATATGCATATATATGTATGCACAAAAAGTAAAAATTGAAAGTTGAACTAATGCCTAAATTAGTTTTATGGTTTTTAATTAGAAAATTCATTATTTGGTCACATCTTGAGCTCTGTTGCACAAGAAAGAATATTGGTTTTTAAGACAACCTTCTGTTATTTGAAAATACAGAGTGAGAGTCAGCTAGAAAATATTAAAAATAGGTGATTCACAAACGAACCCATCATTTAAGTACATTATCTCCTAATGACAGGCACATGGCTCTGCCAGACCAGACTAGTGATTGTTGCTGATAATATTTGGATCACAGAAATGTAGGTCTAGATCTGGCAGAGACCCCTGAGATCTAGTTGAATCACCTTCTGGTATAGATGAAAGAATTTAATCCTAGGTTATACAGGTAGCAAATAGAAAGGGTCAGATTTGAATTTAGGATCCTAATTCCAGCTCAAGTATCTTTCTCAGTGCAGCATAGGTCATTCTAATAAATGAAATTGTTCATAGCAATCATGCAAGCATTTATTAAACATCAGGTAAGTACTAGGCACTTTATTGGATACTGTGAATACAAATGTGAAAAACAAACTGGTTTTGCCCCAAAGAGCATCCATTCTATCAGACGAGAGTATATATACACATATGTTGTAGGTGAGTCATTTTTTTAGTTGTGTCTGACTCTTTGTAACCCCATTTGGGGTTTTCTCAGCAAATATACTAAAGTGGTTTTCTATTTCCTTCACCAGCTTATTTTACAAGATGAGGAACTAAGGCCAACCAGGTTAAGTGAATTGCCCAAGGTCACACAGTTAATAAGTATCTGAAGCCAGATTTGAACTCACACAGAAGAGTCTTCCTAACATCAAGGCCAGGACTCTATCTACCATGCCACCTCTTTGCCCCAAGCATATATATAAATATGTATAAAATATGTGCAAAGAAAACAAAAAGATGCAAAAATGCACAAAGAATACGTACATCTATAAATACGTATAAGACACACACAAAGCAGACACAAAGACAACCTTGGACAGGACAGGGTGGCTTCAGCAACTGAGAAGACAAAATATGGTTTCCTGCAGAAGGTGGCATTTGGGCCAAGTCTTTAAGGAAATTGGGGTTTCCAAGAAGCGGAGATAACACAACACATTATTTCTTAATGAAAGGTCTACCAGTTGAAACAAATAAAAAAATTGTTAGAGCTAACAATGTTAGGATCTTACTAAAAGTGAAGAGACCTATTGGGAAAGTTAGCATTTGGGGTACAGGGGATGAGGAATGAAGCTATGCCAGAGGAACAGCAAAGGGGCTGACTAACCTGTAAAATGCATCAAAGGGAATTTATATTTTATTCTAGAGAAAATCACAAGTTCATTGAGTTAGGAGTGGGAGGTGCCATGATAAGATCTAGGCTATAGGAAAATCATTTTAGGGCTTTGAGGAGGATGAATTAAAGAGGGGAGAAGCTTGAGACAGGAGGCTTGAGATAGTCCAGATGAGAGAGAAGAACAAAAATGGTGGTTGTGTGAGTAGAGAGAAAGGAACATGTGCCAGTGGTTTTATAGATATCGAAATAACAAGATTTGGCAACTGATTATATATATGAGAGAAGAGTTGGAAGTCAAGCATGGCAATGAAGTTGAGAAACCTGAGTGACTGGAAAGCTGGCTGTACTCTCAAATGTAATAGGAAAATGGAGGTAAAATGGAATAATAAAAAATAGAAGTGGATCCAAGGAGAAAGACAAGCACTGTTTGGGACCTGGTGAGTTTGAAATGCCTCGAGAATAATTAATTTGCAAGTAGGCAGTTTATATAAGATTAGCACTTGAGAGAGGAACTAAGGTTGGATGACGGAGTCATCTAAATAGAGATTATATTGATTCCTGAGAGTTAAATGGTCACCAAGTAACATCATAGGCAGTAAAGAGGAGGCCCAAAATAGAGTCTTAGGATATACACCAACAGAGGGTACAAAACAAATGATGAATCAACAGAGATTGAGATAGAACGGTCAGATACATAAGAGGAGCATTAGTAGAGAGCTGTACCATGACAATCAAGAAAGGAGAGAACCATGATAAGATTATAGATTTAGAGTTGGAAGGAACCTTAAAGGTCAATTCCAACCCCCTCATCACACATAAAGCATATTTGAGGGGTTCTTTCCCTAACTCCCAACCACATCAATGAATCAGGTCCTCAGAGAAGGGCTACTACTTGTCTTCTCAGAGTTCTTGAGTTCATTCTGAGAACTGGAAATGTTTCTGAGGTGGAAGGAGGAAGGAGGAGACCAAAGAGAGGCCAAAGAAAAAACAATATCACCCTTTCCCCAAGTAATTCATTTTAGGGGTGTTGCTGGTACCTTCCCCCTCGGCCTACATTCACTCCAAGCTTTCCTCCTCTATACACTTGAAAAACGTATGTTCTGAACTGGACTTCTGCTTTAGAGAAGACCAAGAGAAGAAATCCTTCCTGTCAGCATCACCCTAGTTCATACAATGACCTCATATTTAATCTAAAGCCTTGAGATGATTGAGATGTTCCTTATCAAGGAATAAGGTGAAGTGATTTGAGTGATTTGTTTTATGGATCTGATGAATATTGCATGGACTCTTTCATACAGATGAGTTAACTAAGACCTGGAAAGGTTAATTGACCCACCCGGGGTCATAAAGCTAGTATGTGTCTGAGCTCAAATTTGAACCCAGGACTTTCTAACTCCCTCTACACTGTACTATATTGCCTCAGTGTCAAATGCTGTAGAGAATTTAAGAAAGATAAGGATCCAGGAGACAGTCATTAGATTTGGAAATTAAGAGAGATTATTAGTAACTTTGGAGAAAGTTTCAATTTAGCTACAAGATCATAGAATATAGGAAGCTAGGTGATACCATATTGGACTTAGAATCAGAAAGACCTGTGGTGAAATTCAGCTTCAAACACTTAACCAGCTTTGTGATTCTGGGCAAGGCACTAAATCTCAGTTTCCTCATCTATAAAATGGAGAAAATAATAGCACTAACTTCCCAGGGTTATTGTGAGGATCAGAAGAGAAAATAGTTTTAAAGTGCTTAGTACAGTGCCTATAACATAGTAGGTGCTATATAAATGTTAGCTATTTTTAATATAGGCAACTAGGTGACAGAGTATTGGACTTGGAGTCTCAAAAACCTGAATTCAAATGCAGATGTTTAACTAGCTGTGTAACCCTGGGCAAGTCACTTAACCTGTGTCTCAGTTTCCTCAACTGTAAAATGGGGATGATAATAGCATCTATACCCCACTTTCAGACTGTTATGAGGATAAAGTCAGATAGAATTTTTTAAATATTTGGTAAGCCTAAACTTCTATATAAATTCTATTATTATTATTGACTACTTGTAATCATCGATTCATATAACTATAAACAAATGCTTTTGAATTTTCAGCAGGAAGATTTGGGTTCCAAACCTAATTCTACTGCTTCCTTGATGCTGTGACCTTGGGTAAGTCACTTATTATGTCTGGGCCCTGGGTCTGTATTCTCTAAAACTCACAGTGTTATTATGGGGAGCAAATGAGATGTTATGCAAAAGTCCCAATGAATTTTATTATTATATTTTAAATGCTATAAATATTATTTCTCTATGGATAAATTATTCATACATCCCACTGGATATTTTACAAATAACAGAACTGAAGATGAGAGAATATGTGAATTACAGATAAATGGAGTTTAATTTCCAACTATATAAGTTATCAATGATAACTTAACAGCTTGATGAGATAACTTTTTCTCAGCCCTCATTCATTTTTTCTTCTCTGTAGGATTTCATGCTACTGACAAGCTCTTCTTCCTGGATACTGTCCCCTCCCTGGGTTTCCATGACATTTCTGCCTTCTGGTTCTCCTCCTACCTGTACAACGGCTTCTTCTCCATCTCCTTTGCAAGATCATCATCCATGTTCTGCCCCCAATGGTGGGTGTCCCCCAAGGCTCTGTCATGGAGCTGCTTCTCTTCCTCTGTACATGATGATCTCATCAGTTCCCATGGGTTCAATTAGCTTCTCTCTGCAGACATCTCTAGCATCTATATATCCAGCCCTAGTTTCTCACCTGAGTTCTATTCCCACATCAACAACTGCCCGTTAGACATGTCCAACTGGATGTCCTGAAGGCATTTCAAACTCAACGTGTCTAAAACAGAACTCGTTATTTTTTTCCCACAACCTACCCCCTCCTCCAGCGACAATAGCTGACACATATACCTCTTTGCATTTTGTAAAATTCTTTACACTATATTATCTTATCTGATCCTGAAATACTTTAAGATTGAAGCTATTATTGTCATCACTTTACAGAAAAGGAAGCAAAGACCATTCCAGTGTCACACAGTAATTATCTATCTGAGGCAAGATTCAAATTCAGATTTTCCTGAATCTACCACACCATTATGCCTCTCCAAACTTATCTATTTCTGTTGAGAATACCAGGAAGAGAACAAGGACCTACTATGTGTGCCAGGCACTATACTAAATGCTTTTCAAGTATTTTTTCATTTGATCTTCACAACAACCCTGTAAGGTGGGTGCTTTTATTATCCCCACTTTGCACTTGTCCAGGTTCATGCAGCTCATAAGTTCTGGGATGGTGAGCAGATTTGAATTGAGGCTCAGCACTCCATAGCCATGCCTCCTAAGTCCCTCCAAATCACCCTTTCTGTCTCAACTTCACAATTTGGGTGTTTTCCTTGACTAATTCTTCTTCTTCATCCCCATATTCATTAAGTTACCAAAGCTTATAGAGTTATCTCCATGATATGTCTTGCATCCATCCCCTTCTCTCTACCCTAACTCGGACCCACATCATCTCTTACCTGGATGATAACAACAGAGTCTTAGTGAAATTCATTCTCTCCTCTCTCCAGTCTTTCCCTTACTCAGTCATTCAATAATCCTTTTAAAACTCAAGTATGACCTGTTTAAGAGCCATTAGTGACTCCCTACCAATTCTAAAATAACAAGTTATCAATCTCTTTGGTTTGGCATTTAAGGGTCTTCACAATCTGTCCCCAAGTGTACCTTTCTAAGTTTGTTTTATGGTCCTTCCCTTCATATGCTCCATTTCAGTCAAGCTGGCCCCTTCTCTTCCCTGAAACCCATTTTCTAACTCTCCTTTTATTCCTATTCCCAGGCTTGCCACATTCTCCCTTGTCATCTCTACTGCTTAGAATCCCAGGCTTTCTTCAGTACTCTGTCATCTCAATGGAAAACCTTCCCTGATTCCCCTACTATGATTTCTTCCTCTGGTTTTGATAATTAATCTGCATTTTTGCACCCAATTCCCAATTTCCAGACTATAAAATTATTCTTCTGCTGTTGTTACATCCTGATACTTCCCTTAATACCTCAGACTTCCTGATAGGGACATCCAACCACCCTTGTGGCCTTCTCAACATGGAATATCCTTCTGCAAGGCCTACTCCCTGCTCCCAACAATGGATTATTGTTGGGCCCTCCATTTTGTGAAGGGGCTCACACCAGCCTTTATTCCCCTCCAAATCCTGTTTCTGACTTCCAGACCCCCCAAAACCATTCCCCACAAACAGGCTATTTTTCTCATCCCACCTTTCCACTCTCTTTTATGCGTTGATTTCCTCTAATAGTATATGAACTCCTTAAGGACAAGAACTAACTTTCTTTTTCTTTGTATTTATATCCCCAGTGCCAAGGACTTAGCTAGATCTTAAGAAATGCTTTTTTCCTTCCTTCCTTTGATAGAAGATACTGACATCCTATTATAAAGTCTCCAATCAAGTAAACAACTGACAAACATTTATTAATGACCTACTTTGCTCTAGGCACTAACAAGATGACAAAGATACAGACAAAAAATTTCAACAGTCACTTGTCTCATGAAGCTTATATCCAAAGATAAACCTCTATAACTAGTCGCATTCAAAAATATGGTTTTCTGTAATGTACCTACGCAAGAAATACACACAAACATATGTGTATTTGTGGTTCTTTGGTCATTTTTCAGTCATGTCTGATTCTTCATGATCCCATTTGGCGTTTTCCTGGCAGTTATTGTCTGCCATTTCCTTCTCCGGCTCATTTGACAGATGAGGAAACTGAGACAAACAAGGTTAAGTGACTTGCCCAGGGTCACACCACTATGACGTGCCTAAAAACATATTTGAACTCAGAAAAATTAATCTTCCCAACTCCACGCCAACACTCTATCCACTGCACCACCAGCTGCCCCACATATTTTATTTATGTGCCAGATACTCTGCTAACACATATATATATAAAAGTTTATATATGTATATGCATGGGTATATATATATGTATAAATCAAATTAAAGATTATATATAAAATGTAAAACATAGAAATACATATGTGTATATACATATATTTCTAGGTCTCAATCAGTGTGAAAACGGAATCCTATGAAGTAGTTGCATGTATTTGAAATAACATCACTCAAACTTATAATTATGTAAAATATAGTAATTGGTTCCAGACCAGTGGAAATATGCAATATGAATTTGAATAATGAGACTAGTTCAGGGGGATTCATTATTTGCACTAATCAGATCCTTAATATATACATACACGTGTATGTATCCTAATTCAAACAATTATCAATTGTGTGAAAGGAAATCACTTAACATTTGTGAGTCTCAGTTTCTTCATCTGTAAAAACAAAGTCATATTTGCAATAGTTCATTCAAAGTACAGTTTTGAGGAAAGTGCTTTGCAAACTTTGAAAGGTTATAAA
The DNA here is from genome assembly GCF_016433145.1 of Gracilinanus agilis. Lineage (NCBI taxonomy): Eukaryota > Metazoa > Chordata > Mammalia > Didelphimorphia > Didelphidae > Gracilinanus > Gracilinanus agilis. Next base: position 53,442,820 of record NC_058133.1, read on the forward strand.
AATATGAATTATTGCTATGATTACTAGAATTGAATCTGGGTTTTTTTTTAGTCTAGGGAACTCCCAGATAAGGAAATTCCCTTTACCAAAGAGGGTTGCCATCTTTCTTGCAACTTTAATGGTCAAAGAATTGCCTAAGGCACTAAGTAACTAACTCACCCAGGATTACATTGCCAGCCTATGTCAAGCAAACAAGCAATCGACATTTATTAAGCGCCTACTATGGATGCTGTACTATGTGTTAGGAATGCAAAAATAGGCAAAAGACAATCCCTGTCTTCAAGGAGCTTATAATCTAATCTACTCAGAGGCAGGACTTCAGTCCAGGTCTTCTTGGCTCTGAAGCTCTCTGTCTAGGCTATGCCACACTGCCTCTCCTATGTGTGTATTCATGTGTATTTTTGCATTTTATACCCACACTTGGTTCTCTGATTCTTCTTCTGCTAGGCTACTGGAATACAAGTTCTCAAAGTCTCTGCCAGGTTATGAAAGACTTCCCATTCCATCCCTATGATGAACTGAATATTTGTCATCCAAAGACCAATCTTTGCTCAGACTGAACTGCAGAAAGTTCCATCAGGTTGTCATATATGTCTATGTCTTTGTGTTCGTGTATATATGTAAGGAAATGGCAAACCACTCCAATAGCTTTGTCAAGAAAATCCCAAATGGGGTCGCAAAGCGTCATACATGACTGAAACAACTAATAACAACAAAATACACATTTATACCCGTATATATCCTGATGGTAACTTATTAATTGTGTGACCTTAGGCAAGTCACAATGTGAGTCTCAATTTTTTTTGAGATTAATTGATTTTTTATGAAGCAATTTGATAAGTGACAAAGGGGTTGAGGTCAGTGGAAGAGCTGACCACACTGAGGTGATTACATTTATCATCACTTTCCTTGTCATTAATAGCTCTTTGACGTTTGCAAAGTACTTTACTTACATTATCTCAGTTAAACCTCCCAACAATCTTGTGGGATAGGTACTACAACTATTATATCTCCATTTTCCAGATGAAGAGACTGAGTCAAGGAGAAGGAATGAGACCTGCCCTTGATTACCCAAGTAATAAGAATCAGAGGCAAGACTTGAATCTAGACCTTCTCTTCTTGATTTTAATTTCATTATTCTATTCATCACTCAATTACAGATCCCTAAAGTATTTAAGTGATAAATATATGTGTATGTATGTATACCATTTTACATAATTGTATACAACAATTACATAGTTAATATATAATTATAACTGTTAGTATACACTATTCTTTAATATATGCTATTCTTTGGACATATATACATATGCATATATTATTGTTATTTGGTCATTTCAGTCTTGTCCAACTCCTCATGATCCCATTTGGGGTTTACTTGGCAAAGATATGGGAATGGTTTACTATTTCCTTCTCTAGCCCATTTTATAGATGATGAAACTAAGGCAAACGAAGTGAATTACCTAGAGTCCCATAGCTAGTGTCTGAGCTCAGATTTGAATCCAGAGGGATGACTCTTCCTGATTAGCTATAGGCTGGCATTCTATCTACTGTGCCACCTAGCTGCCCAATGTGAATATTAGCTAATATTCGTATAGTGCTTATTATGTGCCAGGCTCTATGCTAAATGCTTTTAATATCACATTTAATTCTCACAATAACCTTGGGAAATAGGTGCTATTTTACAGATGAGGAAACTGAGGCAGTCAGGGATTCAGTGACTTGTCCAGGGTTCCACAGCTAATACATATCTGAGATTAGATTTAAATTTGGGTCTTCTTGACTTCAGATCCAGTACTCTAACCACTATACCAACTATCTGCCATATATATAGATATAGATATAGACATATAGATATAGATTGATTTTATATATGCTTATTTATTTATATTATGTACATATTATATATTTATATTTTGTATGTTTCTATTATATATTTATTTTAATATATGCATAAGTATATAGCCATATAAAATATTTAAATATATATGAGTATATGTTCTATATATGAATATATCCATGTATGTAGTATATATACATACATATATGTGGAAATATATACACATATAAGTATACTAATATGCTTATATGTGTGTATACATAGAGACCCATTTGTGCACATATACACATGCTTATTTATACAAGATTGCCCTACAGAAGTCCCATAACCCAAGCAAAGGTAACTGTTGCCTATTTCTTTGATACCTTCCATTTGTGTGATACTTTATGAAATAAAGACAAAACTCTTTCATATAAGTTGATACTTAGAACAGTCCCATAAATTAGGAAGAACTGATATTATTACTCCCTTTTTACAGATGCAAAAACTTAGGTTCAAAAGAAGAGGTTTACATAGCTCCAACTATGTGAACAGGGACTGTGTGCTTTTTATAAATATTATCTCATTGGATTCTCACAACTGCCCTGTGAGGTAGGTCCCATTTTTATCCCATTTTTCAGCTGAGGAAACTGAGGCAAATAAAGGTTTAAGTGATTTGCCTAGAGTCACTTAATAGCTAGTAGTTGTCTGAGGCTAGATTTGAACTGAAATCTTTCTGACTCCATACCTAGTGCTCCCCTTCATGAGATGAGAAATGCCTTACCCAAGGTCTCTCATAGATGATGGAGGACTCCTTTAGTCCTGATCTAGAATTATTTTCTTGACACCACATCTCAGTCTGTAGATAATTTAAAGTATAGCCTCCTTTATTTCCATGATCCTTTGGTACAGTTTTAAGTATTGTAATGTTTTATGAAAAACTTCTAAAAACAGGTATATGATAAATTAGGATCTTTCCAAGGTTTTTTTAAACCCTAATATCTTATATATATATATATATATATATATCTTTCTATATTAATTTTTTATTTGTTACAGGGCTAGGCAATGGGGGTTAAGTGACTTGCCCAGGGTCACACAGCTAGGAAATGTCTGAGGCCAGATTTGATCCTAGGACCTCTAGGCCTGGCTCTCAATCCACTGAGTCATCCAGCTGCCCCCCTTTCCAGGGTTTTTTTTATTTTTATTTTTAACTCCTTCTTTCTTCCTTCTTATACTTGTCACTAATAATTCCATTACAATTTTGTCACTTGTAGAAAAATCACCTAACTTATCTGGACATTAATTATTTTTGCACAAAAATTCAGAAGGATAGGGGGCAGCTGGGTAGCTCAGTGGATTGAGAGCCAGGCCTAGAGACGGGAGGTCCTAGGTTCAAATCTGGCCTCAGACACTTCCCAGCTGTGTGACCCTGGGCAAGTCACTTGACCCCCATTGCC